>NW_020291134.1:0-399476 GCF_003184625.1 Aspergillus neoniger CBS 115656
AGCCATGTTACAACAACATATGACACCCTAAACAGAGCAGAGGGGGAGAGAGAGAGGGTGCAGGGTTCAGAGTAGCATGATAAGCAGATCATCTGGTGGGGCATTCAGGAGTGACGAATACTAGGGTGAATTGGTCACGATCTCTTGCATAACTCCTGCAGCTGGAATTGCAAGCTGTTGTGCGACAACCCTGCAGGATGGACGCGCAGTCTTGGATGGCATCAGGGGAGGAGGGGGAGGGGTAATGGGACGTCTGAGCCCTCTCGGGACCATTCATCAGGGTTTTGTTGCTCAATCTTAGTCTCTTCTGGGCACAGCTGAAGAAGGGCTGAAGGAAGTGATGATTTCCTAGGATGAGCGCACAGGTTTTAGCAGGACCGGCTGTTCCTGCGGAATCTCTAACCCGATTTGCCCCCCGAAAGAAGATTAGATCGAGAATCATGCGGGAAGGATGATCCCGAGGCATGCACACACGCTATTGCATTGCGCAGGCCAACTGAACTGCTTTTGCCAGGAAGAGGCGGAGGAGGAGGAGGAGGAGGAGGGGGTGGGTGGAATAATAATCATAAAAAAAAAAGAAAAGGTAAATAAATTAATGTTACTTCGATGATCGTCATTTGGCGACTATCATTACTGCCCGTGAATTTAATGTCATTTGCCTTGTGATAGCCACCGGGTAACCGGACTGCCGCCAAGGCCTAGGGCCGATCTTACGAGCAATGCTTCCGTGTAGATAAAACCGGACGATCCCAGACGATGATGGGCCCTTTTGGCTGGGTCTTGGATAAAAGTCTTGGTATATCTTCTCAAGAAACAAGTCATGAACTATCTCTACTCCGTACTCTACTCTACTTTACTCTGTCTGTCATTGCAGGCATAGCCAGCAGCCCACTTTTGTGTGACCAACTCCCACGAGGGGAAAACCGAAACAGAAGTAATCAAATCACACACTTATCGTGTGATTATTACGGGTCACGATAACGAGTGGGATTACTGGATTACTACTACTATTGAACCAAATCAAATCAAATCAATAATCTAGCGGGAAAAAGCACACCGTGACAGTTCACCCCTCCAGCCTTGTTTCCCTTACGAAAGGGAACTCCCGTGGACATCCTGGTTCCTGCGCCCGCGGCCTTTTCTCCGGTATGTTGGTGATGTAACGTACTATTCAGGCTGAACATTTGCTTTCGCCTCTCTCTCTGTCTCTCTCCATTGCTCTTGCTTTCTCTTGTTCACCGATTCTTCATTCTCAAACCCCATCACTCCGGCTCACCTTCTTTATTTTACTCCGTTGTTACTACCCTTTGAGCCCTTTATAAAACATCATCCCACCGCACCCCCACATACACACTTTTCCAAACATTCAGTCTGGTCGGAAGCCTAGCTGCCATCCATCCACATTCCCCTTCGGCCTACTTCCCGCTTCTTAAATTCTCACTGTCTCCGCTGCCGATGCCGATACTACCCTTTCACAACCTTTTAAGACTTCTGCCGTACTAACTCGTCGTTTTTCTTCTATTTTCCAAAGGCGCTGTCACGTCGTCGAGTCATCGTTCTATCTTTAGAGCATCAGGTTATTCATCAGCCTGGCTTAGTCAACGCCGCTGGTAATCGCATCATCTTCGGGAGGACTTAATCCAAAGTTTTTCCCTACCCAAGGACCGCCTTGCCACTCCCGGGGCCAAAAAGGTCTCTCCGAAAAGACCCAAAAGACGCAAGTGACGGAAACGGCTGCTTTTGAAGTCTCCACTTCACCAACTTCCTTGCTCATAGTGGGACCCGTTGTCGACCCGGTCTTGTCTGCAAATCTGGACAGTCCTAAGCAGATCAGTGGCAGGCTTTATTCCCTTTCGCGCCCTAGTCCCGTCGCATTGTCGTGGTTCCTTGGACACCTTTTTAAAATTTTCTTTTTCCATTTTTTCCCTTTTTTTTTTTACGTTTTCTCCTTTTTTAGTTTGATTAAATACATCAACCTCCCGCCCACCCACTCCTCCCCCTTCACATTCCAACCATATCGAACGCCCTTATATCTTCTTGGCTTCCCCCATTCTACTAGCAGCTGCAAACAAGCAGCTGTTGGTTGACACAATAACGTCATGGCTTTGAGTTTCTTTGGTGGCGGAGGCAGCTCCAGTCACGCGAAATACTTTGATATCCGGTGAGTCACGCCATTCTCGCACTTACTCCGGCACCCCGGCTTCCTTACCCGAGTGCAACGGCTAACCACCCTGTTGTCGCATGACAGTCTTGATGAAGATTATATCGTATTTCGCGGCGGCGAGGAAGAAGCGGCCAGTGCCCATCTGAGCGGAAAGCTCATTCTTTGTCTGTCGGAGCCCTTGTCCATTAAGCACATCAGACTCCATCTTACGGGTATATCTCGGGTTTGGTAAGTGCTGTCGCTAATCCCCCGATGCGACAAGAATCAAAACTAATCGAGCTTGGTTAGTTGGCATTTGCCGTCGAGTACTGCCGGAGGCGGTAGAAAGTCGTGGAGAGAACGTGTATTCTACGAGAAGACCTGGAGATTCAGACATGCGGGCAAAAGCAAGACGGAGGTTCTGCCAGCGGGCAACTACGAGTACCCCATCAACCTTGTTCTCGAGGGATCTATGCCGGAGAGCGTTGAAGGCCTTAACGACACCTACGTGACCTATCGCTTCAAGGCGGAAATTGGACGCAAATATGCCAAGGATATTATTGTTCGCCGGCCGCTCCGTATCATTCGCACTCTTGAGCCTAGTGCTCTTGAGCTTGCGCACGCAATGGTGGGTTCCTACATATACTCCAAGCTAGTGGGGGAGGTTCTTTACTAACACTGATGGTAGTCCGTGGAAAATGTCTGGCCAAACAAGATTGAATACTCGATCAGCACACCAACGAAGGCCGTGGTCTTCGGAACTAGCATCCGTGTGGACTTCAAGCTGATCCCTCTCCTTAAGGGACTTCGAATTGGACAGATCGTTTCGCAGCTCATCGAAAGCCACGACCTTACCCTGAACCCCGAAGACCCTGATTCCGTCCGCAACACATACAAGAGTACGAGAACCATCCTGAACGATGAGCATGAGCTGGATGAGGACAGCGGTTTGGAAATCATCGATGAAATGGCAGAGGGATATCAGTTTTCGCGTCATCTGGATCTGCCCAAGACTTTGACTCGGTGCCTGCAGGACACTGACACCAGGGGCATCAAAATCCGTCACAAGCTCAAGTTCCGTGTTCAGCTCCTGAATCCTGATGGACACGTCAGCGAGGTATGCAAACCCATGGCTTGAAATTGGTACTGGGAAGTTTATTCTGACATTGTTGCAGCTTCGCGCGACCCTCCCCGTCTCGATTTTCATCTCCCCCAGCTTAGCCATCGATGAAAACAACAACCTTATCGACCAGACCCCTCAGTCCGCTCAAAGAGCGGTCGATAATCTCGCCCAGCAGGCTCCTCCCTTGTACGGCGAGCATCAATTCGATCAACTGTACAGCGAACTTGATCCTTCTGGATACCGGACTCCAGGCCCTGGAAGTGGCCCTGGTACTCCGTTCGGCACCCTTAGCCGTAACCTGTCGGCTGAGAACCTTGCTTCGATGAATGCTCTAACCAACACCGACATTTCTGCTTCTGCCTTGCACACCCGTCTATCGATTCTGCGCGCCAACGGGAATGATCAGCCCTCCCCTACCGACCAGGAGCATCTGGAAAACGATAGCCGTCGCCTGGGCGTTCCTCCCGATTACTTCGGAGCGGGATCCGGTTCCAACTCGCACAGCCCCGCCAGTCCTGAGCTCTCCCGCCGTCCTTCTGACGAGGTTGATCACGACTACATCCATTCCGGAATGGCGACTCCATACCACCCTCAATATGCCGAAGTCGAGACCCTGAGCCGTGTCCCAAGCTACTCTACCGCCGTCCGCACTACAGTTCGCCCTTGCGACTCGGAACTGCCTGATTATCAAGCTGTCATCGCCGAGGATGTTGTCATCTCCGCGCCCCAGTCGCCTCAGCAGGCTCATGTCCGCACCGCCGGCCGCGGGTCGTCATATTTCTCCGCTATCGATGCGCTCCACAGCCGGTCTGGTCTCCTCCACTCCACCTCCAGTCACGACGATGAAGAACGTCGACTGCGTCTTGTCCAAGCTCGAGCCAGGGTCTAATTGGGTTGCAGATTTCATTAAGAATAATATTCGATCAGGTCTCTTCTTGAGGGAGCAATTGTCAACAAGAGTTGGAGTTTATTCTTGCTAGGTCGGGGAACTTGGTGGTCAGGTGAAGGCGTGACTGGCTCCGCCTGACCGACTTACCGGCTAGAACACCACCTCAGCACATATTCATCGGCCCTCGGATGCTGGCTGTCCGGGGATACTGCGTTTCCGAACTCGGCCTATCCCATAAAGCATTAACAGCGTGTGCTGCCGTTTCCCAGTTACAGTGTGTTTCCTGATCCAAACACGGAAGATGGTCGTTGTGCCTCTGAATGCTAGTCGCATACATACTTAGACTCGTTGGGTGGGGATTTATTTTACTGGCGTTCACAACTAATAGACGGGATGGGTTGACTGGGAGGACAGGAGTCCGGGATTTCTTTCTTCATTTTCTACCCTGATCATTTTATCGATGATGAGATGACAGGCGCTTTACGAGCAGATATTTCATGACCCGGTGTCGGCACGAATTATGCACATGTTACCCCAAAAAAGACCCCTCTCAAGTGAGGGGCAATACACTTTTTTTGTTAAATAATATTTTCATTACTCTCATATGCATTAGCGTTACGACAGCAAATAGATCTAAACTCCGTCATTGCAACCAGACATTATCTATATATTTAGTGGAAAGAGTAGTACCGGGGATGCAGTGAAACGTGAAAGCCAAGAAAACCTTGATTGTGAAGCGTGAATGAATGAGATTGTTTGGTTGAGCTCCCAGTTCTGACGTAGCCACAAAAGAACCAGAGGGGGGAGAATGGCCATTGAGTGTTGAGTTGCCCCTGGAAAAGTGTGGCTGAGTCGGGATCCGCTTGCGGAGGTGGCATTTCCGAAGTGGGCATGGCCTGATCATAGAGCAGACAAATCGATGGATGCTACACGGGCCAGCTCATCATCATCATTATCTGCGATCAATCGACCGGAAAGGATGGCGAACCTCCCCAATGGAACACTTGTGACGGTGATCCCTTGCCGGAATCGGAGGGAACATCTGAGGACCGAACAAAATCGTGGGTCATCCTGATTTGCGCCATTGAGGGGTACACTCCTTTGGGCGGTGACTTCATCGGTCGATCCTTTTACCTTTCAGTTAACAAATCTTCTACCTTTTGATCTCGTTTTATTGCTTTTGGCGCTTAGAGATTTATCCTCATTTATCGACGTCAATCACATAGTTTTATTCCCCTCCTCCTCCTCACTCTTTCGGATCCCGATTTCCACTTCTGTCCGAATCACACATATACTTATACCGCCTCTTTCCTACCTCCTCCTCCTCCTCCGAGCGTCTGTCTCGCCGGCATCTGCTTGTCCTCGCCCCACTTCCTCCGCTTCAACAAAGGCCAACAAGCCCCTAATCCGTCTGCCGATTCAACCGTCTTGACTAGTCGGAGATCGCGCTTCCGGTGTCCTCCACCTGTACCGCTTCGACTGCAGTTTTTGTTCCTCGTGGGCGCGCCGTTCGACCGTCTTTTCCTCCCTTGAACAGCTGTGTCCCTGAGAGGTTGCACGTCGCATCTTTTTCTCCCTTCCCCGCAGCAGCAACCATGTCGACTCCTGTCAGTCCCGTGGAGCATAAGCTCCCTCAGCGTTCGGGGACCGTCACTAGCGCCATGACTGGTGTCAGTCGTCGGACTTCCATGAGTGATGACGAGGCCATTCCTGGCTCTGATAGCAATGAGGTAGGCGAGGGGAATGCATTATCTTCATTTCTGTGGTAGATGGCTAATGATTTCGCGACTCTCTAGACCACGAACCTCCTCCTCGAGCGTCTCCGTGCTTGGAAGCACATGTGTGGTTATTTGGAAGAGTATGTGTCTGCGACGGCCAAGGTGTCCAAGTCGCAGTCCAAGGACTTCGAGAAGGTTTTGAAGGTGCGCTTGGCTACACTGGGCTCAACTTGAAGGGTTGGATGCCTGTTATACTGATACAATGGGTTCCTTGCGTGCAGACCGTGAACGAACCTCTGCGGGAAAGCCACCATTTCTCCCAGAGCGCTGGCGGCGTTTCTTCTTGGTTTGAGAACATCCGCGCCAACACTCAGGTAATTATCCAATTACACACGGGATGACGACATCAGCTCACAGCTGGCTTCTAGGGAATGGTGAACCTGTACCTTGACTCTGAGAGGAACCTCAAGGGCTCCGTGCTCCCGACCTTGGAGCGTCTTCACAAGGAAATCAAGGCCAAGTCGAAGGAATTGCAGAACGGCGCTGCAAAGGGCGCTAAGACTGTCGACAAGGCTCGCGGTGTCACTCAGAAGCACATTGAGCTCCTCGCTCAGCACACGGCCACACTTGACGCCGCGTCCCATAACAAGATTGACACGGCCCATGACCCTTACATTCTTCGTCGAGGTGTCACCCACCGCCTGAACAAGCAGGTTATCGAGGAGAACAACAATCGCCAGGACCTCATCGCTGTGCAGAACAACTTCCAGCAGTTCGAGGCCCATGTCCTGCAGACCGTCCAGGGCGCTATGGAGCAGTTCGTCGTCTACATGGGCGGCCAGCTCGACCGTCACCGCGCCATGTACACGGACATTCTGTCCTCCGCGCAAAAGGTTCCCCCGGACTTCGAATGGGTCAACTTCATGACCAGAAACGACCACATCCTCGTCAACCCCGACGCCCCGCCGCGCTCCCTCTCCAACATCACCTTCCCCAACCAGGAGCACCGCGCCACCAAGCCCTTGATCGAGGGCACTCTGGAGCGCAAGTCCCGCGCCATGCTCAAGGGCTACAGCAGCGGCTTCTACGTCGTGACCCCCGCCCGCTACCTCCACGAGTTCAAGGACAACGACGATCTCCGCCGCGACCCCGCCCCCGAACTCTCCCTCTACCTGCCCGACTGCATCATCGGCGCCATCGACGGCTCCAAGTTCAGCGTCAAGGGCAAGGACGTCTCCAGCGGCAAGGTCGGAAACGCCTTCCACACCAACACCGAGCTGAGCTTCAAGGCCGCCAACTCCAACGAGGCCGAGAAATGGTGGACCGTCATCAAGGACGCCACTCGCGCCCCGGCGTTCGCTTCTAGCACCACCACCTCGCCAACTAGCCCTGTTGCGGCCGAGAGCTCCCAGCCTCCCGCCTACGTCGAAAAGGAATCCGCTGCTGCTCAGCAGGAACCAGCCACCGCTGCGTCCCCGACCACTCCCGCTGCTGTCTCTCGTACTAACACTAGCGGCTCTGGCACTCTCCCTACTGCGTCTGGTACCACTGCTACGGAGGATAAGGCGTGATAACTATTCATCTTTTTTATTTCTGGTATATATGTTATCTAGGTCTCTTATTTGCCAGACCACGACGAGCTTCCATACTATGGCGCAGTATTGTTCACCCACGAGGACCAGGATCTGGATGAGTGAGAAGACATGTGTAATTTTGATATTCTCTATAATAAGGAGCATGATGCCGAAGCAGGCCAGATCTGGTAGTTTTCTGTATAGTCCCAGCACGGGTACACTGTGTCAAGCATTGTGGAAATGCTCAGTATCATAGAATATTACTGCCAGTGCTGATAACTGCGGGCGGGCCAGTATGTATAATATATAGTGGCTTCTCATAAAATTTAATAAGATTATCTCTCTTGATCCATACCGCTGACTGGTTGTATATATGGCGGCTTTATATTTAGTATTTTAATCAAGCTGCTGCTTGAATACAACTTTATACATACTAATATAGATTTTTTAAAAGGACTTCATCTTTATACGCAACTCAAAATACTGATATACCAGTGAAGATGGCCGACTCGCTTACCGCTTACGCTAATCCTACCTACTCATGATCTTGCAAATGTGTGGAGAGGGGCAGTTGGGTAAATGACCCTTACCGGAAGGTCATGTTACCCTGTGTACACTCGAATTCCTCTAGGACCAACAGGCCAGATTCAGGCTTAAGATGTGCATACGGACCGAGTCACCGACACGGGACCCCGCAAATCGACATCATACGCACATCTCCAGCCCGATTGTAGTGGATTGTAGAGACACAAGAAGGTGCGCTTGACGAGGTAATGATATCCCTTTTTTCTGCCGGATGGCCATTATCTCCTGTTCAGCAGTTTGATATGCAGCATAATCAAAGCCACTCAAGGAATTTATCGACAAGATGAATTCGAATTTGCTCTCCAACCGAATTATCACTCCTTGCCATAGCTTTGAACAATATCTACATTCTGAAGGGCTTACACTCATAGAGATGCATCACCTTCGCCGGTAAAATCAAGCCAGGATCCATTATCCAAGCCTTCAAACATGCCATATTGCAGCAACTGCGGGCAGTCTATTTCTGTATACTCAGGCAATCCA
The DNA here is from genome assembly GCF_003184625.1 of Aspergillus neoniger CBS 115656. Taxonomy (NCBI): domain Eukaryota; kingdom Fungi; phylum Ascomycota; class Eurotiomycetes; order Eurotiales; family Aspergillaceae; genus Aspergillus; species Aspergillus neoniger. The sequence continues at coordinate 8,516 of NW_020291134.1, forward strand.
GTCCACATATCAATCCTCTGTTCACTCGGTAACATCCCAGATGCGGAATCCACGCTTTCTTGTGGTTGCCCCCATGGCTCTTGAATAGCCTCGCTTGCATGACTTACATCGGCCGTGGGAATTCTCTCCCTACCAGGATGACCAGTGAGCTTCTTGCGCAAACGTTGGCGCAGCAGCACTATCAACTCCGGAGGTTGCGCCGCCCGTCCCTGCAGGCGCTCAGCCTCGTCATGGCCGTACCAGGCCTTGAGAAGCATATTTGCGATGGCAGAATGCACGGGGCTTTGAAAGTTGCAGCCGAGTCCCCCATTATTGAAGTAGTCGCGCAGCGCCTTCCACGCACGCTCGCATATTTCGCCCGTGGTGCGTCGCTGCAGTTCACTTGCAAGGAAGATGCAGCCGGGCATCGGGACATGCATGTACATGTACCAAATAAAGCCGGAAAGGTCCTTATTTGTGCAAATCTCAGTCGTATATTCTAACATTTTAATGGCGGCGATGAAGAGCCGATCGTATTCCGTCTCATCCAGGTCGGTCGTGGGACTCCCTCGAGACATGAAGTTGACAACGCGTAGTCTACATAGTGACAGGCGTGTCATTAGATGTGTGAAGAGGTGGACTGGAATGTCAGGATCGCAATGTTGGAGGTAGGTGGTTTCCATGTACGCAAAGTACCCCTCGATATCGTGCGGCCGTTTTGTACCTGCGGCCTGTGGGTCTGGTCTACACCGGATACCGCTGGGAGTCGGCCCAATTGTTAGTTCGATTCGTGTGAGACTGAAAGTTGTCTCTGTTGCGTTGATACGGGCAGTTGGAGGAGCCTTGACATGCGAATGCAAATCAGTGTCGTTGACATTCAAGGGTAATGAGCAGTCTGTGTCTGGGGACAGAAGTGTGGTTGTCGCCAGCCCAGTCAACTCTGCGATCCGTTCATCCAGAATGGTGATCTGCCACCATAGTCTTCTCCGCTGCTCGGTTTCAAATGGCGACAAGCGGCAATGGGACCCATCGCGATGTAGGCCCATACGGGTGGCTATACGGACAGCAATTCCAGTGAGACAGAAAAGAGATCGTGGATCCGTGAAGCTCCTCACGCTGAACTGTACGTTACCAGCGGGTTAGTTTCAATATAAACAAAAGGCTCATTTCACCAAAATACTCACAAGGTATAGAAGATAAGCCTGAAGCACCATTAGCTCACTCGATCTCATATATTCGGCATTTACCAGGGCTTGTTGCATTGATCGGTGGTACTTGCTCAGAAGAACAGCTTTGCTCTCATCAAACATATTCTGAGCTTCTTCATCGGCCAGTGAGAGCACAGACATGGAATATATTCCAAACATAAGAGCTTCGAGGGGTTTCGGGATATTACTTAGGTCAGCGCTGGCGCCAATTATTTGCGCCTGAAAAGTCGGCACATGGATGATCTTTATAAGGGGGTCGACGTTGTTGATATAAATCTGCCATAATTGTAATATCTGGACGGCCGGCGGATGGCCGCTGGTAACGGAAGTTGGCACGCTACCCACGGATAGAGGGAAGGCGTCTGTATTACCAAACATAGCATCGAAGGACTGGTGAAAGGTGGGATGACCTGAATTGTTTCTGGTAGACTCCTGCATGATGTTTTCGATAGTCCGGTACTATGTAGTAGGTTAGGACAAAGTTTGGACTACTGTGTAGAGTGAAGTCTGAGCTAGGAACAGACCTCCTGGGAGTATGCAAACGACCCCGGACTTCTGCGAAGTCATTAGCTGCGTGACAGAAACAACAAAGTGAGATGCCATAGCTGACAGAGTATAATACCTTTCTGTGCGGCGTTGGGCGTCATTGCTTGGTAAATTCGCACCGGGCGAAAGAGACTTGGAAGTATTAAGATCACTCCGCGGAGCAGCAGAAGCATCTTCGGTGCCTCGGACGACATCGAAGTCAATTCCATGTTGGAACATTAAACTTTCATATCTTTTTAACCGTTCGATAAGTTCGTGGCCTTGCAGTTTCCTTGTTTTTCTTCGACGTGGCGGCGCTGAGGGAACTACCCTACACTCAGCTCGAGCCTTGACACAATTGGAGCAAGGCTTTTGCTGGTCACAACGGACCTTGCGTTGTTGACACAACACACACGAATGGCCTCTTGTCAGCATCATATCGGCCGCCGATTGATAAGATAGATTTAATACAGGGCTCCTGGAGGGGTGATAATGGATTCAGTCGCTTTTGTCGGGGCTCTAGACCCTGAGATGACGTCGATGAGTTTCGCTCTCGTCGAGAAAATTCTCGGTCCCGAAATGAACCGGAGCCCCACCGCTAACCGTTTTCGGTAATTCTTTAAGGGGCAGCAAATGATATGGTGCTCTTCTCAGCGAGCATCCTTCGATCCCGATCGGAGAACTATCCTGTAGCGAAATCATGTCCGTATGGCTGAGGCTTGTTCTAAGTCTTGTATAAGATAGGCTAAATATCCCCTACTAGAAGCCACACCGCCCTATATACCACACCATAGTCTCTATAGAACCGAAAAATGTCCGCCCTAGACAAATCTTAAGCGTCTTCGAAGACAGCTTCAAGGCCTGGAGGAGCTGAAACAGTGAACTATTATGAATCTCGGACCATCAAATTCTGGTTAATCATTCTGAGCAATTTTCTTGCTCTCTTTCGTCGCACTCGATCGAAAGATTGTTGCCACTGCCATTCCACGCATCACAGATGAATTCGATAGTTTGGGAGATCTGGGCTGGTACGGTTCGGCTTATATGCTGGCGGGCTCAGTATCCCAGCTGATATACGGCCGCATCTACAAATTTTATGACATGAAATGTACACTCCTGATCTCGGTGGTCATCTTTGAAATCGGGTCTGCCATATGTGGTGCAGCACCGACCTCGGGGACTTTCATCGCTGGCCGTGCTATTGCTGGGCTCTCATCTACTGGCATCTTTTCTGGCTGCATGCTACTTATAATCCTGCTTGTCCCACTGCACAAGCGGCCGATGTTTCAAGGCCTGTTTGGCTCTATATTTGGGATTGCCATGGTCATGGGGCCTCTAATTGGCGGAGGTCTGACGGATTCAGGCTCCTGGAGGTAAGTTCGTGGTAGTGTTTTGACGATTCTTGGTATTAAATAATAGGTTACTGACCTCTCAAAATATCAGGTGGTGCTTCTATATCAATCTCCCCATTAAAGCCGTCACCCTTATATGCCTGTTTTATCTTCTGGAAGCCGCCCAAGGCGCAGTCCAAGCATGTTTCTTTCTTGACACAGCTAAAACGCCTCGACCCTCTCAGTATATTCTTCTTTGTCCCATCCATAGCCTCACTGTTACTGGCCCTTCAGTGGGATGGATCTACTTATAGCTGGAGTAACGGCCGTGTTATCGCCTTCTTTATAGACTTTGGCATTCTGATGCTAACGTTCGCCATTGTTCAGATCTATATGCCCGAGACAGCCACTATTCCCGCCCGAATAATTACCCAGCGGAGCATTTTCTTCAGGATTTTATATACCTTCTTCACATCAGGAGGCATGGTGTTGATGATCTACTATCTCCCTATTTGGTGTATGTGAAGCTACCTCATCATGATTATCAAACACCCTAATACTAATAGCATGCTCAGTTCAAACCGCCAAGCTAGTTAATCCTATGCAGTCGGGAATCTACACTCTACCACTGATGCTTAGCTTAGTAGTCGCAAGCATCATCTCAAACCTCACGACGCAGAGAACCGGCTACTACGTTCCTGCCATGTATTTTTGTTCATGTATTATATCGATCGGGCTGATCTACTGTCGACTTTCACTGTCAACACCAGCTCATCCCATTGGATTGACTACCAGTTCCTCGCCGGTTTTGATTTGGGGTGCGGCATGGAATGGAAGAGTATCAAAAAGGGCCGTAACGGCCAAGATGAGGGAGGTCCTCCTGAATGTACTGAAAATCCTGGGGAAACTACAGTCACAACATTCGATAATAAAGTGTAGGGGTGTATCGGTTAGTGTACATTATATAGGTCACATCACCATTTGTACTACTTCTGTTTCAGTTCTCCCTCACGGTTAAATTATCTAGAGCTATTCGTTTATATATGTTATTGAAATACACGGAAAGACCAATACGCCTGTCATAAGAAAGCAAACAGTCCCAAAAGAAGCAAGAAAACTTGGATCTATATTCAATCTGAAAGGACACCATATATGTGTTTCTGTAATATACAATAACAAATTGACAGGGAACAGCAAGACTAGTTAAACAAATAATAGACCATCACAGTCTATAAAACAACCCCCTATCTCAACAGATATAGTACGGATGCAGAATGATGGGACTCAACCGACCATGTATTGATTTCAGATGCTTTTTGCGAAGGCAACCTGAGATAGAACGTCATGAAGAATTTTAAAAGGCTCAGACGGCATATCCGTCGTTCGCCATGCGATGTATCCATCTGGCCGAATAAGAGATGCGCCCTTACTAGGCAGTCCCATTGTTTGACGGAACACTTCGATGTCGGAAATACCAACGTCGGCTCCAATCTGCATGCATTTCATCTGAACAGGCGACCGCTCATTAACCCAAGCGACAACTTTCCTCCATCCAATCTCCTCCGAGACAAGTGTCCAATGTCTACTTCCAAGTAGATATTGAATAGAGACGACTTCCTCGTCCTTTTTCACCCAGAAGTGGGGAACATGTGTACCAGGCTGTCCTGCCCACTCATCCGGTTTCTTGGCCGGAGGTAGATCGTCACTGACACCAAAGAAGCCTCTAGATTTGTAGAGCTCGCCAAATTCCATTGCGTCGTTGTCCAATTTTTCACCCGTGACAGATTTTTCATTCAAATGAATTTTGTAATCGGAACGGACGAAAATCTGGTCATGGCGGAGTTGTGCTACGGGGCGGCGTTCAGTGTCATAGGTTTCAAGGAGCTCCGGTGTCGATTGACCAGAAAGAACAGACGCCAGCTTCCAAGCCAAGTTATCCACATCGTGGATACCAGTGTTTGCACCGTATCCACCACGATTAGGAGGTAGTGTATGCGCGGCGTCCCCAGCAAGGAAGATGCGCCCGTCCTGAAATTTGTCTGCGATAAGCGCTGCCAACTCCCAGCGACCGGTGGTAATGAAATCAATAGCGATATCGTTGCGCCCGACTGCTTTATGGATTTCGGCAATGAGAGTCTGCTCGTCTCGATCGACATCGTCATAAAACATGAGAACCCAGCGACCGTCAGAGTAGGTAGTTAAAAAAGCCTTTAAGTCCGGCTGCTCGATGGTGAATTGCTTGACACCTTTACATAATTCCTCCAAATCGGCTCTAAATAACACACTGCGCATTGTCTGCAAGTGGCCGCGGCCGTGTCTTGGGATGTTCAATTGCTCTCGGACATCGCTGCGATTGCCGTCCGCAGCGATTAAATAACGCCCACGAAGTTGAGACGTCTCGCCATGGGCATCCGTGACTGTCACAGTCACACCAGTTGCATCTTGCTCAACATGGACGGCGGTAAAACCACGCCGTATCTCCACACCATGTTGGAGGGCAGCTTCTTCAAGAATGGACTCGAGCTGGTCTTGCGGTATAGCGGCTCCGGGAAATTGGGAGTACTCCATTCGAGGGGACTCCACATCATCATCAGTTGATGGCCCACGAGACTTCTTCTCAGAATCCTCTTTCATGCCGGTATCATCCCAGGTTGTACTCTCGTACCACTGGCCTGAGAGGCTCTCCACGCGAGCACGCTTTAATTCGAAGTCCCGGGGAACCTGAGGTATTTTGTTGACGCATCCAAAGGTGCGGAAGATCTCCATAGTTCTCGAGGTAAAACCGATGGCGCGGGGGTGCTTGGAAATCTCTATATGCTTCTCGATGATAATACTCGGCACTTTGTGGACTGCAAGGCTCAGGGCAGCGGAGAGTCCGACCACGTTGCCACCCACAATGATAATGGGTTGTTGGATCTGCATGGTTTATGTTTGAAGATGGGGATGGAATATATGAACGAAGAGGTCAATTAAGGGATGTATAGCCACACAATAAATGTAGGAGTAGTAGGAGCTTTATAAGTTTACTGAACTCCAATCACGTGACGGCGACACGGATTCATTTCTGAGGTTCGGTCCCGAGAGTTAATAGACTAACGGGTACTCGGCAAATGTTTCGGGACCGAGTCGCTGGCATATGCGGCACCCTCGGCCTTCGGGTTTTTTCGTAGGTTCATTAACTTCCCATTATCAATGCCTATTTCCCCCGCTGGCCGGTTTATATTCTTCATACTTGCGATGACTCATTGGATAATGAAAAGCTGGAGTCTATAGCAATGTTTAGTGATTGGACTGCAGCAGCTAGAAAAATGATCTTCTAAGGCTTCTGAATAAGATGAAATATAATGTTGGAACAGCCCGCTAGACCAAAACGATATATCGCCGCTAGCAAGCAGCAGGGGTGACTCAAATGTCTCAACATATAATTATAAAGAACAGAAGAATAAGATCTCCATATTAGACTATATCGTGTTATGCAAGTCATGCAAAGAGACAGGCGCTGAGAGACGCTAAGCATCCGTGAAATACACCTGGCAGGGAGTTGAGAATTATGAAGACCAGCTTCGCCCGTTCCTTGATTAGTATAAAAATCTTTGATTTTTATACACCCGCTTATTACTTACTAGAGCAAGTATTTCAGGATAAGTAGACAGCCAAACTAGAAATTTATCTCTATAATAAGCTATAGATAGACAGTCCTCCTATAACAAGAATTACCAATAGGAAAATAGAAATTTTAATATGCAGATACTCTATAAGATACTAGAAGCTTGGTTCTTGAAGATAAAAGCGGTTGATATATATCAAAGAGCGTCTATGTTATATTTTATTCATACTATTTCTGAGACTGGACCTATTCGATCTCTTAAAAGCTAATAATTGCTTCTAAACTTGGTAGAGATTCTACTACCTATACCTGAATTTATAATAGCAATATCTAATCTATTATAGCTATAAATCTTGTTATTTACTATAGCCCAGCTGCCTAAAGCAACTTAGCCCATGGATAAAAGCTCTACAAGACCTTTTAAGGACTCAGCTTGCCTACCTACTTGCTTATCTATATATCTTACTCATCTATCTATATTCTGAATAACATCACCCAGATTACCTGTATTACTTATAAAATTTAGTATTACTCCCTCATAAAGCAGTATTCTATGAAGAATTTATCTTACAGTCTGCCAAATTCAACTGATGTGGCTCAAGTACGGCTGGGCAGACAGGAAGCCCTGTGCTCTACATCCTGTGGTCGTATGTATCATATTGGGAGAAAAAGCCAAAATTGCCCGACGATCACTTCAACACGTGGCCAAAGCTCTGGCAAAAGGGGCTTTCGCGTCCCCGCTCTGCCGTATCATAAATCACCATCCTCATCCCCACGAGTCCATAACATAGATGAGATAAACCAGACATTCGAATGATAGAAACCCTTCATTTTTTGGCTGAATCTTGCAAAGCCTCCACAATAGATCCTCCTTTATATCCACTGGCGACCTGCTTCCCGAACCAAGTTACTTTGAAATGCGGCTATCCATAGGCCCATTCATAGCCTCACATTTCCAGCCAAACATGACACTTGACCACTCCCTTACTCGCTCATCTGGTCAATTATCGAGGTTAACATGATAACCTGTCATTCAGGATAAGGGTGTGATTGTCCCGGGGCTTGTGAGCAGACGAATCGGGGAATGAGAATAGGCGGTTGCCTTTCCCTTCTGGGGCCAATTTGTGGAAATTCGAACAGCGTACCTGACTGATCAAAGTAGTCCCATCCGAAATTGAGTTCTTTCAACAACGATTGTGGGCTTGGATGGCCCTCCATTATTTCAGGAGCAGGCATTCGCCTCTCTCAGCAATTTTGTCATATCCCGCCTTCTCGAGCTTTCTATGGCGGCCGAGTAATTGGCATCCCGCACCACAACCATGAGACCCTTCACGCAGGTTAGCACAGGAGGAACCTAGTAAATTTACTAGCGAAGTTATGAATTACCCAGGCAGTCGAGGTGTTCGAGACAGTCCTTGATGGAATGACAGATGATGATGGCAGGCAGGTACATCTATCCTACCAGCTTGGGGCGCTTTTCTGGGATGCTCAAGCGACATACAACACAGCTTCAGAGAACTGGGTTTTGAACATCAACTCCATGGGAAGAGAGTTTGTTACTAATTTTCTGCAGCTTTTGGATCTTAATAATCTTTCTACACTCGAAGATGTCACCTACGATATATTGAAAGAATGGGTGCAGTAGGACTGGCAAAATTTTGAGGATTCCCTGCACACCATGTGGCCGGATCTGATGCCCTTCTATGAAGCGGGTGGTAAGGTGCTTTATTATCATGGCGAGTAGGATGGAATTATCCCGACAGCTTCCTCGGTGCACTATTACGACTCTGTACGTAGGATAATGTAACCAGATCTCGGGTATAATGCTATTTATGAGGCCTTGGGCCAGTAGTACCGCTTATTTCTCGTCCCAAGAGCCTCGTATTATATGAATAATGATCTTCAGCTAAATGACTTATTCCCGCGGATCTATATCCAGATGTTGATTGAGTGAATGGAACAAGATGTGGTGTTGGTGAGATTTAATAGCACCGTTTTGAGTGGTATATTTTGGAAAAGAGATGAAGTAGATCTGCGCGTGGCTACTGCGGCCGATGTGGTATAATAATGGGACTAGCATAGAGTATGAGTATGATCAGCAGTCTCTAAACATGTGGGAGTGGAATCTGAATGTGTTCAATCTCCCTGTATATTAGTAAGGTGTTTGTAGGGGCTGCTTTCATTCTGAATTCCTTTTTTCGGCTAAATTTATGTACTCTAATACAAAATCATAACTACACGGGCATTATATTTGAAGTGACCGGCTTATTCCATGATATTGGCCCTTGCTCTTTACATGCAATCTGACCAGGCACGATATATTGATCTAAGTCTCGTTTAAGGGCCATCCGCCGGATTGACACCAGGCCGTATCGATATATCGGAGTGTACATGTTTTGAATATGCGATGCATTAAAGTTAATAAAGTCCCTCCCGCTGAATCTTCTTGTTTGGAACACCAATAGACCGCAGTCCATCCATAGCAGTATCAGTGAAGGCCTTGGGTCTATATATGAATATCTCTTTGTCTCTGGCGCTTGTTTTCCAATACTCCGGTCTAATGTGACCCTTATATGTCGAGACGCTCGTACCGTGTTGGTTTAACGCCCGGGTATTCAAGTTGCTAAAGTGGCTGGTGAACAGATCGATTCTTATTTTGACAGCTGGGGAACATTACTCAAAGCCATTTCGATGAGGTTGAGCATGACATCTGGTTCTCTTGTTGATAGCACGAGTATAATCTCACCCTGTGGTGTGTCCTCACGCGATCAAGATCAAAATAGGGGACTGGACACACTTGGGATTCCAGCGCGAGGTAAGGCCGAGATCACTTTTCCGGAAGCACTGCATTCGATTGAGGTGACTGTCTCTTGAATTTGGGGAGGAAAAATGTCGGGACGGGCCGAGACGCGAACCCCTGAACCACCCGACCGTGATGAATATGAAACTTCACCACTGTGATTGATAAGGCTGAAATGTATGATAAGACCATCGGCCTACTATACTTGGGAGCAAGAGATTATGTGATAGGATCTACTTGTCAGGGTAGAAAGCCTGTTGATTAGGTAAGGAATCGGCCATGAAACACTATAGATTTATATAATAATAATAAAAATAGTCTATATCTATAAAATAGACTGATCCTTGGAGGATCAGTAAGTCTCTAAGCTGCTGCGATCTGGTTGGAAGTACCACCAAAAGCCTGGTTTTCCATTTCGTATGAGTTGCTGTTGGATTCAAGCTTGCGTTTCGGTGTTTATACCCTGTTCATTACGTATCTTCGTTGCTACTTATGTTTCTGATGCCTAGTATAATACAGAATGAACAAGCCAGTGCATTTACTCATGGATTCATCCGAGTGGATGTATTCTGGATGTGTACATCGTCTTCAAAGATACATGTTTCAGTCAAATATACTGCTGGACAATAAGAAAGGTAGATAGAGAGATGTATCGCATCGGTGTAAAAGAAACGCTCAAGGGGGTTAAAAACGTCTGGGAGAATCGTGGGAGCTCGTATCGGATAGATACAGTTCGAAGGAAATAAGTTAAATGCAGTTAATACAGACGAAGGTACGGGAAAGAAAGGTATTGAGGGCGAGAAGTGAAGTGTGCAGGCTTAGAAATCTTCAGGGCTTTCGAGGTCTGCCAGTTTCTGGCCCAGGAATCTCCCTAGCGCTGCAGATTTGGACTCCAGCGCGAGCAGGATAGATGGCGAGGCGGAGAGGTTCAAGGTCGCTAGACGGGCTAGATCACTGCTCCGGTCGATTTCGTACTGGCTTTCGAGCTGCGCGTCTGAGCTAGGGCCATGGCGGCCTCCGTTGGCTGCTACAACACTGGCATATGTCCTCCCATCATTGGCAGCATCGTCGCCTCCGCGATGTGAGGGTCCGTTTAGAAGACTCTGTGTACCGTTCGGTGTTGCTGCGTCTTCGGCATCTCCCAGTTTCGATGGCCCGACTGCGGCAAGAAGGACCTTGTCTGCGATTCTTGTCACGACCGCCACTAGATCGTCAAGTTCGAAAACAATAGACCCGACATCGCCGAGAGACACAGACGGGGTGGTCACGTATGATGATGGATGACTGGCAGGGTTCACGCCAGTGAGGTTCCCACACGATGCATTCTTCGCGTAGCACGTGTATGCCGCACCGTATGTTGCGCTCAGGTTGCGCAGCTGCCGGGAAGGGAGGGAGGATGCGTATGCGAAAATAGCGCCATTGGTAGCGAATACCCTGTGAAGCATGGCTCATTAGCATCTCCATCGCCGAGGTAGCAGGAATGTCCATACATCATAGAGGTGATTTCCGGAGGTGAGAGGTTATCCTCTAGGAGGTCGCTGAGCGCCTCCGCATCCAGCATTTTTATGTCCGGAAGACCGGGTATCATGTTGCCTCCGGTGTGCTGCTCGTAGCAGTCTCCAAGCGCGATGTCTTGTTCAAGTGTTTTGTTTTCAATAATCCAGCCCTTTGGCGGAGACCAAGAACAGTCTTCGGGAAAGAAGAAGCAGTTGTCCCAGTAGTCACGGTCGTTGTAATCGTACTCGATCGGGTCTTCGGAGTATCCAAGGAGGTCTTGCGCGTATTGAACGGGGCTTCGTGCCCAATAAGGACGGTATGGGGGTTCGGGATAGACTTTGGGGGTTTGACCGGGGATACCTGGCCGAACTGGATGATCATATTCAGCCATATTGCCTCAGCGAGTATGTATTATGAGATATTGAGGGTAGTAAATGATGATCGGAGGTTGAGGGCCGAGAAAATGGGCTTGATAAGGGATTATGTAGAAAGGTAGAAAGCAGAGTGAAGTGTCCAAGATAAGACGAAACGGTGGTAGTACAAAGGACGAACGTGAATCATTTAAAAGTGCCCCTTCTGCCACTTTGGCTTGAAGACACAACTAATCAAGTTGGATCTCCTGCCCAAGGCTGATGCCGAAGTCCGGATCTCATGGTCAAATGAGGCGTGGTATGATTCATATGACGTTCCAGAACGCAGGAAGCGAGGCGTGGGGGATGTTTCACGGAGGAATGTCACAGCCGGGGGCCAATGGCCACGACAGCAATGGAACGAGGTAAGGACACGAAAATAGCTTAACGTGGGAGGAAAAGGGGGAAAGGAAGAGGAAAAAGAAACGAAAGGCGGCAGTCAATGGTCAACAAGGCCGATGTCTGGGGCGAAAGCGAAGATCGCTTGGGCGGAGGATGACGATCCCTGGGGATTCAAGCCAGAGGGGCACAAAAGGATACGGGAGAGAAAAAAGAAAACACAAACCTTATAGAGAGAGAGAGAGAGCGGCCTGCGCTAGGGGATTGAAGACACGAGGAGGTTGCAAAGTGAACGACTAGGATCAGCCAAGACGAGGGAAAGAGGGAGTTGGAGATGCTTTGTCGGAGTAAGTGGAAAGGTGGGCGGCAGAAAAGAAGTATGGGGTATCCCGCCTCTCACCGCCTTGCCCAACTGTCATGATAGTATGGACCGCAGTATTAAAGACCGAACCATGTATACTCACTCCATAGTACTATGGTCTCGCTTGTCTCGGCAGGGAATTATTCCCTAAAACATGAACCACTACTATTAATAGGAACTTTATTGCGGTTCAGTGTGCAGTTGGCAATTGGCAATTGTTCAATAACTGTGTCATACTATGCCCGCCGCACTAATATATATCCTTCCCCTCTTTGGTTCAGATTTCTTATCATCACCGTCGGTTAAGTCTGCTCACAACACTGTAGAACTTTCGAGTATATAATAGATCTGGAGATGCGCAAAGTATTCTAGAAGCCAATCTTAGACATTGACATATGCGAAATTATAAAGAAATGCGATTATTAATGCAAGCTTTGGGCGGGCCTGTTTGGATAGCGTCATAGGCAGGTGGAACCCCCACCTTTTTTTCGGGTCTCCTCACACGCCGCTCACTAATCCAAACAAGCCATCTTTCTTTCTGTTTCCTTTCCCCCTCCTTCTTTCCTTTCCCCCCTCCTTCCTTCATGTTTTCGCTTCCCGCTTTTCGCTCATCTTTCCTCAGGGTCCTCGTCCCAAGATTCTCTATCGTCCCTGGTACGTACCTCCATCTTTTCCAGAGGATAGCTTTCCCCACTCGGATCGATTCCAGAAGCTTACCACAGGAGATGTAGGAACCAATCGATCCCTCGCAACCATGGCGACAGACACTTCCAAGTATAAGCTTAACCGTTAGTGGCTCCCTTTGCCCCGATCATCAGTCCGGTCTGGAGCTAACAATGTGCCTGTACGACAGACACCATGCTTCGGGTCAAGGACCCGAAGAAGTCTTGTATGTTCGCCTTTCATAGTAGGCTTCAGAGGTGCCTCATATACTCATCTGTCGCTATCGCTTAGTGGAATTCTACCAGTACCTGGGTCTCAACAAGGTTAACCAGATCGATTTCCCCGAGAACAAGTTCTCCCTCTACTTCCTTGCCTACGATGGCCCTCAATCTCTCCAGGGTGACCGTCACTTCACTGACCGCAACGGCGTCTTGGAGCTCACCCATAACCATGGCACGGAGAATGACCCCAACTACAGCGTGGTCAACGGTAACACTGAGCCCTACCGCGGTTTTGGACACATTGCTGTTTCTGTGGACAACATCGAGGCTGCCTGCAAGCGACTGGAGGATGCCGGATACCCCTTCCAGAAGAAGCTTACCGAGGGCCGTATGCGTCACATCGCGTTTGTCAAGGATCCCGATGGATACTGGGTCGAGATTATCCGCCGTCACAATGAGGATGTTGGCACCACCACCGATCCCTCCACCTACCGCCTGAACCACACCATGCTCCGTGTCAAGTGCGCCGAGACTAGCGTCAAGTACTACCAGGAAGTCTTTGGAATGACTTTGCTGCGCACCATTGAGAACAAGGATGCTGGATTCAACCTTTACTTCCTGGGCTACCCTGGTGCCAACCCTGAGAAGCGAGAGGGTGCCACCAACCCGGTCTCTGAGTGGGAGGGTCTGCTGGAACTCACCTGGAACTATGGCACGGAGAAGCAAGAGGGCCCGGTTTATCACAACGGTAACACGGAACCGCAAGGTTTTGGACACATCTGTAAGTCATTCTCTATGTTGACCCCGCCTAATGGGTCAGTTTCCCGCAGAGGATAGAGGAGTCGCTAACAGCCGGTGGTTACAGGTGTCTCTGTCGATGATCTCAACGCTGCCTGTGATCGGTTCGAGTCTCTGAACGTTAACTGGAAGAAGCGCCTTACGGATGGACGGATGAAGTACGTGGCATTCATCTTGGATCCTGATAACTATTGGGTAGAGGTTGTCCAGAACGAGGCGCTTAAGCGTACTGGTAACTTGTAGTAGAGGGATTGTGTATCTAGCCGGCCTGCCGCACATAAACTGAAGATATTAGCACTGTTGTATTTGCCGGGAAAAGGCGCGATTCGCGCTGAATGTACTCGTAGAGATAAAGAAAGCGTCGAATAGCGCGGGATTTCTTTCCCTTGAGGGATGCTTGGGGTTACCGAGAGGCTGATTGGCCCACTGGGTGGGGGGATATCCCCCGCTTCTCAGGGAGGCCCGCCTATCAGAGGATCGCCAACACTTCCCCAGAGCATCGTCGCCGACCGGGCTAAGACCCTCCCCCCCAGCACAAGAACTCCAGACCATTATTATTGACGGTGTGCGCCATCTCCGTCTGTCCTCATGACCCTCTTCCTCCCTGAATTGCATCTTAGACCATGCATGCTGTCCGACTGCCCTCAGTCGATGTTGGGTGACCGGATGCTTTCTTCTTCTCACCCTCCTCGTTGAACCTATCTCCCTTCACCCTCCCCCCACACCCCGGGGTATTCTCGCGCTGCTGTCGCACCAACTCAACAAATCTTGAAATCACCATGCAGCCGCAGTCTGAGAAGCCCAAGCGGGCACCTCGGAAGCATGTCACCACCGCTTGTGTTCCTTGTCGGGAGAGCAAGATCAGGGTATGTGAACTCTTCGCTTGGATCCTATCATCAGACTTGGTATAATGTTCCCCGGATGCTGACGCAATTTCGCCCAGTGTGACGGTGCCACTCCGAACTGCCACAATTGCGAGAAGAAGGGAAAGGATTGCAAATACCAACACGGTGATGATAAGCGGAAGTAGGTTTAACTCGCTCGCTGTTTCTCTGTTTTCTCCGTCGGCCTCGTTGAATTTGCCTCTCGTGTCCTGGGTATCGACCGTCTTACGATAAAATCTGGATGGTCATTTTGTTTATCCGCGCAGCCAAACAAGGCTGACCGTACCCTTGCCAGAGTGTCTCTCCGCGCCGCGACGGAGTTATTTTCCGCAAGAATAGACCAACTATGCCAGTTCATCTACGATCATGGGTTGGAACCGCCCCCAATGAAACCCGAAGATGAGGCGGGCATGAACAGGGTTCTGGATACCCTGCAAATCCCTCGGGGGCTAGCGAAAAGGAGGGATTCGGTGGCGTCTAGTGGGAACAATGCGCAGCCCCAACCCGTTACTCAATCCCCGGCCCACACACCGTCTCCTCTCCCTTCTTTGAGTCGTCAACTAGGTGGCACCGAGGATGTACCCAAGGTCTCCTCTCCATCGCACAGTGTAATTCCTAATCAGGGTCTCATATCACCGGTCGAGAAAAGTCAAGTGTCTATGAACCCTTTGGCGATGAACCCGGGGTTGTCCGCCAATTATCCTTCGACACACTGGGGGTTTACTCTTCCGACGGCAGAGAGCTTAGATGCTCTATACGCCAACATAGACGGCGCTTCTAATCGTTCTAACGAGAATAGTACTAGTCCTGATAGCCTCCAGTTCACACCAGACATCACTCAACAACCGGGCGTGTTACTGAGCCAAGCGTGGGACCGAGACAATGAGTCTGATAGTGGTGAGGAAGACGAAGCGGAAAAAGATGTCATTGAGCAGATTTCGCATCGCATAGGGACTCTGAAGATCGCCGGAGATGGTCACCTCAGATTTTATGGAGCTACTTCAAATCTCAACCTTGTGGACGTGTCTGCGACACAACAACGCCAACGCCCAGATGCACGGACCGTCCGTCATGACGGACAGGATATATTGAACCATCTGCGGGTGGGGCAGCCTGTTGACCAGGCCCTCGAGGACCACCTTGTCGAACTCTACTTCACCTGGCAAAACCCTAGCACCTATGTGGTCGATAAGGATATGTATATGGATGCGAGGATGAAATGGAGGAACGACTTGATTGACACACCCTTTTATTCGGAGGTCCTGACGAATGCCATGTAAATACCCGCTCCTCTATCATTTGTGACCTGTTCTGACAACTTCCAGGTGCGCCATTGGCAGTGCATTCGAAGCCCGGTATCATCCGACATTCATCACGTTTCCAAAATCGCTTTCGGAGTTCTTTGCAGACAGGGCCAAGGCTCTTCTGGAGATTGAGTTGGATTCCCCTTGCGTTGCGACTGTCCAGGCTCTTGTTATCCTCAGCTCGCACGAGGGATCCTCTAATCGCGATGCCAGAGGTTGGCTCTATAGCGGTAAGCTGACCATATCGGGAACTGCAAGTTCGTTACTGACTGTGTCTAGGGATGTCAATGCGACTTGCATTTGATCTCGGACTGCATTTGGATACGACACCTTACGTTGAAAAGGGAGACATAAGCGTCCATGAGGCCGATGTACGTAGGATTGCATTCTGGGGCAGCTATACTGCGGATCAGTAAGTATCACCTGTGATGGTGGACCTGTTTAGACCAAGACTGATTCGATGGTACAGTTTCTGGGGGTTCTATTTGGGAAGGCCCTTCCGAATGAACGCAGGAGACATCACTATCCCAAAGCCTGCCTCCGATCTAGGAGCTGAAAAGGAAGGCATGTGGCACCCGTATGGGCTACCAATGAAGTCAGACCTACTGGAGAACGGATTGAGGAACCCGAATGAACTGATAAGCCGCCAATTCGCCGTTCTTTGGGAGATCGTATCGCCCGTCGGCCACATTCTGTGAGTCCCCGGCTTCCGACGCCCTTCTGCAAATGCTAACGCGGGATACAGATACGGCTGCTCCGACATTCCACGCCATGATCTGCAGAGGCTCTGCCACAGAGTTACGGATGACCTTTTCGCTTGGAAGGCCAATCTGCCATCCAGTCTGGACGTTGATCTCGCAAATGATAATGTTCCGAAACTACCTCACCTCCTAGTACTGCAGTACGTTCGCGTTCCCCTACGACCTCACTTTCGCTTGTATCTGAGACTAACACGATCATAGCATGCAATACCATCAAATCGTCATCTTCACCCACCGACCCTGGGTATCGAAGAGTTACATTCAACCCCGCAGTCCACGCCAAGGGCCCGGCTATCACCACGCTCGACGAATGTGCGTCGAGTCATCAATAGCAATTGCCCGACTCCTCCATATATACGAGAAACACTATACATTCCGGCGTATGAACAACCAAGTTGTCGCCATGATCTTCAGTGCGGCGCTCATGCTCCTTTACGTCACCATATCAAGTTCCCGACCAGGCGGAGACACTGCTAGCAGCAATGCAGAAATGGTCGCCTACTTGAATCTCTGCTTCCGCGCACTCGATGAGATAGGCCAGTCATTCGAAAACGCCAAACGCACCCGTGACTTCCTGGTCAGTCTGCAACGGCGCTGGCAAGCGCACATGCGACGCTCCGGGGCACTGAAGCGCCAAACGAGTCGTCATCAACTCTCCTCTCAACAGTCCACAGGACGCATTTCAGATGCAGAGGCCTCGCGGAAAAAGTCCCGAGTTACAGCTCCGAAGAACCAAGCCGCTGTTCCACTATCTTTCAACAATACGTCTTCAATCACAGCCCCAGGGCTTTCTTTAAACCACTCACAGTCTCAGTTGCATCAAGGACCGGGGCAACCAGCCTCTGACCCGACACAGCAATTAGGCGTATGTCAGCCTGGGGAATTGGACTGGATCCGGGATTCAGATTTGCAACTGCTCTCCGAGAATCTGGGCGACAGCGGGTTCCCTCACCTGGGGAATACGAGCACCACGTATGGCAGTGACCCGACCCTGCCTAGCCTTACTGATATTGAGCCGTGGTGGGATTCGCCTAATGGAACCGCTACTTTCGGAGGGTCCTCATTATGATACAGATATAGATGCCAAATAGCTTAATGATGTTCGATACTACTACTTCTTTTTTTTCCTATAGAACTGACTCCTAATTTCTGTTGGCGACCCAGCTTACTGGTCTTATCAACGTTCTAGAAGCCAAAGGGTTTCACCTAACCATTCGCTTGCTTTGCGACCTCTTCGTACGGTCCCTTCCTTATCAACACCACGTAATCTTCTTCATACTTAACACACTCCGTTGCATTGTGTGTAAACTCGGTTTAATACTCGAATCAAATCGACTCAGTGTTATTCAGCTTTTGACCTGATAGAGCCCGTTACGTAAGATGCTATCTATGCAGGCGCCTCACCGTCTGGAGCAAGAATGTGGCCCTGAACGCCGCCGAATCCCTTGAAACCCGCGGAAACACTTGAAACACAGGAAGCCATGTATGCATTAGACGTAGAAAAGGCCGTTGTCACAATTTAAACACACTTAAGCAAGATATAACATACATTCAAAAGAGCATGGCAAGTTGCTGACCATTCGCCTGTGCGTCACCATTCTATCCGTCCTTCCACCACTTCCTGCTTGATATTAACTATATTATTTATACTAATAAATACATGCTTGTGTCCAGTACTTGGGTTATCCTAACCCGTCTTTCAAGAATTCGTTTGTTGGATATCCGTTTGGAGGAGATCAGTATCCGCTGTGCCGGTGGGGTTTTGCCCAGGACGGGCCTTCGACTTCATGGTGTGGAGATATAGGTTCTTTCCCTTTTCTTTCGAGGAAGCCCAAAAAGTCTTTAAACCCCTTCTTCGGCCGCTGGTTCATCGCCTGAGCCTCCTCCAATGATTGGGGCTGGTAGGGCGCAACAGGCACCCGGGGTGGCCACCTATTCGAAGAGAAGCATGGGATTCCATAGGTGGCCACCCCTATAAGGGATGAAGCCATGGGAGCTAAGAGAGTTTCCAGTCCTGTCAAATGTGGCTTGTTAGTTTCGCTCGGTATTTTTCCTTTCTTATTATGCGCAGAAGTAATATGGAAGCTAACCTTGCCGGAAGGATTTCCCTTTGTGGATATATTGGCTTTTGCCCGATTTCGCGGGCGCGTTCATCTGGGCATGAGAGCTGGTGCTCTCCATGCAACAAAACTTTCATTTTGTTGCCTAGTGTCGGCAATATGTTGGTGTGTGTTGCCTGGAGGCTGATGGAGGTAAATATGGCCCGGCGGGCACGCGTGCTGGGGGAAGTAGAGAAGATGTTAGCTGTCTGATCGAAGAGACATAGTTGAGTCAGTCTAATGGGTGTCCACCATGGACTTGGAGTTTAAACATACTAAGCTTGTTATCGTTGCACCGCCAATGCTGTGGTGGCTATGGCCACAGGCCGAGGCTATAAATTCCAGTAAAATACTGGAGTGCTGTTGCTGTAACCGCCGGGTGCTGGAAGATAAAAGAAACAGAAGACGACTCTCCAAGAAACTTCAGTGTTAAGTGACTGTCAATGATGGTAAGTGGGGGTTAGTCTACAAGTTCCTTTCCGCTTCGCCTTCCTTCCCGAATGGGAAGGTGCAGGCCTTGCCCGTGAGAATTGATTATGTTCAAACAATCCTATGGGATTTTACTAGTTCTTCATAGTAACTACACTACATCAAGCGACATGTCGCACAAGCTAGTTGTTGCTGCCCTGTGTGCGGGCCTTTGCCTCACCAGTGTGGTCCTCGGAATGGCTTGTTACGCTTTCGTGAAATACATCAATAGAAGGTACATCAAACTGAAGTGTCCTGTGGCACAAGATTCTTTCCCCCTTCTTTATACCAGTATAGTACCACTTGGAGGCTTTCCAAGAGGAATACAGCTAACTCAATATGAACCTATGTATATAGATGGCCAGCTCCAGCCCCACAGAGGGCTTACACGCCCCGAACTCTAGATGAAGTCCTGAGACTAAACGCAAGGCCCTCATTGGGCAGTGATTTTCCCTTGCGGGATTTCGAAGCAGACAATGTGCCTCCTGCAAATATGGTATAAGTAGGGATCAACTGGGGATGGGGTAATGTATACACATAATGCCAAGACATAGCTGGACGTTAACTGACTAGTTAGACACTAGCAAATAATCCCTAATAATAATCTATAAGAACTACTCTGTCTACCTAGATAGCCCCAATGCACCCTGAAATTACCAGTAGATATGAAATAGTAGAAACATAGAATATGGTTATTGACATCCTCAAAGTACGCGGTCGGAGTTAAGTTAGACCACGCCGAGCTGCGACCCATAACGGGTATAATTGCAACTACTACTCAACAATCCCTTTTCCATTCTCTATCTCGCATCGTCTCGCTTCCACTTCATGACATGATTATATGCAGGTCTACCGCATCAAAAGTCTGTCTTTTGTCTCGTGTATTATGTAGCTACCGTGTCATACATGGACATGATCGTCTACGATCTAGCAAATGGGTGCGACGCGCATTATTCTCCCATAACAGCCATAGCGTCAACATTCCAGTTGGAAACAACGGTTCCATAGCACTCAAGTAGGTTGATAGATATACTGCAGAAGACAATACAGCCTCAGTACTGATAGCGAACTAAGAATAACCCTACCTAACTCTAACTCACTGACAAAACCACCCAATGAGCGCGTTATTATCAACCTTCCTGCAGGCCCAATCTTCAACATACCCCATTCTCTACCATCTGGAGATGCTATCCCCCAGGCAGCTGACAGTGACGAAAATGCACCCACTGCAGAAGCCGAGCGACTGTCACAAATAGCGTCCTTCACGTCCTCGACAATAGTAACAGTTAACTACCGCCTGGGTATTTCCCCAGCCACTCCCAACGAACTAACCCTCAACCAAAACCCATACAAATACCCTACACCCATCCATGACACGCTTGCCGGGTTCGACTGGGTCCTGCAGACCCTTCAGCCCCAGCGCCTAGGAATCCTAGGTATGCACATCGGCGGCTCGCTCGCACTTATGCTTTCCCTCACAGAAGCACGATCCATCCACGCAGTAGCGGCCATTGACCCAATTTGCAACTGGACATCGCTTGATGAGCATTGCATTCAACAACCGCCCTCCAATGATGCTGATGGAAATGTCCCAAGCAGCAGCAGTAGCAGAAAAGGCCCCCGCGGAGGAGGAACTGCGCCCCACGACCTTATTCCTCTTCTTAAAGCAAGAAAGGAATACTTTTCCACTCCCGAGAGATATTTCGACGCATTTGCGTCGCCATTGCTATTTCTTCGCTCGCCAGGGAAGAATGTTCCTCGTTTCTTTCCGGAGTATCTTACCGGCCCGGAGTACCCGATCCCTGTTTTGAAGGCGAGAGAAAGTGTATCCACGGAGGATGATCTCATCGATTATTTCTGGGACGTGTATATCGGGGAAGAGGATAGCATGAGTGAGTCAGAGTCTACGGGCAGTGAGACGAAACGAAGTCCTCCTCGTCGGCGAAAGGCGCTCTCCCGATGGCCTCCTTTCGGTCTCGATTACGGGAATAGTGGTCCGGCGTGGCAGAGTCCTAGCCATGGGGTTAAGCGGCTGGAAATGGAACTCCCTTGGGTGAGAATATTTACTCAAGCTGTGCCTGAATCTGAGGACCAAAACGGCAACTCGGAAGGGAGGCAGCACAAAGGGTCCTCTACAAAGAGAAATAAAACGCCCAGTGTGTTGTTACAGCAGGCCCATGACATGGTCGATGTCATGCGAAGATCTTGCTTTTGGGGGCGTGAAAAGGGATACAGCGAGAGGAGAGTGACTCTCACTCGGTACTCGCAGGATGAAAGGGAATTGGCGGGCCTCTGGTTACGGGAAAAGACGTCGGATTGAAGACGTAGTATACTCCTTGCTACGCTGGATATATAGGGCGATAAAATATGCCATTGATTGTTTTTAACGTTGAAAAAAAAAAAAAAAAAAAAAAAACAAAGGAAAACTAGGAAAAGGAAACAAAAAGGAAGCCTCATTCTTCAATCATAAGTTTGTCGTCGGCCTCATCAGCCAGAATTGAGGCCTCCAGGGCCGCGATCTTCTCCTTCCTCTTTAGCTCCTCCTCCTCCTTCTTGATGGCGGCTCGGAGGCGGGCAATCTCCTTCTTCTTTAGATCCATATATTAGAATATGCTTATATTGACTTTATCTTTTTAAGGCGAGTTGATATTACCTTCTCCGCGGCGGACATCTTCGTGATGTCTCTCTGCTCTTTGGCAGGCTTCTTCGGCTTCTCAACCCGGGCACGTTTGCGGGGACCAGCCCCAGAGAAACTCCCCGCGAGGAAAACGGCGTTGTGAAAGATGGCCTATGCACGCCGCCAAGATTAGTATCATATCTTATAATGTAGTTCATATTCTTGAATAGATAAGACATACTTGGGTAGGACGCTCCATCGTTGTTAATAAGGACTTAGTTTCTTGGAGGGAGGGGAAGGATGTGATTGTTACAACAAAAAAACTATGTCCGACTACGGGCTACGACGATCTTTTATACTCTTGGATTTGCAACTAACACAACGATATCAGTGACTATTCTTCTAATAGCACAATAGAAAATCGAACAATGCATTGTGTTACAAACTATTGAGTATTGTTAGCATTTGACTTGTGTTGGTGGATCCTATTCTATTGCTCATAGTGGTTCCCTATTGTTGACCATTGGGAACAGACGAGGTTGGCTATGAGGCTTTGGAACTCATTCATCATCCTCCTCATCGTCGTCGGTGTAGTCGTTGTTGTCGCCCTCCTCTTGCGGGTCGTCGTCATCATCATCATCAGCATCATTATACATGGACTTGTAATAGCCATCCCTCTCCCATTCTTTCGCCTTCGGATTACTCCCAAAACCCTCAATGCCCAATTTTCTGAGACCCATATTCACCTGTCAAGCACCGTTAGCCATCTGAATGTTTGTAACACGCTAGTTTTCATTTATTGCAGGGTGTGACGGAAAGGGGTACGTATCCCACTCACGTCAAACTCCACAACCAAGTTGACAATCTCATCCATTTGGAATACGTAATTAGCGCCATTGAGGAAATCGACACCAATAGGCGCCGAGAAACCGTTTTTTCGGATCAATTGAAAATGGGTTAGCTGCCCATTCACGGTGTTCGTGATCATGAAACCCCGTAGTTCTTGCGCGTCTAATATCACCTCAGCTCCCGGGAAGCGGTAATTCGTGTCATGATCATCAGCCCAATCGGGTCGGCCACCACCGTGATCATCGACTTCTTCCACAATCACCAACGATCCCGGAATTTTTGCCCCTAGAAGGATGCTCGGCCCGCTGGCTCGAATCAATTCCAGGCCTCGGATGGTAACCACCTGGTCGCCAAAATCTGCAAATGCCGAAACTCCGATCTTTATCAAATCGGGTGGGATCTTGACGGTTTGTCGATAGTTGGTCTCCGGCCACATGGTATTATGATAGTACTGCAATGCACGTCCGCCAAAGTCCATGAATGATGCGAATGGGCCTCTGGACTTGTGTATCACAGCCTCTCTTATCCATCGGTTGGTCTCCCAAAGTCGGATCGTTATGTCGAAAAGCCGACTGCATCGGAGTGTACATGTACTGTGATATAGCAGTCGCCAGTCAACATCCCTATTCTGATGCTCCTTCACGAGATAGCTTAAAAATCCACGTTCTCCATTGATATCGAATCGCGTTTTCCAGAATTTCTGTTGATGAAAGAGCATACCCATGGATCGTGATGCAAGACGGCTATTAAGGTAATCCCGCGTTGATAGATAATCTCCAAGTAACTCGATTAGCTCGACAGGAAGCCGCCTAAAGCAGTCAGTTGCATTGCAACTTCTCTTGAGCTTGTTCTGGATTTCAGCTGCGCATTCAGGCTGTTCTCGCTTGGATTGTAGAAGGTGTATCAGGAGAGGTGCCTGATACGGCTCGATACCATCCATGTAACGAATATACGACGAAGCACCTATGAGTTGGACCTGTATCAGCCTGAAGAATGGAAATTGGTCAATGTGCTCCCCCCCCTAGGTCAATGAAATGTTGTGCAAGGGAGTTAGGCAGGCAAACCATATCCAGCCGGAAATGGAAGTCTTTTCAGTACATCATAAAGGGCACTATAATCAACATTGTCCCCTGCGAAATGCTGTGCCAACCTCTGCCAACATATCTCATGGAAGAAATATATATTTCGTGGCCAACACGGCAGGTCAGACACCGTGCAGAAATCGCTCCCGGTGGTGTCCCAGCGGTTTTCGGGGTCTATGGGGACCTTGAGAGGGTCGGAATTTTTTCTGTAGCCGATGCCACTCAACTTGATAGAACCAGCAGCCTGATAGACTGTAGTTGTTCGTCGAACGGTAGTCAGTATGATGTATCCCCATGAAATCCCAATCCCGCCATTTACTTACGGGCTCGATAGGGGGCACGCCACACGCCCTTGTTGTCGTATAAAAAGTCCCCACAAAGTATGCATTGTGTGCCGTTGAGATAATAATCAGGCTTCATTGGCATGTTAGGCTGCAAGCCTCGTGGGGGATGCCAACGTGGACGGGACATGATTTGATGTGCTGTAATCTTAGGAAGTACAATGTCTCTTTCTGTTGTTGGGTGGCTCTGTAGAGGAAATACTCTTAAGGCCCTAGGTCAGTTCGGATGTGCAATCCTCCGTATAGATCATAATTGAGTCAGGGCAAGCGGCGCGATATTCCGGTCACTCACATCGATCCCTTGGTAGATCTGACCTTTGGGCCCGGTTATTTGGGTTTTGGACCCCCATCTGGGCCACTGAAATGTATCTAATGGAGGGCATTAAACGGAGGACTGGTTGCGCTACCCGAAAACCACTTCGCCTGGCTCCTCGTCTGCGTCGCAGACATTTCTTAACTTCTGAAGCAGCGGGTTCGTAATGTGAAGTAGTTGGAGTATGTCGTTATTGTCAGTTAGGACATTCGAGCTATCCCTCCAATAAGACCAAATACATTGCTTCGCATTACCCCAAACCACTGCTAATTAGCAATGTATACACGAATGCTTGGGTTTGTTGTAGCCCTCTCTGTCACAGTAGAGACCACTCATATCGGTTCACAGGCGCGTAGATTAAGTTAATCATTGTTTTCCACGCTCTTTCCAATCGAAGCCCCTGCTAGTGATAAATTGCAGTTGATATAAACCACCAAGGTCGGATATAATGAAGCCTTTCCCTTTATGTATGTTGTTATTATTCCTTCGTGGCAGATAAAGAAACTGAAAACCTAGTACAGATGATTGATATGGCCATTTTGTAACTCTGGTACATACTCTGCTAACTTTCTCTTAAGTATCCTTAGCCCATTTCCTCCCTGCACAGAATTTGCGATTACAAGCTTGCTGGTGGGAGGCTTCGCATTCTGAATCAGCTAAGCCTCTATTGGCAGTACTTGCTCTATTTCCCGTCCAAGTAGGCATGGTATGGGACTTACTTGAATTGGTTTTCATATGGTACGGGCTTATAGAGAACCTTCAAATGCTATATTTCTCCAGAAGCGGATGTCTCTTGTGCTGTTTGAATATCGCAGGCATAGAGAGTATGTTTCTCATCCCACTTACATATCCGTGGTCCCCATTACACGGTGGTATCCACCACTGAAGCATACCAAAGAAGGAACAACATGAAGGTGACCTCTCTGTATAACATCGACCCAATACCGGAGCTCTCTGCTCCCGGACAAGCCGGAAAGAGGGTGCCCCAGTTCGGTCCAGCCGAACAGGGGGGAAACTGACACAGACGTGACAAGCGACGACACCAAGCCCGTAGTCATGGTAAAGGAAAAAGAAGTATGTCCCAAGTGCCAGCCCCATTTGCCGTAGCAAAGCAGGAACAACTACCTCAGTAATTGTTCCCTCGACCCTCAATCGTGCTCTTTTTCAAACGAAGGATACTCTGAATCCGATAAGCATCGGCACTCAAATCCAACACCGTAGCACCGGGAGCCCAATCCCTACGGTCGGTAAGCAGGGTATTTCCATTTATAGGCAAATAGAAAAACCGAACTCGTGTACCAACTGCAGCGATTCCGTACATGGTCTGCACGGTTGTTGCATTGCTCCTAATGGTCACCATATTGTCCTGAAGCTCTTGACGGACCGAATTCCATTTGAGAGTGGTCGGCTCCGTCATGGTCGGCCGCTTGGCTTCAACCACGATGACCTTATCTAGGACGTTGTTCCTGACATGGCTTACAGATACGTTAGCCCTTCTGTTCGAATTGCCGGGGTCGACAAGCGCTTCCCTTTCAAGAGCAAAATCGGGGGTCCCGAAGCAATGAGCGAGGATGTTCAACCATGCGTGGTCAACTACCTCCTCGTAAGCCCCCTGACTTATTGCAATTTGCGTTAGATACGCCTGAATGGCAGGACACTGGTCGTATGTCAGGAGGTACGGAAGGGCCTGGGCGGTCCGCTGAGCGTGCTGAGCGTTCTGCATGATGATTCGTCTGTACTATAGAGAGCCAGCTCTCGTTTCGAGATCTTATCGTCTTTTTTTGTGCTGAAACTGCTAAAAAAGATTGCAAAGTAGTCGAATCTGGAGAGAAGAACGGACTTTAGATTACTCGTTCTCTCTATATATACTTGAAGTCACATAGTAATTCACTCCCAGTTCTACTTTCAGTGTTTCTGATTCAAGATACTACTACGAAATACCCACTCATAACACATAAAACACATGAGAAGCCGACATGTCATTCAAGTAAACCAAGGATTACAGTTTAAATCAGCTGCACAATGTCTTCTCCACAACGGGGGGTCTATCGAAAGAACAGTTAAGTCGTAACACTCGCTATTGATAAACGAGTGTCTCCTTGATGCGTCTGTGTGTGACTACGCTACAGGATCCATCACAATCATACCTTCTCAAGGTGCCGCAAAACGAGGTAGAGAAGGGTTCGATTTTATGAGGCGAGTGGCCGCGTAGGTAGCAGAGATGTTAGAAGATCTTGTGGTGCCTGGCTACAACTATGAACAGTGCTCTAACATACATCTCTAAGCCACCTGAAAGATCCATACCTATGAGAGTGTCGTACTGTGTTATGCATAATTTCTTGGGCCTAAGAAGCGACCGAGCGATCTAATGGACGAGAGAGAGATGGATGAGTGTTATATGTTAACCGGTGATGTTAATTGTTGACGCTTAGGGCTTGATCATATCATCCTACGAATGTAGCACCCCTTGCTGGAAAGCACAGACGTGTAGATGTTCTTTACGTACACTGTAGAGACTGTCTGCTGATAGCTTTTTGAGACGACTTGGAACAAGAGTAAATACAGACAGAAATGGGCCCACGCATTCGGTTATTGCCTATACAACTTCACGTTCATTCAGTAGCTGCGCTCGCCGACGGGTCATCCATGTCAAGTGACGCCTCGACATCATCCTCCGGCACGGGACGCAGAACCTCCAGAGACAACTGAGGATCTTTCGAGTAAACCCGCAAGCCAACCACACAGACGGCATTCCATGGATCGCTATTGGCATCGCCTTCGCCGGCGCTGCTAACGGATTTGACTGGTGTGCGGATTTCTTCAACTGGCTCTTCGTCAGAAGACATATCGAGTTCAGAGTCAAATTCGAATCCCTCCAGGAATTCAGCGTTTGCAGCATGATCTGAAGAAGGCTTCTTGACCCGGACGGATAGAGAAGTCTTGCTTTTGCTTCGAACGCAGTGGTCCGGGACATGACCGTCCTCAAGTGAGACAGAAGGTATAGAGGCTTTCCCAGGGAGCTTAAGTTCGTTGACGGGTGGTTGCACGGGCCCATCGGGAACAACTTCCTCAGACGGGCTGTCTTCCCTGATAAGTTGTTGCTGTTTTTTGCCATATTTAGTAGCGAGTCTTGCATCGAGTCTCTTATGTCTGGCTTCGAGCTTCCTCGCCCGGACCCACTCTTTCTGCAATCTCTCCTTAGTCTCTTCTCTCTGTTTCCTGCGTTCAGCTGCTTTTCGCCGGTCTTCGCGTTCTTGTCGTGCTCGTTTCTCCTTTTCGGTTTCGTGAACGATACCCTTTGCGTGCGCTAGGTCGTAGGAAAGGCCGATTTGAAGTAGTTTGCTGCGCCGAGTGGGAGCTAGTCGACGGACGACTTCTTCGACAGGGAGCTTCTCTTTGTTTCGGTATGCTGTGACTTTCATGAGGACGTGGTAGCGTCCGGCTTCGAGGTCGACTTCGACATTAACGGATCGCCACATTAGCTCGTTGCCGTGGCTGCGAACGAAGTAGTCGTCTTCGCCTTCTTTCTGGAGTCGGAATTTGAGGTCGAAGTCGTATTCGCCGGATAGACCTTTGTAGTATCGTTCGTCGAGCTTGGGGGTATGGTTAGTTGAGTTAGGAGGGTTGAGGTTATGGGTTGTGCGCACCTGGGAGAGAACGATCACGGCAGGTCCAGCTGTCTTCACATCTAGTACAAACTTTGTGCTGTGGTACGTTGCCGACCATGGGACATTCAGGCTCGTCCATTGCTGGGTCACGGTCCAGTCGTCGTTGAAAAGACGGATTCGGTCGAAGTGTTGGTATTTCTTGAGGAGGTCATCGTAGGAAATCCAGAAGAACTTGTGATTGTGAGTATAGCTTCGAATGAGGAATGTGGGTGACCTACGCCGTCATTGCCAAACCTGTGTCCCAGTTTCTCCATCCATTCTGGTGTCCATTGCTCGGAGCCATCGCTCCACGCTCCTGTCCATTCCTTTTTACCCCAGGGGTTTCTGGATCGTGTAAGCTATCTTTCTATTGTAGAAAAGTGCTTATACGTACCTTAGCCGTAGCAAACGCTGACCATCAACTTCCCTCGCTTCCATAATCGAGTATGAATGGTTCTCACAGATCCCTTTCCTATCTCTCGGAGGCCCAGTATATTCCGGCTCCAGCCAGTTGGCAAATATGCCCGTGCCGCAGCCGAAGAGAAACTCCTGATTGACGTGCATGAGCTCTTCTTTCCAAAACCGGTCCTTATCCAGAATGTTGCTGGTGAGTACGTCAGATGTCACACCCCCGGTGAGGTCCTCGAGCGCCTCCCTGGAAATTGTTAGCGTTTGAGTGAAATAGGTATCTGGGACTGTTTTACCCAACAAACCCGCCTTCAATGGCGGAATAGTCGCCATGAGCTTTAGCATAAGCCTTTTCCAGCAACGGCAGCCAGGTCTCATTTTCATCTGCGCATTGAGCGAAATAAAGAGCCCGCGACCCAGTCTGCCAAACTTTACGATACTCTTCCTCTGTATCGATTCGATTGATATCATCCCAGATTGATCGTTCCTCTACAGACTCGTCGTAATCGGCGGCACGAAGATAAAGTTTGTCATCCACGATGCATTGCTGCCATTCACCGTCTAGGAGGAGATTAGCGTTTTAATGCCCTTCAATCCGGACAATAGCTCACCTCTGTAGAACAAGAACCCATACACTCCAATTTTCTCATTGCGAGCGACACAGATCTTCTCGATCAACCCTTGTTTGTTGCCCATGGTACACAGCGCAGCCATGAACCAACAGTCGCCATCGCGACCTTGACGAACGTCCGAGGCAGTGGGCCCGTTAATGTAGAATTCCGGTTTCTCGAATATTTCCTTCGGAAGATAACTCCATCAGCAAGTGTCTCATCTCATGGACCATACTCTCGAGCCAAGATATCGTTACCGTTACTCTCTTGACGCCCCGTGGAAGCATCTCTAGGTTCTCCTCATCCAAACCTTCTAAATAATTCCTCCTCCGGCATTTCAAGTCGACCTCGATGTCGAAGTGGGGATCGGTGTACTTCTGATTCAATCGCTCACATTCCCTTGCAATACGCTCCACAGCGCGCTGACACTCCGCCCGAGCCTGCTCATACGACTTTGAGGCATGTTGTCCCTGGACTACACCCGAGGGCGTCCTGGCAGCTTTGTTGCGCGCATACGGATTGTCTGGTAGAACTGTATGAACCAAACCTGGAAATTTGGAATTAAAGCCATTCCAGAACTGCTGCATTGTTTCCTGTGGTGGCTGGGTTGGCCTTTTGCGCATGCGACTCTCTGATCGTGAGGAAGGAGGAGGGGTATAGACCAAGTCTTGATGGTCGTCGCAGTCCATGATTAGAGTTATTTATTATATGAGCGGCGAGAATAAAAAGACACTCTTTGGTAGTTGAATAATTAACCGGACGAGGGAATATGAACACGAAGAGGATAACTACCAATGCTTCAACTCATGCTTGCATTTTCAGCGCACACGCCCCGCCTTAATAGTCAGGAGTCCTCGAGGACCCCTCGTGTCTCTATCCGAGGCTGAGCAAATCATAGTTAACCTGCTTGACCCTGGTAAGCATCAAAGCGCCCCTAAAGCACCGCCAATAACGTTAGCCAATAGGCATACTTGATTCTCACTGCTTTTGCCGCCGCCGGGGGGTAGCTAGCCTTGCGCGATATAGCCATATGTGATCAGCTGGCAGCTGAGGGATCAGCGGAGTCGCATGCACGTTTATGCACGCTTTTCATGGTGAAACAGACTACAGCCGTTCGTGTTGGCAGACTGCTGTGTGGTATGGGCTGAGACTCTGCTTGTAAGCATCTTATGCTTGAAACCCTGTTACTGAAAAGCCACGGATTTGATAGATGCCGTGCTTACGGGCCAAAAGAGTCAGACACACTGGCGTCAACTCACATTCAGCTAGATTGTCGCTATCAGTGGTTATTATTAATAGAAGAGTCAAGCGCTTGCATGCAAAATATGAGGGGTCCCTCCAGCGGTAAAGTAAGCGCTCGGACACGGGATCATCGGTTCGGCTGGCTCTCCTAACTCCTTGGGTTGGAGAGGCATCTCCACCTTCGCGATTGAGGAAGAAAAGGTAAATTCCGAGGCTGCTGAGGTCGTTGCAAGGTGTGAAGGAAATAGAAGTCCGAGCCGTGGCCGGATAGGACCGAGTCTTGGTACACCACGTGGATGTCATGGGGCCAGGACCAGGGGAAGAGAAAATACGAGCCGCAAGGCTGCCTCATATTTCGGGAGTTGATGGATGTCACACCCATAATATTGCTATTAAAAGAATGCTATTTTTCTTTTGGCAGTTACTCATTTATGGGTATGTACGCATAACTCAAAAACACTCCTTGTAATATCCAGTATCCTGATCTCGTCCCTTCCAGACCACTCCGCAAGCAACGCCATGAATAAAAGAACACATACAAACAGAAGGAAAACCTAGGGCATCACAAAAGATATAAAAATAGAGATACTGGGAGAAGTGCAGGCACTGAGCCTGTAAAAAAAACCTGGTCGGACCTGAATAACGTCCATTGCATCTGCCGCATTTGTCCACATGATACGTACACCAACACTAATGGATGATGCGCAAGGTAGACCGGCTAGTTGAAGCCATTCCTACGGGCACGTCCTGAGTAGTAGGCACTGCCGTTCCGGAAGTAGGGATGCATGCAGGCCTGCTTGGCAGAAATTCGTCGTGCAGGATCATACTCGAGAAGAGCATCGAGGAGGTCCAGACCATCCTCTTCAAGGTCAGGAACGAGTGCACGGGTTTCATCACGTTTCCACTTAGGGAAAGTGGGTTTGAAGTCGGGGAAAGAGGTGACGCCGGGCCAGATGGCTTCATCCGGGGTACCGAGGAGACTGTGATCCAGGGAGGTTAGATGTTGGGCTGTTCGCACGAGAAAAGAAGGGAAGCATACCGGAAGATCTTGAAGATCTCGTCGATCTCCGAATCACCAGGGAACAAAGGCTTGCGAGTGCACATCTCCGCGAAAATGGCACCACAGGACCACATGTCTACGCCGGTCGAGTACTGACGACCACCCAAGAGAATCTCAGGGGAGCGGTACCAAAGGGTGACAACCTGAGGAAGGTCAATAACACGTTACCATGAGACAGGTCTGATACGTTGTAGAAATACCTCATGGGTGTAGGTTCTCAGGGGAACACCAAAAGCTCTAGCCAATCCAAAGTCCGCCAGCTTAAGATTGCCATCACGGTCAATCAGGAGGTTCTGGGGCTTGAGATCACGGTGTAGAATACGGTGGCTGTGGCAGTAACGAATACCCTCCACTAGCTGAGCCATGAACTTCTTGACCATGGCATCGCCAAGACCCATGTTCTTGCTCAAAGCAGAGCCTTCCGGAAGAGCTTTGCCTCGGCCACCTTCGCTGACAGGAAGAGCCTCCATATACTTCTTGAGGTCGAGATCGAGGAATTCGAAGACGAGATATAGCTTGTGGCCATCGGCATGCACAATGTTCAGGAGTCGCACAATGTTGGGATCGCTCATCTCCTTGAGTAGGGAAATTTCACGGATGGCTGTGCTAGGAACGCCTTCATCCTCCGCCTCTAGTCGAATCTTCTTGAGGGCGACAATCCGATTGGGATGGGTGAGCTCGCGAGCCTTGTAGACAACGCCATAGGTTCCTACAACAAGCAGATTTGAGTCAGTCTCGGATCCAAATAGAGGGAGGACGATCGGATAAGAGTCGGATCAAGAGAAAGTACAATTGTTATCGGCCTTGAGGTGGACGTACCTTCTCCAATCTTCTCGATCTTCTGGTAGTTCTCCATGATGAAATATGTCGCCGATTTCCTTGCTTCCTCACAAAATCACTTTAATCTGATATATCCGGATAATTGAACTGAGCGTACACAGCGTGTTGTCCTGTCTACCAGCACGCGGGGTACAGGAAACAAAGGAGGCTGCACGACGACGGCGTTGGGTTGCCGGGGAAGAACAGAAGGCGTCAAGCAGAATGCGAGGAGTTTGGGGGCACAATGGAGTTGACAGCAAGCGAGGCAGGAGTCGATTCCCAAATAAGAAGCAGACTCAAGGGTCCAAAGAGCGAAACCAGCCTCGTCCCGAGCGTGACTTACCTTAAACTTACCTGGAATGGGCTATGAAATCTGAAGCAGTTCAACTTGGAGTCTTTTCATCCCTGCTGGTGGGGAGCCCAAGGCGGTCAGCAACGGCCGTACACAAACAAACCCGCGCGTCCCAAGGCGGTGAGCGCGTGGACAGCTGACCCTTTTTTTGTTGGTTGCCGCCAGTGGCTTTTTTTTTTTACCGCTTCAAGTTGGAAGTTTGGAACGAGCCCGCCGGATGGCAAACTTTCATTCTTTCCTCACGATCAAAGTTATCCAGATCGGTTCATCCACCTACAGGAAGGCGGAGTCTCTGGGCTTTCACGTAG
Organism: Aspergillus neoniger CBS 115656; assembly: GCF_003184625.1. Classification (NCBI taxonomy): domain Eukaryota; kingdom Fungi; phylum Ascomycota; class Eurotiomycetes; order Eurotiales; family Aspergillaceae; genus Aspergillus; species Aspergillus neoniger. Next base: position 41,420 of record NW_020291134.1, read on the forward strand.
ATATGCAATAGTCTGGACAAGTCTACGTGGACTAACACTACTACTGCGGCTGTCTATTGACTTATGAGTTGTCAGCTGCATAGTTTATCCTAATGCCGCATATCAAGGATTTGAACGCCCATGAGCGTCCCCCAGAGGGCATCAAGCAGCGTTATAAGCAATACCAGAAGTCCACGCTTACGGAGATAGAGTCTGACGACAATATCATCGATCTGCAGTCCTTGGACCCTCAAAATCTCCCAGAGGAAATCTCCTTAACGCAATGGATTTCCAGCGCAGATTTTGAGCCTGTATTTGACCAATTCCTCGGCACGAACCAGGATCTGCGGGGTGCTCGGCCTGCTAGGGATGTCCCTGTTTTCAGCCATCGTGCTATTTCCGGTTAGCATTATTGCCCCATGGCACTCCATTGTAGAAAACCTCTGTTGACATGCTGTAGGTCTGCAAGTGATTCCCTCGTTGCTTCCACCCGCAGTTCAGGTCGAGTTGTTATCTCGTCTGTTCCACCGGGATTTGTCTAACCCCCGGCATCAAACCAACCTTCATCTGCACTATGATATCACCTATCCTAGTGCGGTGAACGAGGTTGAAGCGGTCTCGGCCGATATTAGTCCAGTAGGCGCTTATCCTCCGTCTTTCTTTGGAGATGATCCAGCCCGTGCCATAGAGCCTAAAGATCCAAATGTGCACAAACCACTTACTGTCCAGAGCATACTGAACAGAAAGCTACGCTGGATTACTCTAGGTGGCCAATATGATTGGACCGCCAAGGTGTACCCGTCGGAGCGCCCTCCCGAATTCCCCAGGGATATTGCAAAGCTCTTGCATGCGATGTTCCCTGCCACTGAAGCTCAGGCTGCTATTCTCAATGTCTACTCTGCTGGCGACCACCTCAGTCCCCATCGCGACGTCAGTGAGGATTGTGATGTAGGCTTGATCAGTGTCAGCTTTGGTTGCGATGGCCTCTTTTTAATCAGTCATGACGATGGCGAAAATTGTGAGATTATTCGCCTTCGCTCCGGGGATGCGGTGTACATGGATGGCACCTCACGTTTTGCCTGGCATGCAGTACCGAAGATTGTGCCGAACACCTGCCCTGAGTGGCTTGCTAATTGGCCATCAAGCCCGCATGATGGTGCAGCTACCCAGTATGATGCTTGGAGAGGGTGGATGTCGGGCAAGAGAGTTAACCTCAACGTTCGACAAATGGAATCTGCGAAGCCTCATGATTGAATCCGAAGCAAAGTCTTACAAAGCGCAACTGTGATGGGCTCGACCAGGTGCAGCATAGCTTTGAATATATGCGACGAGCGACCATGGGCAGCTTATCAAGCTGCGCAGTTCTTCAAAGCCAATGGAGGGATGGACGGCACTATTCTATACCGCAGGAGCAAGGAACTAGTGCATCTATTCTTTCGAGGTTTATCTTCTCCAATACTCATGCATATTGAGTGTGGGAAGTACGCCAATGCTCTCTGGAAATAGGAGCTTTTACCCAAGACACGTGGGTTAAGAGTCGGGAACCCTGCTGTCGGCAGGGTGGTATAGCTGGTGAGATAGAACCTTGGTCCAGCAGGCTGGCTTGGGTATTTACTGTTCGATGTAGCATATAGACCATATAGAAGGTCGTATATAGTCATGCCCAGAATTGTGACATTTTGAAATACCCGAAATGCGGAATGCATATTCCGCAGCAGCATCTTACAATATAGCGGGGTAGCAAATGCCTGTCAGCTTGGCATTCCATCCATCCATCCATCTGCCAGCATTCATTCAAGCCCATCTCTATCTCTCCCAACCAATGCAGAATCTCCAAATGTGGCCGCTCCGTATCTCCTTCCTATCTGATTGATAGAATAAGTCTGAACACTATCTGTCTCCGGGCCTCAAACAAACTAACTAGTCCCCCAAGGAAGGACGATAAGCAAGATATACTCCGCGCCATTGGTTCCACTTCCTGCAATCCCCCGCCTTCATATGATTGACGAATAGAAGGGATAGGTAAGACAACGGGATGATCATCCCACCGAACGCATTGATAAGATCCCCTGGTCCACCCCTCTTCCATCACCGCCCAACTCCTCAACACACACTCCTCCCAACAACAACAAGAACAACAACCCCTACGATTTTCAAAATGGCCCTCACACCCTGGGAACAAACCGCAGCAACCAAACGGCAATCCGTCCTCGCCGCCATCCCCGAGAAATGGCGCATCAAGGGCCCCATCCCCTCTCCGACAGAGCAGCGCGACGTAACAGGCCCCTACATCCAGCAGTTCCTATCTCCGCGCGAGATTGAAATCACCGAAACAGATGCCGTAGGAATCACAGAGCGCACCACAACGGGTCAGTGGACGGCTGTGGAGATTACCGAGGCGTTCTGCCATCGCGCAGCGTTGGCGCATCAACTTGTACATTTCCCATACACAAGGAGTGCTAGTATTCTCTCGTCGACTAAACAAGAAATAGGTATACTGCCTACACGAGATCTTCTTCGACGCCGCGCTCGAAACTGCCCGTGTGCTCGACGATCACTACACCAAAACTGGAAAACCACTCGGTCCTCTCCATGGCCTGCCCGTCAGTCTGAAGGATCAATTCCATGTAAAGGGCGTGGAAACGACAATGGGTTACGTCGGATGGATCAACACCTTCCAAGGCAAGACGGATGATCCGCGCTATCTCATTCACGAAAGTGAGCTCGTTAAAGAGCTCCGCGCTGCCGGGGCAGTACTTTATTGCAAGACCAGCGTCCCCATGACGTTGATGTCAGGTGAAACTATGAACAATATCATAACCTACACGCATAACCCCAAGAACAGACTCCTCAGTTCCGGGGGTAGTTCTGGAGGTGAAGGAGCGCTGATTGCTTTGCGGGGGTCACCGGCAGGATTTGGTACGGACATCGGAGGGAGTATCCGTGTTCCTGCGTCGTTTAACGGACTGTATGGGATACGGCCGTCAGTGGGGAGAATGCCGTATGAGGGAGCGGCTAACTCTGGAGATGGACAGAATACAGTGTTGTCGGTTGTAGGGCCGTTGTCTTCGTCGGCGAGAGGGTTGGTCCTGTTGTTCAAGACGGTATTAGGGGCGAAGCCGTGGCTAGGAGACCCCGGTGTGTTGGAGATCCCTTGGAGGGAGGATATCGTAGAAGAGACGAGGAAGCTGGTGCAGGGACAGCCAGGGGGGCTAGCCTTTGGGATCTTTTACGATGATGGGCTGGTAAAACCGCAGCCACCAGTTGAAAGGGCCATGCGCATCGCTGCAGAGACGATCAAGAGTCTAGGACACAAGGTGAGTGCCCTCCTCCTCCTTCTTAGTTGCAACACTGCTAATACTCATCCCAGCTCATCGACTGGCAACCCCCCTCTCACCAAACAGCCGCCTCCATCGCAGTAAGCCCCTCCCCCATATCCAACTACCCACCCAAAACACTTGATATCACTGACAACCATCCCAAGAACCGCGCCTACAACCTCGACGGCGGCGCCGACGTCCTCCAAAACTTCGCCCTATCGAACGAAACAATCCACACCTCCGTAGTAATCGACATCTCGGGATCCCCACAAAAGACCGCACTCGAGATCGCCGCCCTAAACGTCGAGAAGCGCGAATACCAGAAACAGTACCTCGACTACTGGAACAGCACGGCGCAAGTCACAGGGACTGGCCGGCCCGTCGACGCGGTCATTTGTCCGGTGGCGCCGCATGCGGCGTGCATTCCGGGCAAGTATGCGACGATCGGGTATACGGCGTTTATTAATGTGTTGGATTATACGAGTGCCGTTGTGCCGGTGACGTGTGCTGATCGGGGGGTGGATGTTTTGGGGACGGAGGGGAGGGAGTATTTTGGGGAATTGGATAGGAGGACGGAGGGGGAGTGTAAGTTATTTCTTCTTTTTCCGTTTCTTTTTTCTTGGGGTTGTTTGCTGTCGATGAGGTTGGGGCTATGTGCTGACTGGATGTTGCTATCTAGACGATGCGGATGTGTTTGATGGGGCGCCGGCTGGGATTCAGCTCTTTGGAAGACGGCTTCAGGAGGAGAAGATTCTGGTTCTGGCCGAGTATCTTGGTGAGGAAATTAGGAAGGCTAGTGCTTGATCATAGCTAGTAGTGTGGGAATCAGTCAATAGCTCTAATTATATTGAAAGAATTGCGGTGACAACACAGGTTTTGTGAGAACCAAAGAAATATACAACGAAGCCGAAAAATGTACAGTCGCAGGTATCATAGCATCATTATGATTTTACCATCCCTCTAACGGCGTTATTTTTACCAGGACCCCGTCCTTCGGGGTGACTGTTGCGGCTTCACGGAGTATGAGCTCTTTATTGGGATCCTCGAGTTCGAACTGAAATTTCCCAACAAATGTGGCCAGCAAACAAGCCAGCTCAGCTTTGGCAAAGCCCTGCCCAATGCAACTGCGCGGGCCATGTATGAATGTCAGAAATGCGTAGTTGCTGGTGGCACCGCCGGTGTTGGCCTTGCCGGGGCCCAGCCACCGGTCGGGATTGAACTGGTCCGCATCAGGACCCCAAAGGGATTTATCGTGGTTAGTCAGTGCGGGCACAATCTGAATTACCGTATCCTTAGGAACCCTCTGCCCGCCGATTGTGGTGTCTTTATTGGCGATGCGAACAGTGTTCGGTACGGAAGGATGGAAGCGGAAGACTTCCTGGCAGACAGCATGGAGGTAAGGGAGGGAGTCGAGAGTGGCGGCGGATATGGATTCGGGGTTTTCGACCGAAATAGAGGGCAAGTTGGCGCGAATCTCCTCGCGCAGGCGGGTTTGAATGTCAGGATACTTGGAAAGGGCATACACACACCATTGCAGTGCTCCCGAGGTGGTTTCGTGACCGGCTGCGAGGAAGGTCATCATCTGATCGATGAGCTCCTCATCTGTGAAACCGCCGCTCTCTATTGCTACAGAGAGAATGTCCACTGCGTCCGTGGTTTGATGCGCTTTTTCGCCTTCAACTGACTGTCGAGCGTCGTGGATCATTTCTTGTGCAACGTTCCGAATGTAAGCCGCACTTTCTCTGATATAACGGTTGCGCTTGAATGGCAGCTTGTGGACCAGGTGAGGGACGTTGAGAAGGAGTCCAATAACAAAGAGGCCTTTTTCCATGTGCGTGGGGGGTACACTGTTGAGTTTATGGTATGCGGCTGCCAGCTTGTTGGTTGGATTCTGGAGAGAATCAAAATCGCGGTTCATGCCCGCAAGACCAATAATGTCAAGTGTTGCTCTGCTGCTCCAAGATGCTACGCGGATGACGTTGTCTGTCGGGTTAGCACGCTGTTGCAGGTCTGCTTCAATCAATTTCACCATCTCAATGCCCTTTGACCAGAAGATCGGATATAGATTCTTGATGTGGCGATATGAGAACGCAGGCATAAGCAGCTTCCGTTGTTGCTGAACGATACCCAAATCAGTTATAACGTATGTAGATAAGATAAATCAATGGTCATCCGACCCACCTTATGTTCGGCACCCTCTACTAGAAGCACGCCATGTTCCCCAGTGATGCGGCCAAGAGATCGTCGGACGATTTTAGGTTTCTCAAAGTCATAGACTTTCTGGACAAGTATTTCGCTCAAGGCTTTGGGGGTTGTTGCTATCGTTCGCTCGAGGTTTCCCCCCAAGTAGAACCTGATCAAGCCATCGTTCGGTATTTCCTGGTTCCATCGACGCATCCTGTCATAAGGGTTTACCAAGACGAATGAGCCATTGTTTCCGGTGAACCATGCTCGACCCTGCATAGAAGCCACATTAGAGAAGTCTCCATAGTCAGGGAGACCGAGTGAAGAGAGCTTACCGGAGGAGTTGGTATATGCTTGATCGGGGTGAAGTAGACAGGATAGAGCACCAGGCGGTAGAATATTCTCAGGACGAGGGTGACTGCAGAGAGTAGAAGGAAGTCCCGGAATGTCGATCGGAAGTAGGAATATATAGCGATACCGACGTGAATGGTGTTCCACGGTATTCCCGCCATGGTGGGAGCGACCGGATGTCGCTATAAACTGATGTGATGGACACGTGGGAATGAACCAGATGCAAACACGCGAACTGACAGCGAGAATGAACGCTGAGGACAGTAAGATTGGGGTGAAAGAACAATAGTATATAAATACAGAGCGACAGGCAAAGTACTTGACCACTGTTGATGTTGGCGGGACAGCCAGCAGTGAAAGTATCACGACCACTGGCAGCTTTATATACTAGTACATCGTGAGACAAGTGGACCAACGATCACGAGCCGGAGCTTTTCCGTCTGACGGTTCTGACGAAGCTGCGGCGCGATCCAGCCGGCTGGGGCAATAACGGCACCTTGGAGTGCTTGGACACGATGGGCCGACCAGGTGGATAATAGATCATCGGCATAGCGCGGTGCTTATTCGATGAAACTGAGTTGGTGGATGCCTGGATGAGTTTCCACCATCAGCAGCCACAGTGAGCGGCTCCCGATGCAACCCGGGTTGGGGGTTAGAAGCAATGAGAGCCAGGAGGTCGGCATCGGGATTTGATGGGCCGTGACCCTTGGCGAGCCATGGTACTGTGTACATATTGAAGGATAGATGGGCATAAGTAGGGATTAGACTGTCGCAGGCTCGGCAGGGAGAGAGAGACGTCATTAGGAAGAAAAGCTTAGTACTCAAAAGTAACCGTCGCGAGGCTAGAAAATGTTTCATTGGTGAGGCGACACGTGGGTCAGTGCCTCAGGAGCAACTTGCTCAATCAGTAGTAGTACGTAGTATCTTGACTCAACCATTTAGTTTCAAGTAGCACTGCGTAGTATTAGGTACAACCAAGCGACAAGCAAGATGAAGTCGCACCAAGTCAGTGCTGGTGGATTAACATCGCAGTTGCCGGTTTGGGAAAGGCGTGTCACCTGCATGACGGCCGCTATTTTTAATCCCCGACCAACAAATGGTCCGCAATGTTTGCCCAATTCGGAAACCAGCCCCCGTTTCATTCCTTGGAGCCGACATCCCTTTAGTGGGGTGGCTAGTACATATACAGTAGTAGATAGGTGGTTGGATGGATATCGCCAAAACCAAAGCATAGCATGCTCATTATGATTGTGGAACCTTAGTGGACAATAACAGCCAGGCTGGTTATATGCAAACGCAATCTCCATCCCCCATTAACATATCATTATAGTTCTCCTTATCCAGCCATCAACCGGCCATATCTATCCCAGCTTTTCCCAGCTAACTATTCACAGCCGCTCTGGCAGTTTCGAAAATACATACCCGAAAATTTCTCGACTCTTGTACAGATTCTCCACCCGCAACCGTTCGTTGTACAAATGGGCGTTATCACTGGCCTGTCCACACGGCAGGTTCGCCGCCGGCGCAGAGAACTCCTTCTCCAAGAAACGTATCGTCGGGATTGATCCACCCTCCCGGATATAGATGGGCCGCACGCTGGACCCAGACCGTCCTCCCACCGCCGAACTGGACGTTTTCTCCCCGGTAGCCTCGGGGGTTGATGTGCCAGCAGGCTCATCGGTGACAGATGCCCCTGACTTGCTGGCCAGCGTCGAGGATGTTGGCACCGTCGTGCTCAAGGATGATCGCTGACGAGCCGTTTTCTCCGCCGAGGAAGTCGTTGTCGACATGATGATCCGGTCAATGTGAGAGGCCAGGCTATCGCCGGAGTCCTTGCGCTGAAGGCTGGGCCGCTCCTTCGACGGCTTAGGAGTTGTTGACTCTGACGCCTCCCGTTGAATGGGAGGGTATGCATATCTTTGGGGCTTGTTTGTTGGTGACCAGGCAGCGGTGATTGCTTCAGCCAAGGTCTCGAAGATTTCATTGTCGGGATCTCCCAGCCACGGGTCCGATTTGCCCGTGATCTCGACGGTCAGATCGTTCTGCGATTCCAATCGATCAAACTGCTCTTGCACAAACAGAGTCAGGTTCGTGGCCACCTCATCTGCCTCTTGGTTCGGCACCAGTCGAATCGAAAGGCTGGCCTTGGCTTTGCGGGAGATTGTCGTGGTTGCGCTTTTACTGCTTCCAGGTACCTCGACTGCATGGATTGTGAGGGACGGCTCCCTCCAGCGGTGCATGAGCGACTTGATCAGCGCATCACTATCCGCAATTTCGGGATGATGAGGCAGAAGAACGTCAGAGATCGCGGCATAGCGTTGCTTTTCCGCGTCGGTGAGCGGGAGGACCGGCTCTTGGAATCCAGGGAGGTTGATTCGACCCTTGCGACCGACCAAAGTGCCCAGAAGCATGGTGAGGTCTTTCAAAGGCTCATCAAGCAGTGCACTTCCATCAATACCACTGTGAAGATCAGGATGATCACTGGTCACGATAAGGTTGGCATGAACAACGCCACGCAAGCCATAAGTCAGACATGGGTTGTGGTCATCCAGCCAATAACTGTTGGCAAGCAAAATCCAATCTACCGGGCCAATTTGGGACTTGTGTGTACGAACCGTTTCATGAAAGTTCTGCGATCCAGACTCTTCCTCACCTTCGATAAGGAAGACGACATTGCAACGAAGCTCCTTTCTCCGCGCAAGGTCAGCCGCGGCATACAGGGCTGCTAAAATAGGCCCTTTGTTATCCGTCACGCCACGTCCGTACAAAAAGCCATCAATGGAGGTCAGTTGATATGGATCAGTATTCCACTTATCCCTGTTGGCATCCGCTCCAACAACATCATAATGTCCATAGAACAGAATCGTCTTGTCCACCTTATTCGGGGCTGTGGCGTTGAACCGCGCATGCACGATCGGATTCGTATCCGCCCCAGTAGTCAGCAGATTCGTTTTGGCACCTAGGTAAATGCAGTGTCGGCGTAGGAATGCAGCACCTTGGTTGCATTCACCAGCAAATTTCGGACTAGAAGAGACCGTCTTGTATGCGACGAATTTGGCTAGGCAGTTGACCATCTCATCTGTACAATGCAGAATTAGTAAGCGTGATCTATGCTAATCACTCATAATCATACCGTTGTTAATGCGAGGCTGCTCGGGTTGTGCTCGAGACACATCGGTCAAATCCCATATACCGACAGTGTTATCATTTCCTCCACTGGCGTAGATGTACCGATCTTTGAAGCGACCGGCTGAGGATGCCAACATGGTGCCTCCGTGGGCCACCCAGCTACCGATTTCCTCGAACCGGGAATTGAACTTCTACAAACCAATGAGTATCGTATATCCAAGTCATGGCTCAAAGCTCCTACCTTAATGACACCGTTGGAGTCTCCGCACACTGCAACACCGTGAATGATATCAACAGCCCATAGGTCACCTGTGTGCATCGAAATCCTCTTCACCAGTTGATGGGAGTCCAGGTTCCAGATATTCAAGGCGCCCCCTGCCAAACCACAGTAGAGGAATGAGCCCTCGACAGCGATTGAGAGCACCGGATCTCCGTTCTGGAGCTTCGCAATCTGCGAAGGGACAGCATTGTCCTTGGCTTGATCCAAGCGCCAGAGTTTCACAACTCCGTCGCCCGCACCGGTCAGAAGCACCTCCTCAGTGGGTGCTTGTTCAATTAGCCCTCTCACCAGTAGCATGGTGTAAATATAGCCATGGTGTGAAAATAAGCGGTGATGATCCCGCTTGAAGGTGAGAACTTGGCCGCCCGGGTGTACGCCATCTGCGCCCGGGTCCGATCTGGGAGCACGGGAACCATCGGGGCCTTTGGAATCGAAGAATCTGTGTGTCCGTCGGGACAATTGAGCGGCCGAGCGTTGCGTCGAAGCCGCATCCGTTTGTGATATATCACACCACTGTTATTGTCAGTAGGGACCAAACCATCAAATGAAACCAATTAATTACCTGAATGCTGGTATTCTGGCCACCACAGTAGATGGTCTTCAGAGTAGACGAATATGCCACAGCAAAAATGTCACCAACGTCATGGTGGGAATGTATGGAGTAAAGGCGGTCGAAGGTCCTCGTGGACCAAACCTGCGGCTTGTCAACACTGCAGACGCATGAATAAGCATACGGAAGTAGCTACATTGACGATTGAATCACCCCCGCTGGAGAACAGAAGCTCTCCATCCTCGGAAAGAAAAAGATCTAACACGCTTTCTTGATGGGCATGCACCGAAAGGACGAGATCGTATGTTTCCAAAGACCATGCCTATGATGAGTCAGTGGGTGGAGTCCTGCGGTGTCAAGGTACCACGTACGACAATGTCTCCGCCCTGAAGTCCAGCAAAGACGCATTCATTGTCCAAAACCAGGGCTAGGACGGATCGACTGGCTTGGACGCGGTGGCCGATGCCACACTCCGCCGGCAATGCCGCGTGGGCTGAGTCATGAGCGAGATGAGCCGTCACGGAGCGAGGATCGGACTCCCAGACCTTGGTTTGGTCATCGGTATCTGATGAGCTATCAGATTCTACAAGTACTGTGTGTTCCATTGCTCCCGCAATGGAGCCGAAGATCTCAGCTATGCTTTCCTCTTTGGACTGAATTGACAGCTCAGTGGTGGGATTCACGTGATGTGCTGTGATGCGAATATGTGAGGCTTGAATGAATGGGGCGGGTGGATAAGCAGCAAGATATGGGGACGGACAATGAAGAATGCAGAACAGGGCTAATTAGCATCAATGGAGATGGGGAGAAGGAGGAGTGAAGCTGAAGGAAGCAACACGACGTCGATAGAGGTGAAACAACACAATTGCTTCACCTCCAGAGATGTCGTGATCGACCCGGTGAAGGTTGTCCAGGTGGACCAATCACGCGCCAAGGAAATTGCTGGCCCCAGCAAGGTGGGGCGTCCCCAACTGTGGCGGGTGCAAATGTATCGGAACAGAACATCCACTTCAGTTATCTTAAACTCTTTTTCCGACTCACCTGGCTGTGGTTGTGTATAGTTGGGATGCTTCCAGCAACGCCTATCCCTGTGGTCAATGAGCGATGGGATCTTCACCCGGCTTACATGGCATGTTGTTCTGGCCTCTTTGGCCCCCCAGCAGGGATGCAGGACCTTGGACAATGGGAACAGGAATTACTAACCTAGGTTTTAAAAGCAGACGTGCTATCAAAGTCTCAGTATTGCACTGCGACATGATTCATGAATATGCATTCAGCGAGTCCACGTTGGCTTTATTGGTGAAGGCATATGCGTGTCCTGATGAAGGAAGTGGCATTTATAGGAGACTGTCTGAATTAAGGGGTAGAGGTGTGACCACAGCTTGCGACAGACGGACCAGATAGTACATAACGTGGGAGGTCGGGATTTGATAACGCGTCCTGACGCACTTGGTTTATTCAGCGCGCTGACCATCAACGACTGGTTGCGGATGGAGATAAAGAACGAGCTGTCGGAGCCCGTTAATTGGGTCGCCATAATTAAAAGGTGTTCAGCTCTTGACAGGGGTTATGGGAAAACTTTGGCTCATTCTATTGAATTGTGTGAACAAAAGGGAGAAGCGGGAAGTCTCTGGAAAAACAAGCTATTCGATCTTCATCTATGTTTAATATAAAAATACTCTGTAAGTAGCCTTGGGGTATCTACTACCTGGTGGTGGTAGTAGTAAGGACTCGAAGTAGGAAGAGTTGTGTATGGTAAAGAACATAACCATCTATAATACTGTGTTACTGACCGGAAAACCCGTGGACGCTCCTCAGTGGGTGATGCACCAGCCACAGTGGCGGTGCCACAACTAACCAATCACGAGCTGCAACATCACCGCCATTCCTGCCGTCTGTCCTCAGGCACCTACCGTTCCCCTCTTCCTTTCTTCCTTCCCTCCACCCACTATCGGGGACTTCCCTAATCCGGCAATTCAGGTGTTAGTTATGAGCGATAGTTCCACTTCGGACTAAGTAGATACGGGTACCTCCCCTGTCCCTCCTAGTCATGCTTTGATCAAATTTTCCCAAGAAATGCAGCGATGATCCATGCTCTTTTCCTTCCTTTAAGGCTGAGGGGGTCTTCAGGCATCCAACTGGGACTTGTGCTGCCGTCTCTCCCTGCATCCTTCGTCAGGTACACCCCCCAAGGCACCTCCCAAGAAGTAGTTTCCGACTTTCTGACCTCCCACGTCAGTACCCAAGCGCCTCCCCCGCCAATGGAGCGCCCCCTCAGTTGGATCGTGCGGTGACAGCAACACAGTCCCCACGGATCCGTGCAGCCATTCAGATCTAGCAAATCAATCCTTTTTGGCGCATTTGTTGCCTTGTTCCCAGCTTCATCGACACCCAACCGGTTTGCATTGGCAAGGCGGATACTTCCCCCCTGTTCGTTGCTTTATGCCCATCTTAGGCGCCGCCGCCGGTCTTGCGTCCTTTTAGATCCCCCAGCCCCCTCATATTTTTTTTGGTCTCTTGTACCTTCTCTGTACTCTATTTCGCTGCCCTTACCTGTCAGCGTGGAAATCTCCTCTGTGGCGTGGTCATCCGCCTGCATGCTAGCTACTAGTTACTGTTGGTTGCACCGTACCGGACCTTTCCGCAGCTTATCGTGCTTCTCCTTATAAACTCCGAATACAACCACAGCTGAACTGTGAACCTTGACACCAGGCATCACTTTTCAAATTCGCCATCAGCGCAGTTATATATCTGCGTTACCCAGGTCCCTACTTTTTCAGTGATTTGTGTCGTCATCAAGGCCTGGACCACGATCTCTAGTCTCGCAAACTTTGAGATCGGGCCAAATCTCCACCGCGACTCGACTAGTGTCGATATTATTCCATTTTTATACACTTTCGCCTGGTTGCGCTACACCGCCGGTCTTACGCTCGGGATTTAGTGGATCGCCAACCCATCATTTTATCGATGCTTGATCCTATTTGAATGTCCACTGGGCAAAATCTCACAAGCAAGAAAAGGGTCGATTTGACATTGTTCACTCTGGTCAAGTGACAGAGTATTAAGCACACATCTATACACAGTCATCATGGCTCCTCTCGGCGAAACGATCGCTGTGATTGACAAGTCTGGTAAGGTGGTGAGCACGGTACGTATACGATCATACTCCCCGGAACACCGACACACGATACTGACATATGATGGATCATAGAGCAAACACCTGTTCGGCGTGTTCAGTCAAGCCAAGAATGCCTACCGCGAGCGCAAAGCTCAATTTCAGTCGGAACGGAACGCCAAGATTGCCGAGAAGGAGGCACTGAGGGCTCTTGAGAACTACCATATCGATGATGCGCCTTCAGTCGCATCCTCTCGGAGAAGCCGTTCACGATACCACTCAGGCCGCAGCCACTACGCTCGTGAACCCTCGGTCTATGAAGAAGATGTGCGATGGCAGGATCCTTATGCAGACCCATATGCTGTTCGACCAGGCGAAATGGTCCGCCGTCATACTACCCATGACGTCGCCATGCGTGGACCAGAGCGACCAACAACCAGCCGCTCCAAGTCCGATGCTCATGTCGACATGGATCTAGCATACGGCGACTTTCACCCTTCGGCCCTGGAGAAAGTGCCACCACCCCCGGAACCACAAAACCAGCTCCAGAGAATTGAGAACCCGGAACTGAATACTCTTGTGGATCGGGCGCAGTGGCTCTTAGAGGAAGCTGACTGCATGCAACATACCGCGACCGCCACGATCGCACATCTCCAGAAGAACCCAGATGCTATGGCTGCTGTAGCACTCACCTTGGCCGAAATCAGCAACATTGCCACAAAGATGGCGCCGTCCGCGCTCTCGACCCTCAAAGCTGCGGCCCCTACGGTCTTCGCCCTGCTTGCAAGCCCACAATTCTTGATCGCAGCGGGTGTTGGTATCGGAGTCACAATTGTCATGTTTGGTGGCTACAAGATCGTCAAGCAGATCCAAAACGCCACCACCACTACTCCCAACAGCCCCATGAGGGCGGCGGCGGCGGCTCCAGAGGAAGATCCTGGCATGGATGACATGATGGAGTTCAACACAGAATGTCTAAGCACTGTCGAGATGTGGCGGCGCGGCGTAGCAGATGCCGAGGCCGACAGTGTTGGCACATCCGTCGATGGAGAGTTCATCACACCCAAAGCAGCAGCAATGTCAGGCATTGATGTGACTACGGCACGAATGTCACGGGACCCTCGGTTCAAGTTCGACGATGATGACCAGTCGATGGCATCCTCTCGCAGATCTCGTCGGTCACGCAGCCATCGTGAAGGTTCCCGCGCCAACCACCGACCAGAATCGCATGTCAGCTCGAGGGCACCTTCCAAAATTTTCTCTAAAGCGCCATCTAAGGCCCCGTCGAGGGCGCCCTCCTACGCACCTTCCAAGGCCGAGTCCCGTTACTCAGACATGGAGCCGAAGCCGAAGGAGAAGAAGAAGCGATCCAGCCGTTTGCGTCTGATGTTCACTGCTTGATTTACTACGTCTATATATTTTTCTTAACGACAGATCGACAATTTACGACATGTATATAATATTGTATATTCCGGTTTCGGATTACATTGCGACAGGATGGATATTTGCTTGGCGCAATTAGAATTAGCGAAACTTCTTCATTCTTTGACCTACGATCGGTGGTGAATAGTGTCTTTCTCCTCACTATCATTTGACATTATACTGTTGCACATTTGGCGTTTGATACCACTCCTTATGCATGTAGAATGCTTCTGATGTTAATTTTGTTTTCCAAACTGCATATACTTGAATTGTGACAATTTACCATGGGACATTCAGGACAGTGAAAAGTTGATACTGAATATGAAAATTTATAGTATAACTGAGTCTACTTCTATATTTCTTCTCATACATAACTTTTTGAGAGGTTTGCCAGTAACAACTTTTACTCTGAGTGTTATAGTAGCAGAATCATATGCTTTTCATCCACTCATACTACTACCACTATTCACCCTATACGCACCATACAAGTCAAGTATCTTACACGCAACGGTTGAGAATGTTGTTCCATTCTATCATTACGAGTCATCGATACCTTCCATCCTAAATTAATCACTTCCCCGTCAGGGATGGTACGACCGAACATCTTACTTCGGTGTAGTTGTGTATGGGTAGTTTCAATAGATTTACAGTGCTCTGAAGAGCGGAACGAGAAATGACCGGTATGAAACTGCAAAAATCGTTGCTACTATGTAGGTGAATATATAGATATTTATAGGCTGTCAGTAGTAGTGATTATCTCATAAGTGCTACTCCAGACGGGAAAGGAAGCGTAATGATTAATGAGTAGATAGTCATTACTTCTATTATAGTCCGGTTGAGCCACCGATGGTATTGTAAGTGGCTATACAGACTTCTAGTAATAAGAATATAAGCGGTATTCTAGGTTATAAATTACTATGACAACTTATTACTTAGTTGTCCCTTGCAACTCTGCACGGAGTAGTGTATATATATATAGACGAAATCTAGAGAATTGAAGTATCTCATTTATCCGTAGTGGAAAACCTTCTGTTACATTCGATGTGGAAACAATGCGAGATAGAGCTAGTATATGTACACATCATATTTTATTAAACTTCTCTTGATATCATCTGAGTACTAGTACTGTTAAGTATATATTCACTGTCTCTTCTCGGATGTAGTAGACAATTATAGTGACTGTAGGATTCAAATATAGGACTATAATATATCATGAACATGAAAGAAGTCTTCTGCCATTAGAACTCCCTTCAGTATCGGCCAGGATAATTACTACTGCACCATCCCAGCCACCAAACCCTAATGAAATGTAGGTGAGAACGACCTCAATTTTGGATCTGATAGACACGCGTAGTAATCTTGGTCCGCCTAGAGATAAGTTCATGGTTCATGGAACTAAGATACACTAGTATTCGTAGTCTAGTGACAGCAGAATACTAGTGGACAGTGGGGCTACTACATAGTATGTAGTTCGGCTGCTGTTGTTGCCGGTACAGTCATATGTTATTTGTACAGTCAGTGGTTTGGCAAGTCTGCGTATTAGGATGGGATGGATATACGGCGTTTCGAATCTTTCCTCGCTAACATAGTATTTGTGGGTACTGGGTACAATGGTGCCCTGGTTATGAGTTGGGGGTGTGGTGCTACTGGTAGTAGTGCTTGGTATAGTAATATCTTTGTAAGCTTACTCTCTATAGGCTGGCGGTGGCCATCTGTCTTCTTCAAGCAGTAGTATGATCCTGATTATTCCTGCCTTGATGTATTGCATTATAGGCCCCGGTGATTGCCGCATCTAGGTGGACTGCATCAATAATCAATGTAGGCAATAGTCGAATGGAAAGATTCGGTCACAATACAATGTTTACTGGAGGCTGAGGATATTGTTGACATGGCATGTGTTACTCTCTGGGAGACGAACTATGGGCGTCAATAGTTCTGCACCAGCTTTCATGCCAGGAGGATCCGGGAGGAAGACAACCTCCTGCGACGTAGGGGTTCTGGGCAAAGGGCATTATATTGCCTCTGAAGATGAGGAAAGGATCTTTTTGCCATTGACTATAGACTTTCAGCAATAACGATTTCACCTTACCTGCTCCCTGGATAGGGACTTCAGTATAGAATCCGGAGAGTGTGTAAGGATTTGGGGAAGGGGGTTGGTGAGTCTTTATGATACTTATGGTCTATGCAGCAAGTGAGGTTCCCATTGGCTCATGCAAGGACTGATTTGCTTCGTTCCCAAAGACGATCGTCCTTCAGTTGGCGGTTGGTTGTTTACCACGTCATGCCGAGTTCATGAACAAAGCAATGTGCAGGAGATGATTCTGGAAGAGGCATCAACAATAGTATGATTGGTGGGTCGGTGACTATAGACTTTGGGCGGAACAGTCAAGCACGTTTACGCGGCTGTTGTTGTTTCCGCAGCTTGCCGACCGACGCGCTGACGCTGGACGGCAGGGATAGACCTAGTTCTGAATGCAGGTACTGCAAGGTCGTCTATGGTGAGCAAGTCGTTATCTACATGATATCAAAGGGATTCAGCAGGGAGTTGACCCTGTTTACTCCCCCTAGAACCTCGTTATCAATTGTCGAGTCAGATCGCAACATAATGTTTGCGGTCAATCGTCCGATATCGGTCACGTCTTTCGGGCGTTGAGAGCATCTGCAACATACGCAGAACACAAATTCCCAGGTTACACAATCCTCGTATCCGTTGTAGGCAATCTCATCATACTGCCTCATGTAGTAGGCTTCGAGAACAATAGTGCGAAGCTAGAAGGTGCTGGTTATGCGTGGGTTGCGTATGGTATGCACTAGGCAGCTCATCACCTAGCAGTAGTTTCAGCATCGGCTGAGCGTTGCATTTCAGCTCGGCAATCATGTGGTAAGACCGGCAGAGAACAGCACAGCAAGTGTCAGAGAGAGATTTGGGGGGAGGAGAAGAGATGATGATGATCCTGCTACTCAACCCATCGTGTAGATAGTCGAAGTATCAAATTGTAGTCTGAAATAAGGGCATTATGGAAGGGCATTCGGCAATGGGACGGGCAGGCGTTTGCCGCGCGAGGAGGGCGAGAGAAGCGAAGACGGAAACAGTGGAGAAAAGACGGCGTGAACAAACAATGTTGGAAACCGGCAAATGAAGGCGGGCGAACAGCCGGCTTTGCATTCTTTGCACTCCCAAATCACGTCCCGTGATTGGCTCCCCAGGAAAAACCGTTCGGCCATTCGCCCGTTTTGCTGCCTCAGCGCCTTCGCTGGCCTGCCTTGCAGCTCCAGACTCGCACACCATTCCGAGTCAAACACTAAGATCTGTGGTCTTACTAACCTCCTGTACACAATGCAGCGGACTAATTTGACATCATGCGTCCTTAGTATCAGGTGGAGCCTCGCGCCCACCACTTCCGGGGTCGACATGACCCTCGCGGACAGTTGGCTTGCTTCTCCTCCTTTCGCCATTCAGGACCCAATAATGGTCCAATGATGCACTTCTGGTCTGACCTATACTCACCGGGGTTGTGGAGGGCTGGTCTGGTCTTGCTTCCTTCGGTGGAGAAGCGATCTGGGGGGTTCGCGTCCTGCCGTCATTTCCGGCTGGAGGAAGGACAGCCGAAGTTTGAGCCTGGCTCTGGAATTCTTTATCAGGAGCGTGCTTGCCCATCTTGACATTCTCTGTTGTTGCTGTTGCTGTTGTCAGTTTTATCAATCTATCAGTGTTTTCATTGAACTCCCGTACCTGAGTGGCGAACCCTCATTCATCCACGGATATTGTACGGTCCAGATTTGCCCTTAGCCTAGGACCTCCGAATTTTTTCCCCAAATTTTAAATCTTTATTTGCTGGCCCCGGCCCTCTTTTCCGCTTCCTTTATCATCTTTGTTCTGTTTCATTGTAATCCAAACTTTGTCAAACCTTTTGGATTTATTCGCGAATATGGAACAAGCAAAGACTCCTCTGCAGGTGATCGTGGTTGGGTAAGTTCGAACCCTCGTCTCGCCTGAGTCACTATGTATTGTTGCTGACATTATCCTATAGTGCCGGTAGGACTCCTGTCTCATAGACCTGAAAGCGAAAGAAGCATGTGACTAATGAAATCAGGCATTGGCGGCATGGCTGCGGCCCTGACCCTGGGTATGCGAGGACATCATATTACCATCCTCGAGTCCGCTCCCAAGGTGCGTATACCGCTTCATTCTGATACGTCTTGCTGACTGACCTTTCTTAGCTCATGGAAGTTGGTGCTGGTATTCAAGTCTCACCTAATATGCTGACGCTGTTTGACCGTAAGCGCCCCTTACTGCTCCTCTTACTTAACCCCATCTGATGATATGACTCAGGGTGGGGCGTCTCTCCGTTGATCCACGCCCAAGATGTTGCCCTCGAGCACATCCATGTAAGACGGTGGGAGGATGGTAGCATGCTCGGAACCTTGCCCGTGAACAAGACCTACGGCCAACAGACTGTCATTCACCGCGCAGACCTCCACAATGCCCTCATTGAACAGGCGCTGGCGCTGTCGAATGTGGAACTGCGTGTGAACTCAACGGTCACTGGAGTCCAGTTCGACCAGGCCGCAGTGCAATTGGCCAACGGCTCCATCGTTAAAGGAGACATCGTGATCGCGGCTGACGGCATCAAGTCTGCCCTCCGCGATCACTTGCTGGAAGAAGCATCTGTCGCTATCCCTACGGGTGATGCAGCCTACCGGATCATGCTGCCCCGTAGTGCTCTAGAGAACGATCCTGAGCTGAAGGCACTGGTTGATGAGCCACAAGCCACTCGGTGGCTCGGACCTGGCCGTCATATCATCGCTTATCCAGTGCGAAACCATGATTTGTACAACGTTGTCCTGCTTCATCCAGACAGCCATTCTGTCGAGGAGTCGTGGACCACCAAGGGTTCCAAGCAGGCCATGATCGACAACTACAAAGGCTGGGATCGGCGCGTGACGAAGCTTATCGACTTGGTACCGGACGACGAAGTCCTGGAGTGGAAGTTGTGCCTACACGCCCCGCTAAAGACCTGGATCAGGGGTTCCGTCGCTCTCATCGGTGATGCCTGCCACCCAATGCTGTAAGCACCCCTTATGTTATGATAACCTGTCTTGCACTAACGTCCCATAGGCCATATGTCGCTCAAGGTGCCGCCCAGGCCGTCGAAGACGCTGCTGCCCTTGGTGTCCTGCTCTCCACCATCTCTTCCCGTGATGAGATCCCTCTTGCGCTCAAGGCGTATGAGAAATCCCGGAAACCCCGCGCAGACACTGTCCAGCAATCCGGTTCAGAAAACCGCATCACGCTCCACCTGCCCGATGGCCCGGAGCAACGCGCGCGTGATGAGCAGTTCCGCTCCTCCCTGAAGAGCGGATCGAACCCCGACCGGTGGACAGATCTGGAAACGCAGAAGTTCCTCTGGGGCTGGGATGCCGAGAAGGCAGCTCTGGATGCATGGATTGGTAAGTTGCCATCGCCATCCACTCCTACCTCTGGTAAGACATGCTAACAAACCTAGAACTCCACGGCAACTACGTGTCCGAATTGCGGCACCACCTGTGATTTGCGATCTGCAATATGTCGCATGCACATGACAAACACGTTCCTTCTTCAACATGACTGGGATTGATTAACACTTTTAGCCCTGGCGTTCTCATCAACGTTACAATTAGCGATTATCATATACTTTTATGAATAACTGTACATACATACCAACAGGCATATAGAATGCACATATGAACTTTTCTCTCTGCTTTGTTTTCTTTTTCCAAACTGTTGACTTATCGGTACCTGACGAATGATGTGAAGCGGTGCTGGTAATAGATAGGAACTCGTGATGGTTTGTGACCGTTCCAGCTGACAGAGAAAACCAGAAGCAAAAAGTATGATGGAGAACAGGAATTGCTTTTTGGACAAGGAAAGGATTTTGTCACACAGGACAAAAGCACAGAAGAGTAGAAGAGGGGACGATGGAACTTAGACAGGCAGATAAGAACTAAAACGTGACCGATGGTCCGAACAGGGATAGTTAGCCTGACTAGACTATAGCGGATGACTAGTAGTGGCCCGTTATACACAGAGGTAAGAACTCATTCATTGAAGTGGAATGTAATAGATAATAATTACTCCTAGGATGTACATAAGGCCAATTACAAAGTTTGTTATTTGCCATTTACCAGATTCTCTTAGCTACCATCTCGTAGCGTTGGACATGATCCATATTCAGGTCCTCCTTGGTATTCTTGTCTTTCTCTTCTTTGGCCTTCAGCCGACGCAGCCCCTCAGGGTCATCCGCATAGATCCATCGTCGATGGTCATCGTTGACCTCGACTACGCCCCATCCGCCGAATCGTCGGCCGCCTTCAACTGCAAATGCTCGTCCACGGGGTGCTGTTCCGTTGGGTTCATCAGCAGGTGCTGCCGATGGGGCATTGGCTTGAGTTGATGTTTCGCGCAGCTTCATCGCCTTGTATCGAGATCGAGCGTACGCTAGCAGGACCATACCCAAGAGAAGCTTCAGGATTAGGAGGACCACGAAGCCTGTTAAGATGAGGACTATGGTGAAGATGTAGACGGATTGGGCGGGCGATGGCATGGTGTTGGCTAGAAGTTGGCGGAAGAAGGCACCCACGTAGGCGGTTGACGTCGGGATAAAGTTTCGCAGCGTTAATGGAGGAGGTGAGGGCATTGGAGCCGGCACGTACTGGCTGTGGATAGCGGATAGGGTGGTGGCCTCTACTGCTGTGGAGGAGGGTTGTTGAGGAAGCAAGGCAGTAATGAACATCTGGTACGTTTGGACGGAGACTCGGAAGAAGAGGCAAGACAGTGGGATCACCGGCAAACCTAAGCGACGGGTCAGGTTCTGGTCTGCAAAGGCATTGGTGTAGTAGTCCTTCGCCAGAATATCCAGAAACCGTCCGTAGATGGCTGGCCGCGTGTTGTTGAATT
Source organism: Aspergillus neoniger CBS 115656 (assembly GCF_003184625.1). Classification (NCBI taxonomy): domain Eukaryota; kingdom Fungi; phylum Ascomycota; class Eurotiomycetes; order Eurotiales; family Aspergillaceae; genus Aspergillus; species Aspergillus neoniger. The sequence goes on from NW_020291134.1 coordinate 62,687, forward strand.
TGCCAATGTAGGCATGCTTTAGCCAATCCACTAGCATTTCCGAACCTAAAACGACCAAGAACGGCCCTAGAACCTGTGCGAGAGTCGGCAGGTACGTGTTCACCTGACTGAAGGACGCAATTATTGATGATGGCACAATTGTAAAGGCCTGTGGCAGGATAGATGAGGAGGTCCGGGGAGGAGTCGATAGGGGCGTGCTGTTGGTCCCCGTGGATGTGTAGCCTCCAAGACTGAAGCTCAAGCTACCAAGGGCATTGAATGCTCCAGTCTCAACAAGGTTTCGCGACGCGATGATGGTAAGCATCAACCAGAGCTGGAACCGCTCAACCACGTCTGCACAGAGAAGCTGGAAGAGATTCTCTTTCTCGAATTTCTTGAATACCGTGGATTTAATCTCCACAAACTGGTTTGAAAGCAGCAGGGTAATGAGCGCGTTTGAATACGAATTCACCGCGACATTCAATGTCATCACCTGATAAAAGAGGGCCGTTGCGTGGATGACTGTGTATGCTAATGCCAGCAAGAACAATCCAAATGGTCGGAAGACCTTGCTGCGCCCGTCCGGGCGACGCTCCAGAGCTTCCCGCGAGAATAGGCACTCAAGCACGTCTTGTCCAATGGCAGCGAATAACCGATCGCTGACCTCTAGCACATTATAGATCACATAGAGTTTGATCGCAGCCTGTCCTCGGATCCAGTGATACATTCGACTTGCATCAAAGCGCATCAACACGCAGCAGGTAGATATGATGAGCAGCCCTTTAAGAATGTCAGCCTTGTCATCTGGCATCAAAGCTGACGGGATGCTCTTCTGCCGCCGGTGCTTATGGTGACGCTTGCGCAGTTCTGTGGCCCGATTGCGAGACTCTCGTTCCACTGATCCGTTCTCCTGCTTCTCAGAGGTCGACTTTCCAGGGTCAGCAACCTTCGAAGACTCGTCCGTCGATGATGCTCGGTGTCGTCTCCGCCACACTCGCCCAACACCTTTGAAAATGAAACCTGTCACATAACGAAACTCAACGCCAAGATTGACAGCCCATGACTCCAGAAGAATATACAATGCTTTGATAAAACGAAGAGGAAGAATGGTAAATGTATGCAACCAAGAATCGAGACACGCTAAGATACCAAACCAGAGGACTCGTTCCAATGCGGGAGGCAGCATCAAAAAGTTCATCAGACGTTCAAGTTTGACCCGAGACGATTCATATGGAAAGTCGCTCATTGCGGAGCGGTGAATGTATAGCGGAGACGGTCGACCGGAGGCCAATTCTAATTGTAGGTATGTCGGAACAGACAAGGGAGGGAGAGGAATGGTTGGAGGCATAGGGGACGGTAGAGCAGGCTCAGGGCCAGTGATGTGTGGCGACGGGGTAAGGTGTTTTCCATCAGACTCTCGACTGAGAGAGGCGCGCTCTTGCTTCCCCCGTGATGTCCAAGTTTGTGTCAGTCGTTCACTGGTTGTTGGCATGGTTTGCCGTCGTGAGCTGGGTGTAGATGCAGCCCGAGAGCCTTGCGGCCGAGTCCGAGAAGGTTGCTTAGCTGCCGTGGCAGCAGAGACATCGATGGCTAGATCCTTGCTGGGACGAAGTTTGGGGACGCTGTCGCCGGTTACCTTGTGCTCATTCGGTAGAAGAGTTGCAGATTGGTCAGGCTGCGATGGTGAGATCGCTGCATGCATGCCATCTGATACTGCACGTCGACCGCGATCCGACTCCGGGGGTGCTGCACGATAAGGAATAGACTGAGGGGATGATGTGAGTTCCTGTATCCTGGCCGGAGAAAGCTTAACTACCCGCTCCTGCTCCTTATCTTGGTTCCTGACAGGGGATGTGTTCTGCGACCACCAATGGACGACAGAAGCTACATCGGGACCTTCGAAAACATCCACTAAAGAGGTCCTCGATGTCGTACGATGATCTGCGCTGTCCGAGCCCTCCAACAAGTGTTCGAAGATCATCCCTAGGGCCTGGTCTGAAGGAAGCACTGGCTGACCGCTTTTCTGGTCGCCGTTCACCGTGGGTTGGCTGGGAAACCTATTTAGGTCGTGGTCGCTGACAGGCGCACCAAATCGGTGCGTGGCTTCCTCCTTATTGCTCCGCTCGTGAGCACTCATAGTATCCGATGTTGCGGATCTTTCTTGTTGCATGGTTCGGCTTAATGGACCGTTGGCATGATCCTCCTTATCCTCGCGGTGCGAATCTACCGGTCTGCTTTGCCGAGACTTTCCAACCCCCAAGCTATGACCTTCGCGATCCATGCCGCTCTCATGTTCTCTCTTCCGGGGAGATACTGGGGTTTCCTGTCCGCCCGGCGCGGCCACATGGGTGATCGTGTCTGATACTTGCTGGCTGGGGTGGTCGGGTAGTTCATCCATAATCGATATCAATGACTATTGACCATTATATAGCAGCGCAGATTGGATATTAACACTGATGTCATGATCCGAAACAGCCTCGAGGGATTCGCCGGCGGGGTTGGGGGAAAGGCGAGGCCACGGTGGTAGGGGTGGTTGATAGTGCCGAGCTGACTGACTGCGCAACGCGACCAGCGGACCGAAGATTAAGGGGAATTCGGGATCATGCTGTGGGCAAACTGCGGACTGTCAAACTTGATCAATGAAAATCAGCCCTTGTTAGGAATTGCAGAAATCGAAAGAACTCTTTCGTAGCGACGAAGTTGCTTATCATGAAAACCAGAAAGAGACCCTGGGGGCTTTGCTTGCGATCCCCGGAACCCCAAGGCGGTCAGCGGCCTGTCATCCCCAACCGTCCTTTCTCTCTTCGGATTTAATTCTCTCTAAGGCCGAGATCGATGAAACAGCAAGCGTCATGTCATTCAGTGAGTAGGGAGTAGTGCTATCCACTTATTATCTAACTACAGGTGCGCCTCCCGAGCTTTGTTGCTATCCTTATTTCTCAAGGCCTCATCGTCAAAGGGAACACTCTTCGGTCTAGCAGGCAGATCGAGCATATCCAAAGACACGGCCGGGGTAAATGTATGAGCCCATCGTTTCCACAACTCCCCTGGCATCAGCCCTGCATACTTGGTAAGCAGAAACTCTTTCAGCTCCGGGGTATCCATTGTGTCCAACTTCTGTCGTTTGTGAGTTGTTTCGATAATACTAAATGTGCGCGGCTCGCGAATGTTCTGCACTCGCTCAAACATTAACTGAATCTCCGACTGGGAGAGTGGGCCTGAGCCCGACGCCTGCGACAACGCTGTCATCAAGCCATTTACCACGGCCGCGGCGCTTTCGAAAGCCTGATTACCCCCTTGCGCGGTAATAGGGAGGACCTGTACCGATCCCGCCAACTGGTTAGTCGCGGTACAACACTGGTAGCAAGGGGCCAGGTCTCCTCACCTTGTGGCAAGCGTCTCCAATAGTAATGATCCTTCCCAGGTGCCATTTCTTGTAGACGAACTCTGGCATAGGTGTGTATATCGTGCTCAACTGACGCTTGCAGAGATCGGACAGGCGAACAGTTGGCGTGACCTGGTCATTCCAATGCTCTTGAAGAGTGCGCTGCTTGTCTTCTTCACTGAATCGAGGGATGTCGGCACCATAGTATGTCTGCTTCATTTTCTCCATCAGGAACCAATAGACGCGCCCGGCAGGACCAGCACCCAGCACATATGAGAAGCCTTCATTTGTCACAAATTCAAGTGAGCGACTGGGGAAGCCTGGGACGGGATCAGACATTCCAAAGATACAGCTGTAACTTGCAGCGACCTCTGCATTATACCATATCGGTTAGATACCATCACATCCTATACATGTAAAAAACAAAGGTGGGGGGGGGGGGGGGGCAGGCAGGAAGGTTTGTTCAACTGACTGTCTTCTTCCGCATAATCCTCCCTGAGCCCTAGGCCTTCGGCGTGTCTAACCATTTCCTGCCTCAGCTTGGAATGGGTGCCGTCTGTTCCAACGATGATATCGGCAGAGTACGTTGACCCATCAGTTGTGACGACATCAACACCATTGTCGGTATGCGTGACACTGGCCACACGCTTGCCAGGCAAAACCTTTGATTTGTCCGCAATGTTGTTGTACAAAACCTCCAGGAGAGACTTCCTGTCCATCCACATATAGGTATACCCATGCCTGTCATCCTGGTAAGCATAATCCTTCAACGATTGAGTGAGCAAGCAAGCAAGAGGGACACACTTCGCAATACACGTCTCAGCCAATCCTTCGTCCAGTCCCCAGAGCGTCTCTCCATCAGGCTTCCGAAAGTGAACCTGGTCAGCACCCGCCGAACACTTCTGCAAATCCTCATAACACCCCAACTGTTCAATGATGCGGAGACCATTAGGAGCGAGAGCGATGCCCGCGCCAACAGTAGCCAAGACCTCGGGGTACGCTTCTAGAAGTAGATAGTCAATGTCATGCTTCTCCAGCATAAGTGCCAGAGAGAGTCCGGCGACACCGCCGCCCGCGATGATGACTTTGCACGGTCTGGGAGCCATTGTATATATTTTACTGGTGTAGATAAAATGGTAGTAACAAAGATTGACAAAGAGACCTTACAGAAGCGAACAGCATTAGCTTTATAATCTTTGTACCTCACAAGTACCCATGTCAAACTATACAACTGCACGCAGTGATTGGTACGCTCGCCTAGATCTAGTGGCAAAGCCGTCACTCTTGGTAGCTGTTCGTAACCTCTTAGTGCTTACATGCGGTCGCCTAATCCAAACACCTAACGGTTATTGGCAGTGATTTTCGGAAATTGTAACAAAGAAAAACTCATGCTTTCCACTGTATGGACCTCAACTACGTTACTTGCTAACACCAATGGGATTACCCATTGAGTTGTTGTAATGGTGTTTGCCGAGGCGGGAATGTTACAACTGGAGAAGTTTAAATCCCACAATAGACAAGCTGGACGCCTCAACCCCACTGCGGAAAACATCTCGCTACATCCTTTTGGGCGTCAAGCAAAACATCGTCTACTTAAATTGAACGGTTAAAGGTAACGACTCATCACACTTAACTGATGTGCTGGGTGTTGGAATGGCAATTGTAAAGTGAAATGCTCTCGCAACTTATTACTCCCTATGAATATTCAACGTTTTAGGGTGCATGTTGGTAGCTACTTCCCATCATCTCCGATATCCTGGCTCGCGTGTCCAACTCCGTCGGCGCCTGTTGCATCCTGTGCGGAACATAGCTTTCTTGCACAAGTCCTTTAAACCCCTCTTGAACGTTAGGAGCAGCAGCAGTAGATGCTGTAATTCTCCTGCTCCTTTCCCAAAGCGCCCACACGACAGCCGACACAGCCAGCACTCCCAGGGGCACGCCCACACCAGCTCCTACAGCCGTCGCATTTGAGCTACAGTGCTTCTCACTGCTTGAACAAGTCGCCGAGGTCGCTAGCACTGTCTCGGTGGAAACCGTGGTTGTCGAAGTGGAACTGGCGTTACTAACTTCCGTCACATTCTCCAGCGCGGCCCGCCCGAGAATCATCTCTCCATTGTTTAAAGTGAACGCCGTGTCGCCATCCACGCACTCCGAAGACCCGTTGTTCTTGACCTGAAAGCCGCAGCAGTATTGTGCATCTCCGGAGCTGTCGGTGCCGATTCCGATGATAGGTGCGCCGCCGCTAGGGTTTTTATTTACTGTTTGGTACGCATGTAAGTTGATGCACGGGATAGGTACTAGGTGGTGGAGGGAAGGAAGCGAGACGACTTACCACACTGTGTCGGACAGCCGCTACCCCAGTTTTCGTCTGTACAAGAGCCCCGGAAAAAGACATATGGCTGGGCTCCGACTCCAACGCAGTAGCCATTAGACATGCAGATCGCATCGGAGTCGCAGCAATAGGCCGTGTCAGCGGACGTACAGGGGACGTTATTGGTGGCGACGGACTTGTCGGGGTGGTAGCATGTGCGGGCGGAGGAGAGAGAGATGAAGAGGGTGAGTGTGAGTGTGAAGATGAACATTGTTTTCGCAATTAGATTATAAGAAGCAGTATTATCGTAGGGTTGTAGGATGATTTGTTCGTTCAAGGAGAATGTGTGGCATTTTGGCCAGGAGAGTGCGCAACGCTGTTTACGAGCGGCTGGATGAGTTGATAAATGTTTTGCAGAAATCCCGCCTTGATTGTTGAGGGATCAAACTAGGCTCAGGGATAGTAGTGTTCGTATTTCTTGGCTAGTCCGTTGGTTAGACAAGTGGGTTAAGAGCCTAAGAGGCCTCTATACTAACTCTCGTTGTCCCGCTGGACTAGTCGCGACTTAGAGGGTAACATGAAAATGTGCACCAGCAGCGCTAGTCATTCCTTGGATTGCAGAAGAAACTCTTCGTACTTTGCAAACTCCATCGAGCATTGGGCATAGTCTGAAAATCTTGACGAGGGCCCTATGAAGATTTCAGTGTTGCGTCCAGAATCTGGTGACAAGGCTTAAAATCAAAGTGCAGAGCTAGAAGCTTACTCTAATCGAAACTTCACAATAGTTACCGCGAATAAGGTCGGATGACCCAAATCCTTCGACAACTTTCGCAGTCTTAGCGCGGTCTCGGCTCAAGAGTGGGGGCCACGCAGAGTCATGGTGCGGGTTGCAGTGGCCACATTCACATATCAGGGCTTCATGGGTCCACGCTGCGGTGTATGAAGGACCGCCTGGGTGCGCTCGCCATATTGCCCATGCTCTGCTTTCGTGTGCGGTTGCTGCAAGCCCAACAATATACTTTATTGATTGAAGACCATATTCTCGGTGAGGAGTTCGAGAAGCATCAATATTGAAATAAATCAATTCGAACGGCAGCTGGAGATCGATTAAACGTACTTTGAGGCACTCGTTCGGTGGTCGTCCGAAAGAAGGTGGTCTCCAGGGGAAGATCCCGTAGATCGCTTGCTGTCAATCAGGTGATCCAGCCACGCACCGTACTACTATGGAGGACGGCTTCACTTCCCCTTTTCTGCTTTTGACCTTATTGTCTCCAGTCGGCCGTTGTGATCGAATCCAGGCACGATATCAGTTTTGCGACTTCATAATTTGTCCGGACGTTATGAGCTAGTGTTCTCCATTAACGTCTTTGCATCTCATCTACCATATTAGTGGAACTATTTGCGCCCGTTAATGATGCACGATCGATATATGGTGTAAATCATCGCAACCACTCCCCTGGGTTCATAATGTTGCACAAATCGACTTACTATTGATCTGAGGTTGCACAATTGATCAAACGGCGCCCAAGGATGAGGGAGCGCGCTTTTATATTATTGCCTATAACCTCTGCTAAACAGAGACCGATAGTGAACAGAGAGGGCTGATCATCGTGACTTGGTAATGAAAAGGAGAAATTCGAATCTGATTATTGACAGTAGGCCATCAATAAGGAGCACGCTGCATTGAGGAGAAGATAAGGCTGGTTCGAATGTGGACAGTGAATGCTGACAGGTCTACTGCAGGCCGAGGACGACAAATTCGGCAGAGTCTGATGACTGCTCATGATTCCCCAAGAAGTGGAGTGCGTTGATGACGGATAACGGCTGCCAGCGTTGAAGCAACTGTGGGATAATTACAAGGCGAGAGATGTCTTTGAAGATCGGAACCATGGGCGATGACTACTTGATAAGGACCTTGGCTGGCAATGCTGGGCCCTTGAGACATGATCGCTGGATACTCGTATCAAGGCTCCATACTGGTGAATAAGGAGATGGGGGAATCGGAGAATTAGTAGGCCATCGATTCAAATGGCGCTAACGCGCTCGACGAGCGCAAAAAGGAATTAATAGCTCGCCTATCCCGCCAAACAATGCCACATTGTCCTATTATCAGAGCCACAGCGCGGAGAAATCCAGAAAAATCTTTATCTTCACATTACCAGCTGAAGAACCCGAAAATGAGTCTGAACTGCATGAAAGTGGAGTGGTTCGGCAGTATGAGGATGCATCGCGTCTGGAAGTTGATACATCCGATCCGTGCGGTGCCTGGCAAACCTTATCAGCCACGCGAGATGGTGCTGTGCCACGGATTCAATTGGCTTCGATACTGCCGACTCTTACCAGGTTTTCGGCAACCTGTGAAGCAAGGGCTGCAACGCACAGACTAAGCTGCAACTACCGTTCCTCGTTAGCCTGTTAGTCTATCACTTGGCAGGGGGTTCAACGGTGTCTCAAGTGACTGATACATGTCGAATCCGAGTCCAGAGGGTCCCCCTCTTGGTTGCCTTGGAGTCCCCGCCCTCTCTCCTAGAGGGCGAACCGACGTACGGAGTAAACACCCCTTCGTGATCTTCAGTAGCCTGGGCTCGGTATCTTCGAAAATGGACATACGGTGCTACCTAGTCCCCTCTTCGAACTCCTGGCTGGCCTGTCATTGGCTCTGCCGTAGAACAGGATGTGATGTATAGACACCGAATGTGCAGCCCCATGCAGATCAGGATACATCCAACGTCCCTTAACAACCAGCCCTTCTCCCTACCCAAAAATAGTCCTGTCAGAAAGTACTTAATGAGTTCGTTGGTCTGCAGTTTGCCTCGATTCCAAATACCAACAGCCACGAACTATCAATTACTTGCAGTCATTACCGACCCATACTCTAACCTTGTCTGTGCCCATAATGTCGCTAGAACAAGTGTCAGGTGGAGGCACCGAGGGTGACTTCCAGCACCCCAATGAGAACCTTCGTCGGTCGACCATTATTGCACTTTATTTTGCCTTTATTATGTCCACGGTTGCCGTGGCCCTACGTCTTCTCGCGAGAAAGATCACTGGGTCACGGTTGTACTTGGATGACTATCTTATGATAATAGCTTTGGTATGGTCATCACTTGTATCTTACTTGGGATTCATGCTAACTTGTGCCTCAAGCTCTTCAAATATGGCTGTTCGATCGGTGTCACAATCCGTAAGTTATCCTCACCCAAGGATGCCCACGATATGTCTAACCGTTACAGTTCTATGGAACGGCCTCGGATGTCACATCAACATGATCCCGCAAAAGAACCTGACGGTTTACTTTAAGGTTCGTGTCTACAAATCCCCTTCCCATGATGATCGTTAACCACGAACAGATCGGATGGTCCAATTCCTTCGTTTACACTCTCTGCGTCATGTTCATCAAGCTATCTATCCTGGCAGTCTACAAGCGGCTATTTGCTGCTAGGAGCATGAAAATCGCAGCCAACATCGTTTCCGTAATTGTTGTCCTCTGGGCTGTGAGCATCAGCATCGGCGGTGTTCTGAACTGTGTGCCTGTTCAGAAGTTCTGGGATCGCCCGGTCCCAGGCCACTGCGTCAACACCGTGGGCTACTACTACGGCCAGCAGATCCCCAACATTCTCACAGACGTGGTTCTGCTCATTATGCCGCTGAAAAGCGTCTGGGAACTACCCATCTCCAAGACTCAACGGTTGTTGCTGTCGGGAGTGTTCCTGGTCGGAATTCTGTATGTCCCCCTCCCCTCTGAAAAAGCAAGAAAGTGTCTAGTACTAACCCAACCCAGGACCCTGATCTTCGACATTTTGCGCCTGGTCGCAATGATCCAGCTAACACAAGCCGGTCCAGATATCACCTGTGAGTACATCATCGTGCCTCTACCCATACATCAAAGCGCTAATGAATCCCCTAGACAACCAAGTTCCCGTCGTCGTGTGGACATGTATGGAGGCAGCGGTAGGAATCACAGCGGCATGCATGTCTCACATCCGGCCACTATTCAACGTCAAGCTCTGGTCTCGACTCCGGTACTCCGACCAGGAGCCTGGAAAGGGATCAACCAACTCGTCGGAAGAGGGATTCTCTTCTTCCGACCGAACCCTGTTTGACCCCTGCGGAACCCAGACTACCATCTCCGCTGGCCACGAGGTGCATGCTGAGCATGAGAAGCCTTGAGGTAGTTACTCCTTAACTACTGCTGTCGAGCAATGTCAAAATCTAAGTCTTATTGTCATGTGTGAGGATCAATGTGTTGGTCATGTAATGGCTCTAATCTTTTCTGCTTGTCTTATGTTACGATTGAGGAATCCTTTAATATTCGTGAGATGTATATAGTTAGTGGATTATTAATGCACAATTTTATACCCATATCTTAGTACTTGCTTCTTTGCATATTAGTGTCTATAAGCTGAAGGGAACGACAAGCAAAAAATGGTCGCATTAAGTAGCCTCTTGATGTTAGAAAAATTTAATTACCGATCTCGAAGACTCGCAAGTCCACGACCTAGCTCCCAGTTACTCCTGCTTCCTGCCTCCTGACCCCAAGTTCTCCTTTCCCCAATGATTTAGCTCCCTCCCTTGCAAATTACCCTGGAGTTGAAGATCCCCCGCTTTAGTTTCACCTGCACCACCCCCTAGCATGACCGAACAACACCCCATCAGACAACCCCATCACCAGCCACCCTGTCCCTCAGCCGCCCTGAGAAGATAGCACGCACCTCCTCATTACAGAGCTGACCACCAGTAAACCAAGAATAATTCAACGCATCCACAGCACTAATCCTCATCTCAGGCTGTAACCTCAACATCGCCCTGACAAGTCCCATCCCCCTTTCTTCCATCCTAGGCATCAATCCCCACAAGTCCTGTTCCACATACAGTGGGAAATCCGCGCGATACTCAGGCAACCTCGACACCCCCCTCCACGACGTCTCACACGGGGTTCCCATGACCTTGAAAATCTTCTGCAATTGGTCCTCATTATTCGATCCGGGAAACAATGCCCGACCTATAGACATCTCCGCGATGATGCATCCGATAGACCAGATGTCGATGCTCGTGCTGTAGCTTCGACTGCCCAGTAATACGTCTGGCGCGCGGTACCACAGCGTGACGACCTCATTGGAGAAGGTGTTTACCGGGATGCCGAATGCGCGGGCGAGACCGAAGTCTGCGAGTTTGAGCTGGCCCTTATGGTTGACCAGGAGGTTCTGGGGTTTGAGATCGCGGTGGAGGATGCGGTTCTTGTGACAGAAGGCGACGCCGCAGATGAGTTGGTTTGCGAAGGATTTGATGATGGAGGGTTCGAGATGCCCGCCGTTGGTGTCCATGTAGCGCTTTAGGTCTTTGTCCATGTATTCGAAGACGAGCATGAGTCGGTTCTCGGAGTGGATGACATCGTGGAGGCGGAGGATGTTCTCGTGATGGAGCTCTTTCATGAGAGAGATCTCGCGGATCGCGGTCGAGGGTGTGCCTTCTTCTGTGTCGAGGGCGATTTCTTTGAGTGCGACGAGCTCGCCGGTTTTGGTGTTGCGGCCTTTGAAGACCTAGTTCAGGGCTGTTAGGTGGTGGTGGGGGGGATTGACGGTGTGGGGAGTGGGTTGGGGTACCGTGGCGTAGGTGCCTTCGCCGAGCTGGGGTGGTTAGCGGTGGTTCTGTATGGAGATGTTGTGGGGGGTTGGTGGTTGTAGCGCTTACCTTTTCCAGCTGTTGGAAGGAGTTGGGAGATGTTCGGGTCATGGTGGTGGTGGTGAGGGTGTGGCTTTTGTGGAAGTGGTGGAGGATGAGTTTAATGGGGGTCTGCAGTAGTTGAAGGATCGAATGCAGAGAGTCTGACTGTCAGGCACAAACCCCGCCAAGTTTCCCTGCCGATGACATTGCCTGTGCACCGGAAATCTCCAGGTCGATAAGGTAACTATTGCTAATTCATTAGGCCCACGGGTTGCGGAAGATGATGGGCTGCGGAATGTCATTCATTGGTGGACGGGAACTGGTCGGAGGCCTTAGCTCAGGCTGGGGTGAAGGGGAGTACGTATGTCGGCTGACGAGTCCGTGAGAGATCAGAGTGCTCAAGCTACATTATGTATACTGAGGGATTCTACAGCAGGAACAAGTATGGTGGATTGTCGATATGATAGCAATATAACTTGGTAGGAGATCACCGAGATGGATGTCAATCGCCGAATGGGGAGTGGACCTCGGTACTTCCCCTTTGGGTATCGCCATGTCCGATCCAAGGGACAGTACCTTTCTGATTTCTTATTTTTGGGCGATGGCAAGCCAGTTGCATCATTCGGTGCCGCCAGCGAATTAGGATAGCCGTCCCCATGCGATCGTCTGCTTTGTCGGTGGAGAGTAATAATTGAAAGGGAAGGAAGATCTGGAGGCTGAGAGGAAGCGTTGGAGTCGGTCTTCTGTCCGAGCGAGAATCCCCGCATTTGGTCTCCATCTCCAGCTTTGCTCCTCGGCTGCTTCTTTTACCTCCTGTTCTCTCCCTGTGTCTTGCTCTTCTTTCTTCTTCGTCCCTCTTCCCTCTTCATCTAATCTTCAATTACTGGTCTTTACTTGGACTTCAATCGCTTCTCTTCTGCTCTATACCTCTCCACTCACCTCTTGCCTGTCTACAACCCCGCATTATGGTCAGCGCCGTTCGCGTCGCCCCTTCGGCCGCCAGTAGAGCCCGCAATCTACTGCGTACCGTCCAATACACTCATCCTCCATCATGTCCGTGCCATTCCAATCCCAATCACCATCATCACCATCGCTCTCCCACACTATCCGACCATGTGCGTCGTCATATGGCCACCCCGGTCGACCCCTCCCGTCAAAAGGAATACGCCTTTGAAATGGCCGCCTCCAGCATTCGTTTTGGCCCTGGAGCCACGAAAGAAGTCGGTATGGACTTTGCCAACATGAAGGCAAAGCGTGTGTGCATTGTGACGGATGAAAACGTTGCCAAGCTGGATGCCATGAAACAGGCGGTGGAAGGTCTATCGCGTGAGGGGATTGAGTTCACCGTCTTTGACAAGGTCCGGATTGAACCCAAGGATAGCTCGTTCGTCTCCCATCGCATGTTCTATTATCAATTGCCGATTGCTAATAACAACAGTGTCAAGGAAGCAATTGCATTTGCTAAACCTTACAACCCGGACGCTTTCCTCGCCGTAGGTGAGTATCGTCCCCAGGTCATCCCTTGATCCGGCTAACGGCGCCAGGCGGTGGATCGGTCATTGACACCGCCAAATTGATGAATCTCTACACCGTCTTTCCCGATGCTGATTTCCTCGACTTCGTCAATGCGCCACTGGGTAAGGGTTTGCCTGTTAACCGGCCGCTGAAGCCTCTGGTGGCTGTGCCGACTACAGCAGGTACCGGTTCGGAGACTACAGGAACTGCCATCTTTGACCTAGTGTCCAAGAAGGCCAAGACTGGTATTGCCCATCGGAACCTGAAGCCCACTCTGGGAATTTGTGATCCGATTAACACACGGACCATGCCGTCGGCGGTCCATGCTTCCTCGGGTCTGGATGTGCTCTGTCACTCGCTGGAGTCATGGACGGCGATCCCGTACAATGAACGGACACCTCGTCCGACTAATCCCATCAACCGCCCCGCGTACCAGGGTGCGAACCCTATCTCCGACATCTTCTCTCTGCAGGCCCTGAAGAGCACTGTCAAGTATCTCCCCCGGGCGGTTAAGGATCCCGACGACTTTGAGGCGCAGTCCCAGATGCTTCTAGCCGCTACGCTGGCTGGTGTTGGGTTCGGAAACGCAGGCGTTCATCTCTGCCACGGCATGAGCTATCCTATTTCCAGCCAGAACCCGGGCTATAAACATGCTGGCTACTCTGTGGACCACCCTATCATTCCCCACGGTGTGTCGGTGGCAGTGACCGCGCCGGCGGTGTTCCGCTTCACAGCTGCTTCCAACCCTGACCGGCATCTGGCGGCCGCTGAGGCGTTCGGAGTAGACATCTCGAATGTCAAGCGGGAAAGCGCTGGTGAAGTCTTGGGTGAGGCACTGGCCAACTTCCTGGTCCGGCTGGGCGATCAGCCCCGCGGCTTGAAAGATCTGGGCTTCAGAGCCGGTGACATTGACTCCCTGGTGGAGGGCACCATTCCACAGCAGCGAGTGCTGGCACTTGCGCCGACGCTGAATAAGGAGCTGGAGGCAGAGAGGGCCGAGCTGCGGGGACTGCTCGAAGAGTCGCTGGAGTATTAGCTTAAGTGTGTACATAGCGAAATAGTCTGAAATTGCATGATGGTCCAAATGACAGTGACCAGATGCCAAGTGCACTAATCCTGCAGCTTCCCTGCCAGCGTCCCTTGAGATTGTCGATATTCGACTGAACCAAGCCACTAGTCCAATCAGCCGACCTTGTCATGAAGCGTATCGCATCCCCGCATTCTCACCCGCATTCCTGCAGCGATCCTCGCCCCTTCCTGCTTATATACCCAACCTCGTCTCCATTGCCATCTCTTCGACACGCCCTCTGCCCCCTCATCCCATCCACCCACCCTCACCATGAAACACCACTACAACCCATCCACCTACCTCTCCATCCTCCCCTTCCTTTCCTCCCTCACCATGTCGCACCCCCAACAGCCCCTCCCACAAAACCTCCTCACCACCACATCCTCCGCCGTCACCAAAGCCGGCAACCCCGTCTTCCCAGGCTGGTACGCCGACCCAGAAGCACGTCTCTTCAACGCCCAATATTGGATCTACCCGACCTACTCAGCCGACTACAGCGAACAAACCTTCTTCGACGCCTTCAGCTCTCCGGATCTCCTCACTTGGACCAAACACCCCACCATCCTAAACATCACGAATATCCCTTGGTCGACGAACCGTGCCGCTTGGGCCCCGTCCGTGGGCCGGAAGCTCCGCTCCTCCGCCAGCGCAGCAGCAGCAGCAGCAGCAGAAGAATATGACTATTTCATGTATTTCTCCGTTGGTGACGGAACCGGTATCGGTGTTGCGAAATCGACCACGGGGAAGCCCGAGGGTCCATACGAAGATGTCCTCGGTGAACCACTAGTCAATGGCACAGTGTATGGGGCAGAGGCAATCGATGCGCAGATCTTCCAGGATGATGATGGTCGGAATTGGTTGTATTTTGGGGGGTGGAGTCATGCGGTTGTTGTGGAGTTGGGGGAGGATATGGTGAGTTTGAAGGGGGAGTATTTGGAGATTACTCCGGAGGGGTATGTTGAGGGGCCGTGGATGTTGAAGAGGAATGGGGTTTATTATTATATGTTTTCGGTTGGGGGGTGAGTACTCCCTTTTTAGGTTTCTGTGTGGTCGATTGAAATGGGGAATGGTTGAGATGCTAACGCAGCTTTGTTGTTGGGATTAGATGGGGTGATAATTCTTACGGAGTCAGTTATGTCACGGCTGATTCTCCGACGGGGCCGTTCTCGAGTACGCCAAAGAAGATTCTGCAGGGGAATGATGCGGTGGGGACGAGTACGGGTCATAATAGTGTGTTTACACCGGATGGACAGGATTATTATATTGTTTATCATCGTCGGTATGTCAATGATACGGCCCGGGATCATCGCGTGGTTTGTATAGATCGGATGTATTTTGATGAGGATGGGGAGATATTGCCGGTTAATATCACGGTGGATGGTGTTGAGGGGAGGACATTATCTTAGTTTATAACCACTGACAGGAGTATATTAGTTGATTGAGGGTGTTGTCGATGCAATAGAAAGATTTTTTATGGCGAGACAATATATTTAGTTGAAGAAGATCCAAAACTCACTTGAAGCAGACAAATATCCATTGATAGTCCATGAGTGAGCACACAGGGAAAGCAATCCAAGTCATATGTCACTCGAGATACGAATCATTGTTATAACTGTATGGGGAGCCCTTTCACCAATTTGTCTTTAACAGAACTTGTATGAGGTCCTATTCAGTTAAACATCATGGCGATATACCTTCGAAATGATGCAGCATACAAAAGGAAAAGACAACGCAAGATATCAGCATATAGGTTCAGGTCTTAGAGATCCTCGGGGGGTCTTCAAGAGAGAGAATTAGAGAAGGAAGGCCAAAGGTCAGACCACAGGCAGCTAATGATCCGGTGAAGTGCCTAGCTACGGTGAATGCCTCTACGAACAAGGTGCGTCTCCACACTATCCTAGCCTCGACCTACTTTCCGGAATGATATGAACCACAGGAAATATCCGTCCGTTTATCCGTGACGCGACGCGATTCAGTCGAATCAGCCTGTGAGTCTACTCACGATAGTAACCAGAAGAAATTGAAGCTGAACAAATCCCAGGAACATTCCTTACTTTGCTGTGCAACCCGCGGAAGCTACATATACCCAGCAAACCCAGACGACCAGTATATAAACTCAATGCATCCCACACCGGCAATCCTCTACCAAAACCCAACCCCCAAACCTTAGTTATTCAACCTGCACCAAAATGTCCACATCCGAAATCAAATACCCCCTCGAGGGAAACACACGAATCGAAATCGAGGTGAGCAAAGTACTCGACGAAGCCAAGATCCCCAACTTCATCTGGGGTCAAGGCGTGCATCTCATGATGGGCATCAAAGATAAATGGGATACACCAGGCTGGGTAGTCCGCGACAAAGACATCCAATTAGCCGCACATGTGTTGAGCTGTACCTTCCACACCGGAAAGCCCTATTCCGCACGCACGCCCGAGGAAAGAAAAACCCCGACGCCGGGGGAATACTGCTTCGAGTACGGAGTGTTCGGGGTGCAAGAGATCCATCTTCACAAGAAGAGTAGTCGATGTCCCAGTTTCCCTGACCCTCCGTTAGATAATCCGGGCAAGAATGACCAGTATTACATGCTCACTTCGGATAGACGTCTACCGGTGTCGCGGATTGTCAAGGTGCGCGATATGCCGCAGGAGAATTACTACCCTGTGAAGATGCCCGTGCCGGCGAGATACGTGGAGAATCTCGTGCTGTTCTGCGCGTGGAATCTGGCTGTGGTGGATATTCCGGACCCTTATTATGATATGCTGGTTTATCTGGCGAGGGGGATGGGGTTGGATAGTACGAATTACTCGTATGTCGAGCCGAAGGAGTTGCAGCCTCCGTTTGATAGGTTCATGAAGATACTGGATCATGATGCTAGTAGGCATGGCGAGGAGGGTCTGAAGAGGGATCTGTGTCATCGCAGGTCTTATCGGTTTCTGTGTGAGATTCTTATGGAATTGAGGAAGATGAGGCAGGTACAGCGGGATATGGATGAGTCGCTACGCTACTGGCCGCCGATGGAACGGGGGCTAGAAGCTAAATGTGAGGCCATGGAATCGGAATATGAAGATCCGCAGGACCCGGACGAGACGCCGATGCTTCATCATGATTTGGTTGCGGCGTTGGCTAGTAAGAAGTGGAGGTATTCGCCGGTTGAGTGTGCTAGAACGTAGCTTGCCATTGACTAGGATATACTTAGGAGAACCGCAATGGCTAGCAATGAAATAAAACTCCTTCCCATCTAGACGAATACATAATCCCTAGAACATAGACAATATACCCTAAGAACCTAACCTACTTCCCTCCCCCCCCACCAAATCCCACACCGCAACCCTACCCCCATCCCCATCCCCATTTCCACCCCCTCCACTACTTCTAAACCACCCCTCCCTCATCTTCCTCCCCGCAAACCCCATCGCCGCATCCCTCACAACCCTCCACTCCAACACACTCCCCTTCCCCAGAACCTCATTCTTATCATCCCTAATCCTCTCCACCGCCCCCCTCACCCAAGAAACACAATTCAACCCTTCCTCTCCCTCCTCCTGCCCCCCCACAGGAACCCCTCTCAATATCTCAACCAACCCCTCCCGATCAACCACCTTCCCAATAAGAACCCTTACCAGAACCATCGTATCGAGTGTGGTACTGCGCTCTTCAAAGGTCCATTTGAAGATCATTTCTGTCCCTGTGCCAGTGGTGTTGGGGATTGGGGTGGGGAGAGGTGCTTGTGTTTGGGGAGGATGGTTAGGGACCAGTGGTATCTATTTGTTTATTTAGTTATTCATGTATGTGTTTGGGGTAGTTAGGGGTTGGGGGAGGGGAATGTGTGTTGGGTAGTGGCTACTCACGTATCTTCTTTGTCGGGCATCTTGGGACGGATCCCCCCTCCGCGGGCGTGGAGGGAGATGTAGAGGCGGGGTTTGTTTGATGATTTCATCAGTCTGGAGTGTATGAGAGGGGAGGTAGTGGAGGGTGGAGTTGTTGGGTGAGAGGTGGGTAGGTTTTCATTTAGGTACTACTAGGTTTTTGTGGAAGGTTTGATATCACATGGATAGCCCCCTTGTCATGTAAGGCTGGGGGAGTAGCCGCCGGCCTTGTTTGGGTTTGCCAATAGATCTCGGTTTAATATGCTTACCATGGAGTTGTATTCTGTGCATGAATTGATGGTTGGTTGAGGCATTCCTACTTTACTGCAGCTTGTGTGGCTACCCCAATAGGGTATTCTTTATTGAGAATGAATACAATGTTACTGAATTCCATCACCCGTACCTATCGAGGTAAATATTGACTGAAAGAAGCGAAGTCCGAGCAAAAAAGGACAAATCTATGTACAAGAAGAAATGCAAGCTGGGTATCAAAAACATGTACAGGAAGAAAATCATAACTAAAACATCGAACTCCTTTTCTTGCTCAGCTTCGCCTCATCAGCTGATGAACGTCGTAATCGAAAGAAACTACTTTTCTTAGGCTGTAATGCCGGTGACGATGCCGCCGGTCCTGGTGTCTCCGCTGGCAAGGCAAATCTCACGGCTGATTGGCGCCGCGGGTCCAAGCCCGGGGCAGTCATGTACGGGCCTGCCTGTGGCCGTTGACGACCGTCTTGATAAGGATAAGAGTAATGGGGCTGGTTGGCTGGTCGTAAGGGGAGGGTTTGTCCGGGCTGCTGGGGACGAGGAGGCAGCGATGGTGTCTGTCTGTGTCTGCGTACTTGGTCTTCTTCCTGTCCGTAGAGCATCTGGAGACGGCGAGTTTCCCGATCGATTTCGGCTTGTCGCTCTGCCTTGCGTCTGCGACGCGCCTTTTCCTCTTCTTCGAGCAGTTGCTGGGTGCGTCGTTCTTCTTCGCGTTGGCGGTTAGATTTAGTGGGCGGCTGTTGTGGTGGTTGTGTTTGTGGTTGGGGTTGCGGTTGGGGCTCGGGCCTTGGTTGGACGGCATTTAATGCCCCTGATGCTGCGGGGACGGACGGGAGGGGCTTGGAGTTTGTCTTGGTCGGGGAGGGTGTACTCGACATGTGGGCGGGTTTGGTGACGTGGAATGCGTCTTTCATCGAAGTAAAGTATACGTCGCGGATGGTAATTGCGCCGAGGAGGAGAACGACTTCCAGGCCTTTGAAGTCTTCCATTTCCACGCGGTAAAGGTTTGGTTCATAGAGGGTGAGTTCGCGAAGCCCCTTGAAGATGGATACGGTGATATCGGGCTCTTTGCTTTTCGTCTTGGATTCGGGAATCGTGGTCGTCTTTCCGGACAGGAGACAAGTCAGGTCTTTGGACAGCTTGCTATCCTTGCGCCATGTGAAGCGCAGTTTCGGGGTGGTGTCAGCAGAAGCCGGGTCGGGGTGGGTGCGGTCGAGGGTAGATGCGGAGGGCTGTCGGAAGCTGTGCTGGGGCATCTCGAAGGTCCATGTCGCAGGGCTGTTCCAGGTTTTGGGCTTGAAGTGCACCGTCACTTGTTGATCGGGGTTGTAGAGGTTGATGGTGAAGCGGGAAGGAAGAATAGGTTCTGGCGGAGGCGGAACGCCGCCATTCTGGCGGATGGCCTCCGCGGAGAGACTAGGTTGAGTCCATTCCGGGATGATCAGGACCTCGCCGAAGAGGATGTCGGACACGTAGGGGTCGTAGAGAGCGGAGGCATAGCGGTTCTGTGAGGAGGGGGAGGAAGGATCCGGGTAGCGGAGGGAGTAGACAGGTTCCGGATCGTTTCCGTGCTGGCAGAGATAGATGCTCCAAAGCTTGGATTGCTTGTTGTGCTTGAGATAGAAGGCTGCTCGGGTTAGCAAGCGACGTCAAATAGGGAGGAAGTGGAGTCAAGGAAGGATACTAAGAAAAGGGAGACATACTGGGAAGGTTCTCGTCTAGCATTTTTAAATCTGGTCCGGGATGAATTAATTCAACGGGAATCTCTGCGCGACCCGTGGTCCGAATGCCATTGGGTTCGTCTTATAAGAAATGCGAAGGCGAGATGCACGAAAGAAAGGGCGATCCAAAGAAGAAAGAAAGACGTCGAGGATGAGGCCTAGTGTGGCCTCAGGCAGCGGAACCAGTACGGGGCACTGCCCCACCGCTATAAATAACACCCTTGCCCAGGTACCGCCCGGTATTGCCATGTGCCTTGGCAGGCAATTTAGCTGGGGAGATCCATGGCGGTACGGAGAAGTACCAGCGATCAGCGTACCCAGCAGTAATGGAGTGTACTGTAGGCAGCCATCATCGGATGGTTTGCAGTTTCATATGGTATGCAGACCCCATTCAAGGGTCCCAATCATGAAGGATCTCCGGTGGTGACGAAGCTGCCGATCTCCGGACTATCTCTTAGTCGGTCAAGTCGCACTGCCTCTTTCGAGCTTCTCTCGCAAAAGAAAAGAGTAAGCCTTGCAGGCAGATACTTTTCATGCCTTGATATGCAGAATATCTATCCAACATCAATCATCTGAATTGCTATATGGGCCCGGGAGCAAGCAAGCAAGCAAGGCACAGCAATCCACTTTAGACAACCATACTCAACCATCAATGGGACTCGTCTTTGCTTCGCCTGTATAACACAGACTACTAGACCCCAGCACCGCGATGAGGTGCGAGTCCATGCTGGGGGCCTGGAGTCCGTTAGCCAAGCGGATAACGCTGACGTACCTCTGTATGGTGACGCGTGGGCAGTCATCGAATGCTCTTGGCTATTAGTATGGTGCTTCGGAATCTAGAGGTTTGGATGCAGATACCAATTGTTTGTTGTTAGGTTTTCTGGTGTGACGTGGTGCCGTATGTGGTGGACACGCATGTTTTGAACGTGGGCTCGCAATGCAGTTACTATATGCATGATTGTGAGAGACCTACTAGAAACATAGTGCTGGTTAATCGGCGATGCGCTTCGATGTTGTCTGGAGATGGATCAGTGATCACTACTCTTGGGTTCGGAGAATTCGAAGGAGGCGTATCAATAGATATGGCAGCCAGTATGGTCAGTAAGCAATGTCGGTGGATTACCCGGCATGTCTTTATGAAATACAAGCTCTGTATCTGCATTAGAAGAATCGAATTGTCTTTGAAAGGCCATCCATTCATTCGAATGAAAGCTATGCGATCACCATTCTTATAGATCTACCTGCAGTCGATTACCTATGCACTTCATTGTGCAGCTTCTGACAACAATAATTGTTCCAACATCGTGGGTTAAAAAGAGCAAGACAAAGAGCAATGTGGTCAATTCATAATCCAATGCTTCAGATCTTTGATCTAAACCTGTATATCGGCATCTCCACATCACGCTCTATACTCTACAAAGAACTGACAACAAGGGAATCTATACTCGCACACCATCCACCTCTGTACCTTCCGGCACCTTGGCCGCCTCCCGCTCTGCAATACTCAGCTGCAAGCCTTGGTCGTCCCATCCCTGAGTACCTTTCTTGTACAGCGTCTTCTGCTGCTCGCGGTCTGGCATGGGTCCAGACTTCCCGCGTCGCTCACGCGATTCAACCGTCTCCACCAGAGATGCATTGTCTCCGTCCAGCTCATATCCCTCGAGGTCATCTGTGTGGACTTCCTTTGTGAACTCGTACGTCCGGTACTCGGTGTTGACCCATCCGGTTCCTATTTCATCGTGAGCCTTTGTCTACACTTGACACATGCGGTATTTCAAAGACATACCCTGGTACTGGCTGCTATCCTCCCAATCCTCGGTGAAGTAATGCAGGAAACCTCCGTGGGTGACAATCACAATCTCCTTCTCCGGTCTCGCCTTCAGCCAGCGGCGGGCTGCCCGCGCCCGCTCCTTGATGGCCTTGTGAGTAGGTGCATATTTGCCTTGCTATATGGTTGTACCAGGCCACTGGTCAGCTGAACCGAACCTATCGCCACTTGGAGTAGAATAACAACCCACCTTGTTGTTCCAACCGTCATGCACCAACCCCAAATCAATCGGGACTTTCTTCTCCTCCATCTCCTTGCGTAGTACCTCCGGGTCGCTTCCCGTGTCGCAAGCCACATCACTCGTCTCCTGGGCATCAGGAAGAGCGATCATCTTCATATCTGGGTGTGACTGGAACACGGGCTCGAAACCCTGCAGGGCCGTGTAGATAGTGCGACGGAGCGGGGAGGCTGTGACAAGGTCGACCTGAGTGTGGCGAGGAAAGCTATCGCGGAGTTTACGACATTGTTCGTTGCCGAGATCGGTGAGAAGGGGATCGGGAATGACGTGGTTGGCGACGCAGAGGTTGTGCTCGCCCTGGAAGAAATTGTTAGCGACCGTGTCGGTCGGGGGGAGAGAGCCGGTGGATATATAGGCGTACCTGGGCGTGACGGACGCAGTGGATAATGGGAGGCATTGTGTTGGTTGCGGCGACTGTTGACGGAGGGAGGCGAGTTAGTAGGAAGAAGAGCGAAAGGGCCGGAGGAGTCGAGGGAAGGGAAGAATGGAGCACAAACGTGGGGTAGCGGGGCTCGGTGATGGACAGGGTGCAAGCTGCAGTCCTTTAGCGTCTGTCGAACGGGACTCCGTGCACGATATTCTTCCTCGAGGGATTCTGTTAAGGCTGTTGAGGAGAGACGGTCGGTTTATATGGGTCCCGCGAAGAAGGGCCGTCCCAAGTCGTCTGCCAATCCAAGCGGACCACTGCACACCGTGTCGCCCAACCGGTCAAATCCCTCCATCGCCATGACTCAAATGGGGGGCGAAGCCATCCGGAGCAGTAATTTCTTGCCCAGACCCGAGGGGTCCGGTCAGCGGGCTGATCACATGGAGAGCAAAGATTTCAAAGAGAAAACAAGAAAGAGACGATTTGATCGCCGATGGTATTCCAGAGATAGACCGGGAGGGTAGAGCGAAGGGAAGTCGAACTTGGCTGTGGCTGTTGTTCCTCAATACGGGCTGCCCGGCAAACTTGCCCGACCGACCACTAACTATAGCCACCAGGCAACTCGGGCGAATATTATCACCATCTACAATCTACAATCTAATGAATTTGGGAGAAGAACGACCGCTCCGGAAATAAATTCGTCCATTTGCCAGATGTGGCACCGGCCACAATCGGACTAATACTATCTATGTAGAATTGGGTATGTCAAGCACGGCATATACAGCAAAGGGTATGTCCATTCCAAAAACCGAGACCATCCAAACCAGTCCCCGAAATCAAGCAACGCCAAAGCCCCGGGCGTTCTCCAACGCCTTGCTCAACTTTTCCTCTAGGACACTACGAGAGGAGTATTCCGGCAACAGGAGGCGTCCGAAGCAGGTCAGACTCGTGGGAAGGCGCTGCAACAATCAGTACTTTGCTCTGCAACATGGAAGGCGACATCACTTACAGCATCTCCTACTCCGTTCTTCTGAATCACAAACATGATGCTCGCAATCCCATTAACCGGTACCCGATCGCTGGCAGTGACAAACTCCAACAGCTGCGCCTTCTTCTCGGCTGGGTACCGCCGTACAACACTCCAGAAGTCCCTGATCACCCGGTGGCTGGGGTCAAACCCGCCCTCATACCGTGCGTGGCGCTCCAACTCTCGGATGTCAATTGTCTGGATTCCCTCTACCACAGTCTTCAGTGCCTCCGGTGTGAAAATGGAGAGGGCTGTCCGGTCGAGGCAGGTGTAGAACCCTTGAGCAAACGCCTCGAACTGGGGCCGGACGGACTTATCCGTTAGCCAGAAGATGTAGTCCTTGACGAACTGGGCACGGTTGCTGTTGGTCACCAAGCTGGCCTCGTCGGCGGGGGGTGTTGGCGACTGGGCTGGGACAAGCGTGTCAACCGGTTTCGTGGCTTCCCCGTATGAGCCCGCTGTCTCTGCAGCCATCGAAGACGGGGGGCTGAGGTCGGCGTGATCAGCAAAATGGCGGACCTCTGACCATGGGGGCGAGTACCCAAGGGACCGCGACCCGCTCCTGGCACGGGATGGCGTGGACGACACGGGCCAGGGAGCATCCTTGTCCACCTTTTGCATGTCGACTGTTTCCACAGCCCCAAAGGCCTCGAAGCTAAATTCGTAAGTCCGCATAAATATGTCGCCCACATCGCCATCCTCCCATGTAAGCAGATCTCCCAATCCCTTGCTGAGTTCTGGCCATCCGTCCTGGATGTGCTCTAGGTGCTTCACCTTGAGCCCGAGTAGCTTGCGGTAAAAGGCAGTCGAGAAGTTAACCGGGAGCGTGAGACCATTATACACAGCCAGAGACATAAGGAGTCCAAGCAGCTCGAACTTGTACAAGGGCTCCCACGAACAAGGCTGGAACCATGAGATCCGCGTCCGCGCGTCCGTCGTGAACATGCCAAAAGACGGATCCAGTGCCTCTGCCATCAAAACTCGGAAGAATTCCTGTTGAACACCACCGTGGTCAAGACCCTCTTCACCTTCATCCATGCCCATTTGTACCTTCAGTGGCCGCATAAGCTCCCGTCTTTCGCGGCGCCAGAGCTGATTGAGAGCATCCATAAGAATATTGTCGCGCCGGACCATCAGAACCAGATATGTAGACATCGACGTCTTTAGCTGTGCAAGTAACCCGACATCATCCTGAACCTGGATGGGTCCAAAGGCCGTTTGTGTCACGTGTCTCGTCGTAGTCATAGCGGCTTCGTAGTACTTGGACATGGCCGCGTAGTTGAGAGCTCGGAAATAGATCACCAACGCTGAAGGAGGGAAAAGGAAAGGATAGGACAGTAGATGCATTGTTTTGTTGTTCGGAAGGCGACCCATCCACTCCACAGGCATGTCCAAAGGTTCCAACCTGTCGGAGAGAAACGGGGTGTGGAAGTCTTCGGGTACCAGGCCCAAACGACTGCGCTCCTTGTACAACAATGACAGAATCTGAACGGCACCTCCAGCCGAACTGCTTTTCGACAGTTGCGGGTTACCATCCCATTTCTTGAGGAGAAGGGTGCGAAGCCATTCAGCAATGAAGGCAGGCGCGCCAGGAGGGGGAGTATGGTCCAAATCGCCAATGGCCGCTGTCATAGCCCCGTAATGCTCGCTGAGGTTGTTCACAATCAGATCCAGAACGCTGTTCTTACGCTGTTTTGGCAAATCGCGGGAGTGCACCTGTCGCGCTTTTGATATTTCGTGGAACGCCAATCGTGCGGTGAGAGCGCGTACTAAGCGATCAAGTAGCCGGAGGGCCAGCTCATGCTCAAGCATATCAGTTGTTTCTACCACAAGACGGGCCCTGGGTATCGACAGCTTTTGCATGTCCGAACTCGAAGATACGCCCCCGGCCGCACGCATTTGGAGAATCGCTCGCCATGTTGGTGCATCTATCTCGGGAAGAGAGCTAGCCAGGGCAAAAATGGCGAGTGTAGCAACATCAGCAGCATTGGCATCAGTAAAGTGCTCATTGCCCTCCGAATCGGATCGACGAATGATCGGTGCGCTGGATGCGGCGTTCGTCAAGTTGCTAGACGAACGGCGGGGAAGTTTACCTGACATCGAAAGCTCTTTTGGTGGGATGAACAGTGTCTCCGTAGCGCTCCAGAGACTGTGAAAGACAATATCCCGAGGGCAGATGCGGAGTAGCTTACGGAGCGATGGTTGTAATTGTTGGAGGTCAAGCTTGGGCTTAGAGTGGTTCTCATTCATTCCAGTCGAACCGGCCGATTTCTGGCGGAATGAGAGAAGGAGCTGCTTGGTATTCCCCAGTGCATAGAAAACGCTTTGTGAAACGAAGGAGAACACTTCACGCTGGCGGGGAGTCGCAAAGCGCCACTCTGACTCCTCGAAGCTCCCGGTGGATTCCATGTAGGTCAGCTCGTCCTTCCACAGCTCTGCCTCGTCCTCAGAGAGTATCATCATTTGCGTCATGCCGTCAATTATCTCGTCCGTCAAATGTGATAGGGATTGGATGCTGGAAATGGCTTTGTTCTGACTCGAACTCCGGCGCTTCGGTTTCCGGGCACTAGGAGACTCTGTCTCCGGAGGAGGTTGTTCGTCGCTCTGAGGCTCGGGCTTCTCGGATTCGTCGAGCAGGACATTGTTGAGATACTTCGCGCCATCCCATGAAACACGTCGCTCTTTCTTCGGCTGCTCCTGCGGAAGGGGATAGTTTCCGTCTGCTGTTCTCCCTCGATGCTTCTGCGGACGATGCCGTAGGGCGGGTGGCGAAGGTACATTGTGTGTTTCATCGCCATTGACGTGTGTGTTCACGGTGAGCTTGCGGGCGGGTTTCAGCTCCTGATATGATTTCTCCTCCAAACTTGTCCGTGGGTTCTGGCGCCACTGGTCCATGTCCGTGAGCGACAGTCGCTTAACCTGCTGGTTAGGAAGTTTCAACTCCAGCGCAGCCAGCTGGCCATTCCCATGGCGCGATGAGGGGGTTTGGGGAGCCGCAGTTGCAGACAGAGTATGTTGGGGTGTTCGTTGTCGGGTTAGATTTGGCCTGGGTTTATCCGAATATGGCTGTGTTCCATCGGAATCCGGCTTTGGTAATTGAGATTCGGGACGGGTGTCTATGCGATCTGAATCCGGACCGAGCGAACTTGGAGAGCGGCGTAGAGGTAACCATTCTATCATCCTCAGCGATAAGGTATCGAACAAGTTCTGAGTGAACGACTTCGGGTCTTTCATTCGTTGTGTTGCAGGTGTCTCCTCCGGTATAACCGCCGTCAGGTCCCGGGATTCCACACATGGAGACAAACTTCGACCATTTCGATCATTAAAGCTGGAAGAATGTACGTTCCGAACCGGCGATGGCCTTAGCACCCCATCCGCACCAGTATGGTCCCCGCTCCGTGACTCGGTACGTTCTCTCGGTAGTTCATTTGAAGGTAAGGTACGGTTCCGTCGTTTCGATCGGCGTTGATATTCCTGGGGTGAAAGCTCATAAGGAACCCGTGAGAGATTGCGACACAAACCGTCCTCCGCGTTATCCAAGCTCGCCAAGTAGCAAGCCAGTGTGCGGGCGCTCAGCTCAGTATACCGGCGAAATGGTCCCTCCGTCACGCGTTTTCGATAGCTAGCGCAAGTTGGTGTCTGACAGCCGGGATCCTGACAGCCGTAGAGGAGTTGATTCTTGTACCTAGAAGCGTTCCCGTCAGCGGGGCCAGCGCACGCACGGCGTCATAGACGTTACCTGCGGACCAGGAGGTTGAACTGGCGACGGCGTTCATCTCTGCACCATAAAAGAACCTGTGCAGGGTCCGAGACGTCCACGGTGTTTTGAGCGATCACGTCGGGGGCGTTCGGAGGTAGCTTGGAGCGGTGGAACTGGGGTCGGTCGATGCCTCCATGCGAAACCTCATACGAGCTCACGGAAGCTCCGCGGAGCCTGGTCATCTTGACAGACTGCGGAGCATGCCGCAGCTAGCGATCGAGGAAAGACAGTGGCTTAACAAAGCACCCTCTCTATTTGTAGGTCTGCGCAGCGGAGAAAGGGGTCAAACTCGAGGCGAAGATGGTTATGTGACTCGTTATTTCTGGGGTCTGGGGGTCTTGCGAGGCTGATATCACGAGCATTTTGGGGGGGGCCTCAGGCGCCAAGACCAGCTCGGGTGATGAGTCAGCAGGTGGGAACACCAGGAAAGACACTAGTCCCAATCCGAATAGTTCGTTCTTGCTTGTGATCACGGGCTCTCACTTGTACTTACTTTGTACCCTCCGATATCCCATACGTTATTATTAGCTATGGTGACACTTTCTTGTGGTACACCGGATTCCAGAAGGCCTTACTTGGTAGTTATATCCTTTTGTATCAATCCCGTGTTAATCGGCCTATGCACGGCACTACGGAGGACAAGATAGATCTTGGGAAGCAAGGGAACTATCTCCACGGCACAAGTCCGCGTATTGACTGGTGTAAGATAAGTGGAAAGTTCATTATAGATCCTTACATAGGCCTCGACGGGGCTGAAAATGTTGTTCGCGCTGCCAGCAATCAGTGCTGATGTGTAAGACCTGGTTTCCACAAGTCTATACTCTGCATGACTCAACTGTCTCGGCTGCTAGACCATGTCTACAGAGACATTCCCTACCGATCTTCCCCTAGATTTCTGCTTCCTACCTCATGCTGGTGTTGATTATCCCTAATCCATATGCTGTGCAATGGCTTCGACAGATTGTTTTAAGGTCTCTGTCTCGAGATTGTCTTTCCAATTGTTAGCGTTTGTTAGCCCACAATCTCTAATGATGCAGCCACGGTTGGAACCGCAACACTTCCCCAGAAAATCACTGAAGTAATAACAGTATCTTCCAAGACTACAATGCCTGTCAGAAATGACCCTCGATGATGAATGACTGCATTAATCAATGGCAATAATGGCTAGCACTACGTCGCCTAAGGCCAGGGTACAGCCTAGATTGTCCCATCACTTTTAACACTTGATAACATGATAGCAAAGTTATTCCAGTATCAAAGATGAAGTCTCACGCTCTTCCAATCCCAGCTTCAACTCTCCCGGGTTATAGTCTGGTTTGAAAGTCCGGCATTGCCAGGTTCTAGTGAAGGCCATGACGTTGTGGTGCCCTCTGCACTACTGACTGGGTTGGGGACAAAGTTCTGGACTTGATGACCTTAGTGCAAGCAACTGCTGCATAATACAACAGATTGATGCTAGCTAATCTGCCCTGTTGCAGATTTTGCTAGTCAGAGATAACCATGCATGTGTCCGAATCGGGCAGTGGACCAAATCACACAAGAGCGGGCTGCAATATGCACATATATTGCAGCACTAAGTACTTTCAATATATATTTCGGGCTCCTCTTCCTCGATTCATCGTGCACGCGCAGACCAAGTCGACCCCCCTCTTCAGCCGTACGGGTCTTTTAATCTATATCACATCAAAGGCGTTATGGTTCACCCATAAACAGGCGATGTGGCGTGCATGGAAATATATTCCATGTTTTAGCCCCACAGCTGATTTTGTCGGTCCGCCTTAGACAAGGACTAACTATCTAAACTACTAGTATGCACTACTAGCAAGTTTGCCCAGATGTTGGTGTCTCACTAGCATTCGGCTCCCGACACTGTTAGTACAAGATCAACAGCCGCCCACTAGTCGGACGGACCAAGAAGACCAACTACCCCGATCAGGGAGACCAAGCTTTATATTCCCTCAAAGATGTCAACTTTGAAGGATTCTACTGGGAGGAGGAATTGGAGGGCTTGGGTAGAATCGATGCTCACTATTTGGATCCTGAGTGGCCTGGCTATACGGCCGTGCTCCGATAGTCTGATAGTAGATTATTATCCTCTCTGCTTTGGTAATTCTTGTTCTGCTTAGTCTTTCTTTTTCATATGATACTTCTGTTCCCTGTTAAAGGGTGTCATAAAACCCAGTCCAAGTAATACCCATTATCTACCATTCACATTTGCCAATCCTCTGCATTGTCAGCGACCAGTGCAGCTCCTGAAACATAATCAAACGATTCAACTTCGTTCGTATTCGGAAACCCCTCGAGTCCTTCAAAGATATCCATATCAAATGACGTCGCATCAAAGAGCATCTGAAAGGAAGGGTCAACAGCAAGTTTATCGAGACGCGTGCCCGTGCTATTATACTCCATTGGTAATTGTGCCGTGCCCGGGACACTTGTCGAGGAAGGCTCCCCCACTGCAGTAGGGGTAGCTTGTGACTGGTACATAATCCGGTCAAGTACTTCCAAGCACCGCGCTGCAGCTTGATTCTTCGGGCTCAAATTAGCGAGGCAGTCACGCGATCTCTCTATGGAAGATATCCAGAGCTCGTGATTTGCCGCCGCCAAGCTTCTATCCAACGGCTCCTTTGGTCGGAGATGATAGATGCTGAGAACGACGGATGCCTGGAAGAGGAAGTATGTCGCGTACCAGCATAGGCCGAAATGTAGCGTATCCGAATAGTCAACACAGAAGGTAGTGATATCCTGGATACACTCTACGGCGGCATAGTGGCACATGTTTCGGGCTTCTTCGCTGTCTGACGGAGAACCGCATATACGCTGAGTTCCCCACCATAGCATCATTCGCAGGTTTTGTTCCTTCCAGCTGACTATTGCTCGAGGTCCGCGGAACCATGTTGGGACATCGTGGGCCGTAAATTAAAGCGGCGTAGGATTGGAAATGATTTGTTATACCACCCGAAATAGGCGTCAAATAGAGAGTCCGTGAGGATGGAGTTATCAAGTTCCCTCAGAATGTGCGGACTCGCTAATTTGGTCGAGTTTGCAGGGTGTTGTGCTCTTCGAGTAACCAAAGGAGCAGGATGCTCGGGTAGTAAATCTGAGATGGTTTCCAGTATACATGACCCAGATGAGTTTCCTAAAAAACCACCTTCAATCTCATTCATAAAAATATTCTCAGGCCACCTACCTAAGTAACCGGATCCTGGCCCTTCGGTTGGCAGTGATGCCATTCCATCGAGAGACTTGTTTGGCGGATGAGACGAGGTCATTGGACCCTCGTTCCATTCAAAGTTCTCTAATGGGGTGGGACTTTTCGCATCAAGGCTTACACATAGCAGGCTGTTGTGGTCTGTTTCATTACCATCATGCCCCTGTCCAGCCCCTGCCAATGATTTCAATGCTTCTTCGATGTCGATGTTGGGATCCAAAGTCTGGACAAGGGTCATCAAATTCTCACAGAGCTGCTCCTTCTCTTCAAGGTTCCTATGTTCTAAGGTATACATGGGGCCTACACTCACTTGCGAGTCAACGGTGTCCGAGATGGTACACTCTCGAAGCGACATCGTTTTCTAGTCCTCGAGCAGTAAGAGCATGGGGCGGTTCCAGAACACTTGGTAGTACACTATCAGTATAGAAATAGCTAGCAATATGCGGATTGCTCTCGGGGCCATACCTTGCTCTTTCGTCTCTTGAAGCATGTCAGTACTTTATTAGCCACATGCGATAGCCCTCTAATATATGACGGGCCACTCTTACCCGGCACTCTACACACTACTCGTTGTTAGTCTAACGACAGGCTTCCTGCTAATGTAGCAGACTTACTGCCCGAAGCTCCCGTGTCTCTGGTTTTAGTCTCGTCCGTTTTGCCATGCTGGTGATTGGTTTGTGGCAGGAATGTGTTACATCAACATAAGGTTTATGCTCTATTGATCGTTGTGGTCGGCCCGCAGTCGTCCGAGGACCCCGCTGGATCGATCCACGCAAGTTAGCTTCTGATCTGGAGATGTCAAAGACGCCGTTTCTGGGAGCTTATTCCGATGCTTAAAGACATTCAAATGGGGTCTATCATATTATCTCACATTAGTAGAAAGCGCCCTTTACTCTATTGACGTCTGGTTAGCCTTGCATAGCCCTAGGAGATCAGTGTGAAGTTCTCCTAGATGCGGATCTCTGGCAATTCATCTCGCCGGTCCATCTATGGATATCTGATACCTAACTTGCTCAAGAATGCTTTTATAGCTACTCACTCTCTTGATTAGCCAACCTCAGATACTAAGCGTCGCAGTCAGCCTTTCATTGAGAGGCCCAAACGGTGCAGTTGCAACGTGATTGGCCGAAATCGTGGCGCTCAATCGAGAGGATAAAGAAGTCGTGCGTCAGCACTAGCGATAGTGGCCGTTGCTCTGGCATCATGCGATCGGGGAAAAGTGTTTCCTTTCCTAATTATATCCAGCTCATCAGAATAGCATAATATTTGGCAGACACTGCGAATGATTGTTAGATTAGCGCCGTGCAACGCCGCAGAGTTACTACTTACCTAGATTTCAGATGTCAGGAGTCAGTCCAATGACAGCCCTGGGGCTTACGCATGGAAACCACGAAGGATTCACTAATAATTAGACTGGGCCCCAGTAAGAATCCCATGAAATCCAGGGGTTTTAAAAGGCGCGACTGCCCGGCCTGGCACTCAGTCAAACTTTCCGAGTTACCCATTCTTCTCCCCCATATTTGACAACGCGTTGTCCGGCACGGTCGCATAGAGCACAGGCCGTCAACTGCAGGAGCTCGTCTCCGCTTCATCTATATCTCTGTGTTTGACAGCTCCGGTCGGAAGTCGCCGGCATTCAATCGGCCTGCGTGTACAGCTCGCAGGGTTCACACAACATGGAGGTCAATTCTCCCAGCTTCGCGTCGCCGCTCGCTAGCGTTCGAGCCAACAACTTGCCCATTCCCTCCCAATTCGAGGGTGTCGTTGATGCCATCAGCAATGCGAGCCCGTGGACTATCGCCTTTACAATTCTCGCGGTTCTTGTCGCTTATGATCAAAGTATGTCTTTTGACCGCTGATTATGATTCACTCGATCGGTCCTAAGATGGCTTGCTTTTCAGTCATTTACCTCATAAACAAAGGCAACATTGTGGGCCCAGCTTTCAAGATACCCTTTATCGGACCATTCTTGGAATCTGTCAACCCCAAATTTGAGGAATATTATGCCAAATGGAAAAGCGGCCCGCTCAGTTGCGTGTCCGTCTTTCACAAGTTCGTTCCCTGGGCGCATACAGATCGTTAGCATAGACCAGACTAACAAAATCCGGTCCAGATTCGTCGTGATTGCCTCAACCCGTGATTTGGCTAGGAAAGTGTTCAACTCCCCGACCTACGTGAAGCCCTGCGTCGTGGATGTCGCTCATAAGCTCCTGGGGAAGGAGAACTTTGTCTTTATGGATGGAAAACCACATGTGGATTTCCGGAAGGGCCTCAACGGCCTTTTCACAAGGAAGGCACTGCAGTCTTACCTTCCTGGTCAGGAGGGTGTCTATAATCAGTACTTCGAGCGCTTCCTTGGTATCACGCAAAAAGCCGGCGGCAAGCCAGTACCCTTTATGCCCGAGTTTCGCGAATTGATGTGCGCCGTATCGCTCCGCACATTCTGCGGCTATTATATTTCGGACGAAGCTGTGAAGAAAATCTCTGATGACTATTATCTGATCACAGAAGCAATGGAGCTGGTCAACTTTCCTCTTATTCTGCCTTTCACAAAGGCATGGTACGGTAAGAAGGCGAGTGATATGGTCATGGCCGAATTTTGCCAGGCCAGTGCGAAGAGCAAGGTCAGTATGGCAGCTGGCAAAGAACCAACTTGCATTATGGACGCGTGGGTCAAAAATATCCTGGCCTCAAAGCAATGGGTTGAAGCAGAAGCCAAGGGAATGCCAATGGAGGGCATGGAAAAACCATCTCCTCTGCTACGTGACTTCGCCGATTGGGAGATCGCTCAGACAGTGCTCGCATTTTTGTTCGCTTCCCAGGATGCTACCAGCAGCGCAGCCACCTGGCTCTTTCAGACGATGGCACAGCGCCCCGACGTGCTCGATCGAGTGCGTGAGGAAAATTATCAGGTCCGTAACGGTAACGTCTATGCTGAGGTTAACCTGGACCAACTGGAGTCCATGACCTATACCCGTGCAGTCGTCAGGGAGCTTCTGCGGTACCGACCTCCCGTGATCATGGTGCCTTATATGGCGAAGAAGCCGTTCCCAATCACTGACTCCTACACTGTTCCTAAAGGTGATCTCTGTAACATGAACCAAGACCTTAGCCGGTGCTAACTATTAACAGGAGCGATGGTTATCCCCACCACGTACCTCGCCCTCCGGGACGAGGAGGTATACGAGAACCCTGACGAATTCGATCCTGAGCGTTATTATACCGGGGATGCTGAGGAGAAGGGAAAGAATAACTATCTCGTGTTTGGAACCGGTCCACATGTGTGCATTGGACAGCACTATGCGCAGCTCAATCTGGTACTGCTTATCGGCAAAGCCTCGTTGCTGCTGGACTGGAAGCACCATGCGACCCCGCTATCAGAGGAGATCAAGGTCTTCGCAACCATCTTTCCCAAGGTGAGTGAGCAGTGAGCAAGAAGAAGCTACAAGTACTGATTGCTTGCCAGGATGACTGCCCGTTGACATTCAATAAGAGAAAATGGTAGGGTAAAGTGGTGGGACAATGGAAAGGGAGGAGGGGCGGTTGCTTACTGCCGTTTGACTCGTTTGTACAGAACTCACAATACTTCTATACATACTTTGAGTGTCAGCTTAATATTTCGACTGTCTAATTCAAGACATTCTGTCTTTCCCGATTTTTATTCTACTGTTCACAGACAATGAAGACGTTGTTGGATTTGTCCCATTTGCCCATATCATTGGCTCCTAGACCGTGCCCAAGAATTGGTACCGTAACACTTTTAATCAACTACTGCGGGTTTAAACCCCAGACACGTTCATGATATTTTCAGATCTTCGTTATATGGTCCTTTTATTGAATTTCAATAGCACTCCGTTATGCAAATACCCCAAACTCCCAACAAACGACTACTAGAATACCAGGCCTCCACCTATCCACCAAACAAATCTTCGTTAGCTACTATGCCACGACACCTTCCTCATCATAGAAAGAACATACCATCAACCACAATATCCTCTCCATTCAGATAACTCCCTCCAACATCACTACACAAAAGCACCACCGGCCCCGTCAACTCCTGCGGCGACCCCATACGCCGCATGGGATTGCGATCAGCCCATACCGCACGATGACCTGACAGCTGATCCCCCTCATTCAGAACCGTATCCATATAGCCAGGCGAGATGGAGTTGACATGAATGCCATACTGCGCCCATTCAGCGGCGAGACAGCTCTTCATATGAAGGATACTGGCTTTGGAGATATTGTACGCTAGCTGGGGCTGGGGGTAGTTCACGCGGTGGCCGCTGATGGAGGCAATGAAGACGATTTTGCCGCCTGTTTTACGGGAGATCATGTGTCTGGTTTATAATTATTATGAGTTGTTGAAGTGCAAGTCTAAGTGGGCTTACCTGGCAACAGTCTGCGCCATGACCCAGCTTCCTGTTGCGTTTACGTCTTGCATTCTCTTGTAATCTTCCAGGGACATGTCGATTGACGGGACGCAGTTGACTATTCCTGCGAAGCAGCATAAGATTCTCAAATCGCCGAGACGGTCTATGGCTGATTGGACTGCGGATTGTACATCTGCTTCGATGGTCACGTTGCAGGGTATGGTTACGATTTTGGCGTTGGGAAAATCATGCTGTACGGCTGAGATGTGCTCTTTGCTCTTTGTGAGGGAGGTAGGTAGGTCTAGGAGAGCTAGGCCTTGTAGACCGTGTTCAAGGAGTGCTCGTGCTGAGGTGAGTGCTAGAGCGCCGGCGCCTCCGGTGACTATACATTGTCTTAGTCCAGTCGCCTTTCTTCTCTACTAATAAAGAGAAAAGAGATGGCGAGATGATAAGACATACAGATGGCATTTCCCCTTACTGCGAATCTCTGTCTCGCGTTGTCGGCTGCACTGTTACTCGACGGGAAAGGCGCAGGGGGTGGCGTGAGAGATGACTGAGGGTCAAGCTCTCCTAGTTGCATCCAAGGGATTGCTGGGGTATCTGAGTTGGATCCCATAGTGATTATAGTGAAGTCTTATTCTATCTTGTAACTAAGTGATGAGTGGAGCCCAGGAAATTGAGATTTAACAACGTCGACTAAAATGAGAGAGTGGGGTGAATGTTTGATCACTGGGTTCTGCGTATCAACTCAAAAGGGCAAATTATGCGCGGTGGTCCTAGGGTGTTTTCTTTTAACCATTAAGGTGTCTGCTTGAACCTACTGGTTCTCGGCTACCTGTCGACCGATGGGGTTTGGGGTGGAGTGCAGATGCACCGGGCTAAGCCCCGAGCGGGATGATTGAATGCGGGGACTCCGGCGGGATGCGGAGGTTGTCCGATTAGGTCCGAATGGCCACCAATGCAATGCTTCGGTTGTCTGTTGCCCGAGACCTGTTCTGCCCTTCTTTTCTCGTTGAAATTAAGTCAACAGGCTCGCCTTCAATGATTAGGAGCTTGGAACGGGGCGGAGTCTGAAGCAGATGATCAAAGATGGAATCAAAGCGCCAGTTTGGATCGAATATTGTTGGTTCGACGCTTGTGTACTCACTAATCCCGGATAGAAATCATTGGTTCGAAGACTAGGTCGGACCACAGTTACCCGAACAGGTATATCATGATGATTGAGATCAACTCCTGGCTCCTTCTAAGAGAGTGGGGCAACCAGGTTCAATTCTCAAAGGACCAGTATTTGTTGGTGGAACCCCGCCATATCTGGTCGCGTGAAGTGAAAGAAGAGAAGCAGCAACCATCAAGGTAGATACCGTTCCAAGAAAAACATCTTAAAAGGGTACGGAGTACCTTCCAGTCTTATAATTGTCAGGCTTCATCTTTTGATACTCCCGCTTGAACCAGTCTTGAATTCTTTTCATTTGCTGCAGTTGTTAACTACCACCTCTGTTCAACATGTCTATGAGCGTAGCCGAGTGTGCCCCAGTCCGTGAGGGATACCCTCGCCCGTTCCCAAACACGCCAACAAATGTGTTGGCGCAGATGCGTCTGAGCGGAAAGGTTGTCGTGGTCACAGGAGCTGCAGATGGTATCGGCTACGCAGTGGCTGAAGCCATGGCTGAGGCTAATGCCGATATTGCCATGTGGTACAACTCGTAAGCTATGCCTTTTCTAGCATCGGAAACAAGATTCCACAGCTAACCAAGTCACGATAGCAATGATGCAGCCGTCGCGAAAGCGCAGGCACTGGCTTCTGCTCATGGGATTAGAGCTACTGCTTACAAGGTCGATGGTGAGGGTTACTTGTCATTCGTTGTGAAAGGCATGGAATACTGATTATTCCAGTTTCGGATGCGGATGCCGTTCAACAAGCAATTGCGGATGTCGCCAAAGACTTTGGCAAGATTGATGTGTTTATCGCAAACGCCGGTAGGATGCCATTTTTGTCGCACAGTATATTGAATCGCTAACATTCTAAACAGGAATGGCCATTTCCAAGCCTCTCCTGGAGCAAACACTGGAAGAATATCGGAAGCAGATGTCGGTGAACGGTAATATGCTTCCTCCTCTGCTGTAAAATGGATGCTGATGTTGGTATACAGTCGATGGCGTTCTTTACTGCGCCAAATATGTTGGAGAGGTGTTCAAACAACAAGGCTTCGGTAACCTGATCATTACCTCTAGCATGAGTGGTCATATTGTCAACGTCCCCGTTGATCAGCCCGTCTACAATGGCAGCAAGGCCTTCGTGACGCACTTTGGAAAATCACTTGCCCGCAAGTGGAGAGATTTCGCCCGCGTTAACATTGTCTCTCCTGGCTTTTTCGATACCAAGATGGGTGCCAGTCCGCAAACGGTCAACGAAGCTTATCGGATGGCGCCGCTTGGAAGGCAGGGCCATGTGAAGGAGATCAAGGGTTTGTATTTGTATCTCGCCAGTGACGCGTCTACATTCATGACGGGCAGTGATGTCCTCATTGATGGTGGTTATGTGCTACCATGAGCCAAACATGCTGCCACTTTGCTGCTGATAGTATTGATAGTCTGTTTGTTTATCAAGCTAGATGCCATGTGATAGACTAGTAGTTTTGGCTGGTGCTCCACAATATCTGATATACTAGAGAAATATATCTCGGCTGGACCATTACTTACTACTAGTACTACTTTCTATTGGCAGGACGTCGGATTGCTTTCACATCCCCTAAACCACACCAACGGCTCTACTAGGATTTTCAAAATCATCCACTAAGCTACTTTCGGAGACAAATGTCATTTTGAAACAGACGAAGCAGAAGACAAAAGGAGAACTCGTCGGCCGCCTGCGCATAAAATGTAGTAATGACTAATACAGCACTAGTAGGGTGGATAATGTGTGGGCACGTGCATTGAACGTCATTGGGCCCAAAGCGGCAAGGCGGCGCAAATCTCGGTGATTATCAATAATTAATTCTGCTTCGGCGCTGAGGGGCAACAATTGAAGACTCATCCCGACTCATCCACCCTTCCCTATCTCATTTACTTTCACTCGCTCGTGTGGATTAATATCTTCCACCCATATAAATATTTACAAGTGTCACTGGGATAGCCACTTGTTCTCCGATACCCAGCGGTCGCAGCATTTGACATTGTGCCCCGCTTCGTCCATCCCACAATCATTTAACGACCTCTACACGACATTTTCTTTCATCGTGATACCCCTGCGTTGTTTCGCCGATTTTATTCAAGATGGACGGCCCTGCATCTTCCCTCCCCTACACCTGCAACACTTGCCTTGTTGCTTTCCGCGGCAGCGATGCGCAGCGGGTGCACATGCGCACTGACTGGCAGTAAGTTTCTTCATATTATCACTGGATTCGTTTGCAGGAGCTGATCCCGTCTGTACTAGCTTGTATAACATGAAGCGTCGTATCGCCTCTCTTCCCCCCGTGTCCCAGGAAACCTTCAACGAAAAGGTTCTCGCCGCCAAAGCCACCACCACTGCCGCGGCCGCCAAGGCATCGTTCGAGACGACCTGTGTCGCTTGCCAGAAGACCTTCTACAGCGAGAACTCCTACCAGAACCACATCAAGAGCTCCAAGCACAAGGCTCGCGAGGCCCGCATGAGCCGGGAAAATGCCGACGAGTCGTCCTCCGTCATGAGCTCCACCTTCTCCCTGGGAGAACCCATCAACAAGCCCCGCGTCGGAGAGTCCGAGGTCAACAAGGTCGCCGAGACCCTCAAGGATGCTACCATCAAGGAGGTGAACAATGAAGACGAGGAGATGTCTGATGATGGGTTCTTTGCGTCTCGTTGTCTCTTCTGTCTGCAGAAGTCGGAGAATGTTGAAGAAAACACCGAGCACATGTTCAAGACCCACGGCATGTTCATTCCCGAGAAGGACTACCTCGTTGACATTGAGGGTCTTCTCCACTACCTGTGGCGCAAGATCAACGAGAACAGCGAATGCACCTACTGCCATATGATCCGCAACACCCCCGAAGGCATCCGCACCCATATGAAGGACAAGGGCCACTGCATGATCGCTTTCGAGTCTGAGGCTGAGCAGATCGAAATTGGCCAGTACTACGACTTCCGCAGCACCTACTCAGACGATGAAGAGTGGGAGTCCACCGGCAGCGAGACACATGAGGAAGGAGGCGTCAAGGTTGACGGCGAAGACGAGGGATGGGAGACAGACGCCTCATCCATGGACGAGGACGAGGACGATCTCGACAACCGCAAGCGCGCGCCCGTCGTCTACGCTACCGACTACGAGCTGCATCTGCCCTCCGGTCGCAGCGTCGGTCACCGCTCCCTCGCCAAATACTACCGCCAGAACCTGCACAACTACCCCACCGCAGAGGAGCGTGCCGAGCGCCAACTTGCCATCGAGAACGGCGAGATCGAGGAAGAGGAGCCGAAGCCTCGTGGCCGCAACCTCAACCGTGCTCTTATCACCCGTGCCAATGGTGGTACTGGTATGATTGGAACGACGGATTCCCAGAAGAGGGACGTGATGATCAGCGAGCGCAAGGAACGCCAGAGAGCCATGCGACAAGAGCAGCGCTTCACGGCACGGGTCAACCGGCAAGCCAACCACCAGAAACACTTCAGAGTAAGCTTACCGCCGGAGATTGTTTTGATTTTCATGATACTAATCAGATGTATAGGATCCTCTCCTGCAATGATCTCATACATTTCGTCTTCTTGCATCGTATGTTGATGAGTCTATGAATTATTTCAGGCTATTTGTTTCTTGGGTTTAGTTTCTGCATTGCCGTGCTGCTGGCATCGTCTTGTTTATGGAGTTGTGGTTGGGTCCATGCACATGCTTTATGATAAAAGTAGGGTGAATAAATAGAGATGATTCTGGATATAATAGGCCTAGTAGATTACTACGTACTAGCCAATACCCATCAGGTAAAACAAACAGCCAGTTTACGAAAAGCCTGAAGAATAACAATCAACAAATCATGTTGAACGAGCAAATAAACAGGAAAAAATACAAAACAAAAAGAAATATCTGTGCATCATCCGTGAATCGAACACGGGCCTCATCGATGGCAACGATGAATTCTACCACTAGACCAATGATGCTAGTTGATATATTATGCCGCATTCTATGCAAATATCAGTGGTCGAAAGAATATCGAACCAACCAGTCCTCGACAGCTACACATACTCAATATTCCATGACAGAAAAATATATTTATATTGAACATCCAGACTAGACCTGCTGTTGTGTTGATTATCGTGACATCTATTCTAGTCTTCTACTCTGGACTTGCAACTGAATACCATTCCAATAACCGCATTGAACCCTGTACGAAAACCATCTAGGAAAGGGTCCCGGTTCTTTCAACACCCTCTTCTCTCTCCTTCTTTGTAAATTCTTACATTTACGTAGAGAGATAAGCCCTATCCCTATAACTATAGACAGAATATATATATATATATATATTGAGTTAGTAACTTGTAGTAGAGGCAGGGCAGGAGCTCTACTGAGAGGAGAGACCAATAAAAAGGTCAACTAAGAATATCATGTCACACCATACTATTCCTACATATCAGATTGATAAGTGTCTACTACGAATCAACTAACTAGTCAATCCAGCCATGTTCATGTTCCTGAATATGTTCAGGGATCATCCTCGTCCTCCTTCTTCTTATTTTCTTGGCAGATGTTCATTCCTTGGTGATGTTACCTACGTGTATATCATACTGATAATAAATCAAGAGGCTTGATTAGAGTCGGAGTGAGTGAGTGAGTTTCGAGAGGGCGAGGATAACCGATTGCAAGAAAGAATGAAAGCCACGATGCATGAAATCCCTGAATTGTTATCTTCCCTAGGGAATCAAGGAAGAGTTGCTATAGTACGTAGTATTATCCATCATGTGGTCTTGATCTCGCATGGTTTGGACTCGGGGAATTATTTGTATCAAGGATCGGATCATTGAGAGCTTACGGTTGTGTTCTCAATTTACTATTATTCCCGGGGGTACAGTCGGCATTCTACATCAGAGAATACTTAGAAGTATGGCTAGGATGCTGGAAAGCGGATTATCTCCCGGTCTTGAGATGAGATGCTGGACGGATAGTGGTTCCTCCATCATCTGTAAAAGCAAGTAGGGGCAAGATAGGGTCGGTGTTACATTTTATGCAAGGACCTATCACGAGAATGCCATTCCTTAAAGATACTACTGATCACAAATCTCATCTACACCGCCAGACCCCTCAATGCAACGACAAGTGTCAAGCGACCAGGTACTGGCACGCAGGGTCGGCTATGCATGGAAAATGAATATATGGTGGGAAGGAAAGAAATACATCGGTTCCTCGGAAGCATGTGCATCACACACGACCAGCTGTTCGGTCGTACTTGTGTACAGGCTAAATTTTTGCAACGTAACAACAACAACTATCCACATGTCGCCCTGTCGCT
Source organism: Aspergillus neoniger CBS 115656 (assembly GCF_003184625.1). NCBI lineage: Eukaryota > Fungi > Ascomycota > Eurotiomycetes > Eurotiales > Aspergillaceae > Aspergillus > Aspergillus neoniger. Next base: position 103,742 of record NW_020291134.1, read on the forward strand.
CTGGCCAGCAGAACACTCGGAGCGTCTGAAATTATCTTGGTTATTGCGACAGTAGAGGGGTATTTTCGCCCGACTCCCCGTTCTTCGGGCCTTGTCCACGCTTTCTGCGACGACGACGTCTCTTGTTTCCGGCGGACTGATTATTCCCCAGGTCGACGATCTCGCCTTCCTGGCGGACAGGGAACTCCGGATTTTCGCTCGTTCTCGGTCGTTCAGATTCAGATGAGCTGGTGCTTGTGGTATGGAGCACAACCTTGCGAATGCCGTTGACATCGACCACCTGCTCTGTGATGCTACCACTGCGAGCCGGGCCTCGGTGAAGGTAACTGCCCGGCTTGAGATGCTCGGATTGCGAGTCGATGGACCGGGCACTGCCGGTTCGACTGCCCGCTGACCGAGGGTGATCATCCTGTTCCTCATGGACCGGTTCGGGTATCGATATCGGGAGACCATCCTTCGTCTGAGTACCGGCATCGGCCGGCGGATTAGAGTGGTTCATCGTGCCATATCCTGCACGGACCGCATACACCCCATCACGGGCGTCCATACCGCTCTGTACAAGCCCGGCGCCGATACCGCCCTGCAGGCCGATGGAATTATGTCTAGGTTGTACATCGGACATACTCTGGCTGGATTCAAGATCGGTCTGTCCGGATCGGGATGGCGAGGCACTCCGTTTGATCTTCACATTTTGGTATCGAGTTTGGCGCGGTCGGCTGGCCAAGTTTGATGGACCCAGGTGCTTCAAATGCTGTCTGATCTCATCCGTGGCCCCGCGATGCGTGAACAAGCCGTCTGTCGAGTCTGAGTTCTTATCTGAGGTGGGCCGACGGAGCTGGAACCGGGGCAAGGGTGCCTCTACGGAAGGCCGGCGATGGTCCTTCGGGGCCCCATTGGGCGGAGCAGGGGACTCGTTGTCCACCTCGACTAGAGTGGTCTCAGCCGGAAGCATGGGGGGATCTTCGACAATCCGGCCCTTGGGAACGCGGGACTTGGGAGCAGGAGCCATGCGGCGGATGGCCTTGTGCACATCCACGAAGACATCGGACTCGTCGATGATTTCCCTGCAGAGTGTCAGCATTGTTCGGTCCTTTTGGGGCTTGTCTGGTACGTACTCTCCGATGAGCTCCTCAATCACATCTTCCAGGGTGACCACACCCAAAGCGCCGCGATCCTCACTCGGATACTCCGACACCAGTACCATGTGGGACTTGCCCTCTTGGAAGAAGTTGACGATATCCAGACAGCTTGTCTCCGGGCGGGTTTCGGGAAGCGTGGCCAGAGCAAAGTCCCGCACGCGCTTGCAATCTTCGGGGTCATAGGTGATCAACATTTTGACCAACAGCATGCCGACGAAGTTCATCGGGTTGTCCGGAGCGTGAATAGGAATACGAGAGTATCCTTGCGACAGAATCAAGTCCATTGTGTTTTCGTCTAGGATGGTGTCGGCGGACATGGTGAAGACGTCTTCCATTGGGGTCATGATGCTGCCCACTGCCTTGTCCTTGAGGTCAAGAACAGCGCTGATGATGGTGACTTCATCGGAGTTGAGCTGTTCACCGGCTTCACCCAAGGTTTTGTGCAGCGTCACCAGGGTCTTGAGACCGGCCTTCTTGTAGATGGTTCCGTGATCCTCACCCAACAGCTTATCGAGCAGCTTCGCGACCGGGTAGGCGACGGGAGACATGAGGTACATGAGCGCTAGGACACAAGGAGCCATCCAGGCACCAATGGGGAGACCGTAACGGACACATATCGACTGGGGGACGATTTCACCGAAAATGACTAGACGCGACAGAGGGAATTATGGTAAGCAAGGATGCGAAGGCCAAGAAGAGGGATTTTCCGGACATACCAATCAAGACGGTACTGCCGAGCACCGCAGGCCAGCCACCGCCAAGTGAGCGGTCGAGCACGATTGGAAGCGTCTCGTTGGTGATCACATTGCTGAGCAGCAGCGTGACGAGGACCCAGTGCTTTCCTCGCTGCAACAGCTTCAAGACACTTGCGGCATTTTTGCGTTCGGAGCCTTCACCGGAGGTCTGAATGACTTGTAGGTAGACTTCATCCTGTTTGGGGGAGAAGGGAAGTCATCAGCGTCATTGCACAGGAGCATGAAAACAGTTCTGAGTGTGAGATTGGAGTTACCTGTCCCATCAAGGCGATGGTCAAACCAGCGAACGCACCGCCGCTGAGAACGAGGGCGGCGGCGACACCTAAGTACAGCCATAGACTGGGGTCACTGGGGGGTTTCGGGTCGACATCGGAGTTGATGATAAAAGTTGGGGCGGCGGAGATGACGGGCAGGTTGGCAACAGCCAAGAAGCAGAGCTTTGCTAAACCAAGGACGAGAGGCCGGGCGGCCAGGATACGGGTGGCAGAGGATATAGCCATCACCGAAGGGCAATGGAAGGAGAGTGGAAAAAAGAAGAAGAAAGGCCCGAAGGCTACCAGAGGGGCATATTTGAGGAAAGAGACGACAAGAAGAGAGAGAGAAAGGGTAGGTACGAATTGGGGGGGGGGCGGCTAAGCTGGATTGGGGGGCCGGGAAAGCAGAAAGATGGATGGAAACGACGAAGTGGTAACCAATCCGAGTAAAGGTTCTGCTGCTGCTGCTTTGCTTAGTAGTGGCTGGCGGCGTAATCGGAACAATTGATCAGTGCGGGTGGGTGTCTGGCCACTGCGTGACGTCCGCCTTCTTTTAGCACTTACATTAGTACGTAGGTACTACTAGGTAGTGCTATGTCCTCCACTAAATCCATCCTTCATTATATCATTCTTCTTACTGGCTTATACTTGTTTTATTTCCCTCAACAGGAGGATGGTGGAGGGTTCTCTAATTGATTGATAGGTGGTGTCAAATAACTCACCAATCCAGCGCGATTATTATCCTCCCATCAATTGAGTCTGGTGTGCAGTTCTCAGAGATAGCACTGGTCACTAGACACACACGTCTGACAAGTCCACACCCGCTTCTAGTACAACTTCTGAGCAGTCCGGAGTAACTATTTTCAAGGGCTCCATCATTCCTGCGACTGCGAAGGTCCTCGTCTTCCCGCCTCCCGACGGACGATCCCGGAGGCCCCCATAGGGCGCTTCCCGATGTCCAATGAGACCGTCTGTTGGATGCTGAGGTAAGAGATGAGTCATTCTACCCCAATGATTCTATAACTACTGTAAGAGTAGTAAGGTAATTGACTCGAATAACTACGAAGTACATAGGTAGTAGTCATTAAGGCATCGATATGGTCGAGTGGTGATCTTCTAGCAGATACTAAAGATTTGTTCTGGACTATTTTTCCAATTACAGCTATACATATGAAGGTCTAGTAGGTGAATTTTACCACTACTAATTTTACAGCGGACTATATCAGAGAAATAGACTCTGAATTTTTTTCAAAGATTTACTCAGTAGCAGGCAAGAGGTATTCCAGAAAGCTACAGTATATAGGTCTTATTTAAAACTTATTATCTTTCTTGCTGTCTCTACAGTAAGTGCAATAAGAAATAAAAATGCCACTGAGTATTTTCTGTGCTGCTAGCTTTTTCTATAGACTTCAACAGTTTGTTTGACTTGAAGATATGATTAGTGACTTTCTTTGAAGATTTGCGCAAACATGTACTAGTACTGCCTTTCCTAAAAATAATAGTTAGATAAGCACACGCCAATCTAAATGACCACGCTGAATAGTTGGTTAGTCAGTGTAGGCTCTGACATGATCGGCAACGATCGAAGCAGAGAATAAAAGGAATTGCGAATATATTGGTATGAGTACTGATTATCATTGGCATTAGAGCAGAAAAGGGTGATATTCATGATAAAACTATGTCCTCTGCTCTGAGAATACTTACTAGCTTGTCATTTCCAATTTTGTCTCGATAGAATAGTCCACTGATGTCCTCTGGCTTATCCTCGAATAGCAGTTACAAGGACCTCTATCAGTCCCCAAATATAGGACTACTGTAGAGTTGAACTCAACTATCGCACTTCATAGAGACCAGCAGATGCTGTAGCACTGTTTTCATCGTAATTACGAAGTATACCCTATCCTATTTTCACTTTTGCTGCCGGAGATTGCTCTAAGCCTATACTTACCACTTCACCTACCTTGGCCAAAGGCTAGTGAAGTGCACGCCAGACCCGAAGGTGAAGGCGTCTCCGTGAAAGTTGCCACATTGACTTTTTGCGCGGCAATTCCCATTATTCGTGTTGAATTCCCGTGTGTAGTCCCGTCATTGCCCATGACGGGTGGGAACTTCCTGAGCCCTCCACGGCATTTCCCATAGTTATACGTAGACTCGTAGACTCACAACCAGCGGAATATAGCTTCTAACTACTTAGCTTTTAATGGAAATATCCGAGACTCAGCCATACCTATATAATCTGGCGCTTCTCGCCTCCCTTCTCTCCCACTTCCATCCAGTTCTCTTCTCTCTCCCAAAGCGTCACTCATTTCTCCCCCCTGTATTGTGGTGGTAAAGCCTGCCATTCACCTTCAGTAACGAAGCTGCTGACCCAGTCACCGTAGTTAACACTCACTGCCAACAGCTTCATTCACTGGACGGTCAGTCTCCTGCCCCCCAGGACTCTCTGGCCCGCCCACCATGTCTTCCCCTTCCCCCCCTCCTCTTCTCCCCTTCCTCCTCTTCCTCTTCCTCCTCCAACGAACTTTACCAAGATCCGATTCTTCTTAACTTCGTTGACACTTACAGTGTTTAGCAAAGCTTATCGCGGAATCATCTTCTTCGTATCTTCGTTAACATCTTCCTGTGCTTTTTTTTCAAAAGTACAAACCGCTTTTTAAAGCTTCTCTTCAAGGTTTGAGCTCCAGACCTACTACCGTTAGAATCTCGTAAACAACAAACTCACGCTGTACAGCATGTTCACCATGATGTCTCCTACGGAACAAGTCCTCGTGTACGGAAGGACCCTGAACCCGGAGTACGAGTCATTAGACATGCTCGACTTGACTGCAGGACTGGACACCGTCTTCGCAGCTCTTATTCTCTTCTTCTTTGTCGCCGTAAATTGGCACGCCCTCACCTCTGGCATCTCGTTCGGGGCCAAGCTGCTTGCAGCCGTTATCTCTCCCCTCGAATTCCTCGTCGCGTGCGTTGACGCGTTCAAGAGATGGATGGTCCAGAGCCAGATGGGTCGTCGCCTTTCCGACCTCCGTAACTGGTATTTCCCTGCCCGTCGTCCCATCGCCATGATCTCGCGGGTTTATGTCACAATCGTCACTTTGATGTGGACGAGTCAAGATCTTCTGACGCCCGGCTACCATGTCTTGTATGGCATGGCTGATGGTATGGGACCTGCAGGCTGGGACCACTGGGAGTACTGCCTGAACCTGGACCGTGGTTCTCCGGCAGGCCGGTGGTCCAGCAGTCGGCGGCTCCAGGGATTCCATTGTGACGGAGTCGACCTCGGCGTGGAGTTGTTTTCTGTCTGGGAAGACTACATCCCAACGTTCAGCGTTGGAGATGATATTGAACACCTCCAGATTTTCCGTTTCGTCTGTCTGGTTTTGGCCCTCGCCAGCATTCTTGCCGGGGCTGTTATCGCTATCCGTCATTCTTCTCCTGTCAAGGCCATTGAGACGCTTTGCAGCTGGACACGTTCGAAGTCAAAGAACGGTCCTGAAGATGAGGCACAGCACCAAGATACAGCGTTGCTCGAGCAAGTTGGACTTCTTTCGGCCAGGATTGGCACTTACGAAGCAATGCTGGATGAGGTACGAGGCCAGCTGGCCGCCAAAACCGAGCAGGCGAACGGAATGGAGGTGCGATTTGACGAACTCCGGTCGAGAAATCAGATGCTGGTTGCACGTTGCAAAGAGGACAAGGTTGCCCAGCAAGAGAATTTGATCGCCGGTCTTCGTCAAGAGCTAGATCGGGTCAACTGTCGCCTCATAATGGCTAACGGAAGAGCGCGGGGGGCGCAGTACAAGTCTGACTCACGGGAGCAGACTCTCACCAACCGTGTCGCCGAGCTAGAGGAGCAGCTGGCTCGCAAGAGTGATGAAGCGAATGCCAACTCTCGCGGCATTATTGAATCGCTTCAAGCAGACCTCCGTAATCGGACCGATGAGCTCAACGCCATGGCGCGCCGTCTAGAAGCCGTTGAAGCTCTGGCCGAGGAGACCTGCGGCATTGAAAAGCTCCGTGTGACAGAGGAGGGTCTCCGCAAGGATGCAGAGATCTCTAGACTCCAGGAACTACTTCGGGTTCAGGAGGAGCAGTCTTACGAGCGGGCGAGGGAACTTAGCATCGTCGAAGACCAGCTTTCCAAGCAAGAAGTTGTGATCCTGGACCTGGGCGCAAGAATCCGGGCCTACGAGGCAGCACCCCAGGTGCAGGCCACGGAGCCTAACGTCGCAGAGATCCGTGACCTGGAAGAAAAACTTCGGTTTTTCCAGGCACAGTGTCACACGCAAGCAGCACAACTCGGAATCGCGGAAGTCCAAGTGAATGCCCTGCAGGCCCAGCTCGAGGGACACTCCCACGTGCTGGAGCAGCTCCGGATCGCAGAGGCCCAGCACGTAAAGCTGGAGGCAGAGGGTCGCGCAAAGCTGGAGGCAGAGGGTCGCGCAAAGCAAGAAGAGATCGACTTCATGTCGCAACAGTACGACACACTCTTTGCCGAGCACTTCGACCTTACTGGACAGCATAAGAACCTTTCTGAACAGCATGAGAAGCTGCAGAGTGCGTTCAAAGGGGACGATGCTGCCCAGGAAATCCTGGGGCTGCGGGCCGAGATCGAGTCTCTGAAATCTGCGTTGGATAGGAACAGCGCGGCCCAGGAAACTCTGAGTCTCCGGGTGGAGGTCAACGCGGTGAAGGCGGTCGCCGAAGAGAAGGTGAGGGAAGCCGAGGCGAAGGCGACAGAAGCCGAGCAGAAGATGATGGAGGCTGAGGGGGTCGCGAATTCTCTCCGGCAAGCCGACGAAGGGCATCGCAAGACAATGAAAAGCCTCAAAGATGCCTACGATAAGGAGGTGGAGAGATACGATGACGAGGTCGCGGCGGAACGTGCGGCTGCCGACGAGGCTCGGAAGCAGGTGAAGGGCCTGGAGGAGGAACTCAAGGAGATGTCGCGGCAAGTCGGCATCGCCTCCAGGGATGCTCAGCGTTTCCGGGAGCAGAAGGAGGGCACCGAGGCGGAGAGGGACAAGCTCACGGGCGTCAATGACGTCCTTGAGCACCGTCTGAAGTTTTGGGAGAACAGCGAGAGTATGCAAACGATCCCCAAGCGCCGTACGGGCGACTTGGGGTCTCTTGCGACGGCTCTGGACGAGGCCAGGGTCGAAATCTCCAGGCAGCAGACCGAAATCAACGGTCTGCGTGCCAAACTTCAAGCTCAGACGGAGTCCGCCGCCTCAGCCGCTTCTGCTCCCTCCGACCAGGCCCTTCAAGACAGCGTCGACCGTTTGCGACATGCCATGGAGGTCGAGAAAAGACAGCGAACCGAGGACCAGGTTCGCTGGGGCCGGCAGGTCCAAGAGTTGCAGCAGGAAAACCAGCGGCTGCGGGTTTCCATCTCCAGCGCCGGCCTGGGTCGCGGCTGCGGTCGTGGTCGTGGCCGAGGTGGTTGACGCTGTCGCCTGTCTTCCGGGCCTTCAAGCCCCATCATCTTCGAATCGGCTTCCCTGGTGTGAGAGTGAGTGAGTGAGTGAGTGAGTGAGTGGGGGAGAGAGAGAAAGATACTAATGACAATTGAACTCAAAAGGACACTCTGACTTGCGACCGGCCTCGCCAGGATTTCGGCATGAAAAGCTCGGGATACTGGCAGCCTGCTATATACAGGCTACTACTACTACTACTACTACTCCTCAACAGGCAGCGCAATGATCGGATGTCATTCATCATCGGCAGGGACACAAGGAACGATCGACAAAATAGAATATGGTAATAAGGCAGAGCAATTGGAAAGTCTAAACCGGGTGGAGGTGTTCGTGAGATGGCCACTCGGTATAGAGGGAGTGAGTTGTTCGATAATCAATCAGTCACATGTGGATCACGGGGTCAGTCGGGGAAAAGGTCCGTGACTGGCAGCGATAACGGATTCCTTTCCCTTTTCATCCTCATCAACTTCATCCCACAAGAACCACAATTTCAACGGCCGGCTGGCATTAATTTGGGGGCACCTGCGTGCGGGAGAGCAGAGGATCCTATCAGATCCACGCTGCGAGTAAGTACTTATCCCTCCTGGATCATAGCCAATGGATTGGGAAATTGATCCGAACTAACACTCAATAGTGGCCAGTAGTTCTCAACAAGCGCCGCGCTGTTTCATTCCCTCCCTTCAGTGCGTGTTTCACCTTGGGCCACCAAACCATGGGCGACCCCGTTCTTCATTCCACCATTTCCACCATTTGCTCCACATTCTTCCATGCAAGCCCCCTCCATTATCATACAATCCCGCCAACTCTCTTTTTTTCTCGCGTGGATTGCTCGGCTTCTGACCCTCAAGGGGTTCGCCTTTTCCCTGTGAACTGTCGTTCGTTTCTACTCCAAATTACCTCGTCTTTCCTTATTCCCATTGTGGCCGATATTTCGTCTCTTTCTCTCTCTCTCTCTCTCTCTCTCCCTCTCTCCTGTGCTTATCAGCAATTGCGATCGGTGTTGCAACCGCAGCAGCACGCGCCAGGACCCCCCTTCCCCTATCTTGGCACGTTCGCCCTACCCACTGAAGCTAGCCGCCAACGTCGCAGTTCAAGCGTCACCATAATCTTTTACAACACTTCAATGGCTATTCAGAATGGGTCCGCAGTGATTGACAGGTCGCTCGTTTGACCTCGGACTCCAGCAATCTCTCAGCGGTTATGCGCGATTGTTGTCGATAGTCGCTGGCCGTACTGCTGACGCTTTCCTCTCTTTCCTTGGCGCGGTCTCGTACATAACAATTTCGAGATCCTGGCTTCCTCTCACTCTCACACTACACTCTCACTCTTTAATCTTCGCTCTCGTTGCGACTTCGACTTCGCCCGGCTGGACCGACGAAGCATCACTCTTTTTCCCGTTGAGACTGTCTCCCTTCACCTTCTTTTATCTCATTGTGTACTGGCGACACCGGATTGGTTATCGGCATGTTTTGTTCTGGAGACAGGGAGAAAGGGCCTGTGGCCTTGGAGGAACAGTGGGATTACATTGTGAGCTCATTTCTTGAATTGGTCCTCCTATAAAAATGCCGCTGACGCTGACTGTTTACAGAACCTCGATGACTTCAAATCAGAGTCCTGTCTATCCCCGTTCTCATACTTCTTTCTCTACGTCTTCCTTCTTATCTCCATAGCCGTGTACGGAGTCGACACCTTTACCGCCGTCAATCTTCTTGCTTTCTCACGATGGGCGGGCCAAATCGAGCCTGCGATTCCTTTCAAAATATCGCGATGGATCTTCGCCGTTTGCATCATCATCTCTTTCGCCCTCTTGATCTACCGATGGTTGCGCGCCATTCGTGCAATCCGCTCCGGGAGTATCGCTCAGAGCTACCTCGACTCTCTCGCTGTGCGCGTTCAAAGTATTCGAATGGGAAGCAACGGTCGCGGTTGGAGGCGATTCCTCGTGTTCGGCGAGTTAACCAAAAGTAAGAAGGGCGCTGAATACGTCGCCCTCTTCGCATACTTTGCTTTTGAATGTAAGTTCACCACTGCCCTTCTTGCACACACATGTTGACCTATCTAGCTTGGCTGAGCACTCTCTTTGCCGACGGCCCACGACAAGTCGTTAACGCTATTACCCTATACTCAGTGATGCAAATGGACCTTCTTCCCGGAGGCAGCAACACAACCGACGAGGGCGGGTCCGGAGCTTCGCAATTCTTTGACAACATGAAGGTGCTGGCGGAGGATAACACCGAACGTGCGGTTGTCCTGATCGGAATGCTATTTACCCTGGTCATATGGGTCTTGTCAATGCTCAAATTGATCCTGGCTGTCGTACTCTACCTTATCTTTCTCTTCCACCATATCCCTTCGGAGGATGGGTCATTGAAGGCTTATTGCAAACGAAAAATTAACAGCCGGCTTACTCGTATTGTCCGGAGGAAAGTCAACAAAGCTTTGGCTAAAGGCGTGGCCTTGCAAGATCGGAAACCGACCAATCCAAACATGGGTCTAGACAAACGGCCTACTCTTCCCTCACTGGGTGCTGGCGATGATGACAAGACACCTGTTGTCACCACGATCTCGCGCACTACCACACAAACCACTCTCCCGGCTTACTCTTCACGTCCTGGGACAGCTGCTCCGGATCGCAATCCCACCTTGCCAGATGTTGGCGCATTCAATGATAAACCTGGATTGAGCCGAACAATGACCGAATCTTCAGCATATTCCGATGCGGCTTCGTTGTCAGGAAGCACCGCGGTGTCAGCATACAGCCCACTGGATCGACATGGTACGCCGGCGCCACCAGTGCCACCAGTGCCACCACTTCCGAAGCACGGCCCTGCCCCGATGCCACGCTCCCAGACTCCAAGGATGCCACAGAATTTTAACCAAGCGCCTGCGCAACCGGGATACAATAGTCCATTGGAGCGGTCATCACCGGCGCCATCAATGCCGCGCACCCAGACACCGATGTCACGTTCAGACTTCACCCCAGCGCCTCGTCTGCCCGGTCAGCAGCCGGGACCCGTACCGCGTTTGCAGACTCCAGTATCGCGGCAAGGGTTTACACCCACACCTTCGGCTCCTGGATACGGCCCGATTGACAGGGCGTCGCCAGCGCCACAAATGCCACGAACAAAAACACCCGTTTCAAACTACACCTCAGGCCCCGGGTACAGCCAGGTTGACCATGCCTCGCCGGCACCGCAAGATTTTCGCAACCAAACACCCGTGTCACGTTCCAATTTTACACCAGCTCCTGGATATGGGCCAAACGTCCCCGGAACACGAGGTCCTGGCGAAGGGTACAGGCCATTTGAAACATACCAACCTCAACACGATCCTTATGGTCCTCCATCCAGCACTCCTTTCTGTCCATACAGTCCGGCAATTGATCCAAACTCTCGTTCTCTAACTCCCGCGTCTGCCTTCCCTGGTGAAAGAGCAGCAGCCCGAACATTCTCACCCTTCAACCAGCCTGGCGCAGCTCCCTATCCAGCTCAAGAAAACGAATACCCGCTACGGTCGTTCAGTCCTGCTACTTCTAATGGCCTTCGCTCTCAAGCCGCTGCCCCCGCCGACGCACTGGGCAGGACGTTCTCACCAGTCAATGCAGCCAATGGAGACGGCTATGTGGCGTTTAGTCCTGTAGCCAATGCGTCACCCTCGCCTTTTGCTAGCCACGCCATTTCCGCACACGATGGATACAGCCATGAATCCAGCTATGATCATCCGGAACCTCAGGACTATGACATGCCACACAGCTCCTATAACTCGCATGAAGAGCCTGAGAGTGGTTATGTGGCGTTCAGTCCTGCAGCCAATGCGCCGCGCTCGCCCTTTGCTAGCGACGCAATCTCGGCACACCACGAAGCCAACCATGAACATCTAGATCACTTGGACCATACCATGCCACATGACTATAGCTCGCACGAAGAGCTTAAGAGTGGCTATTCTGCATTCAATCCCGCTGCTAAACTATCGTCCTCCGACCTAAAACATGCTTCTCCATTCGAAGATCATGACGAATCGCATATCGATGCCGCCCATGAGTCCACAGGAAGACCAAATTCGGAGTCCCACGAAACGTCGCAACAGAACCATAATTATGTTGCTTACACACCTTCCGCTGGAAATGAGTCCCCTCTCGAGGGACATGCTGAGAAGCATGAGAACGTCGGAATGCATACCGGCACTGACGTGGCGGACAACTCGTACGAACACCGTGTGTCGAGTGAATCGCATGATGTGCTACAGTCCCACTACAACCATGATAATCCTACCACTTCGTCCAGGAAGTCGTCCGAGTCCGAAATCTCTTCACAAGGACACCACGAACAAGCGACTGCAGAGCAGATACATGGATTAGAGGTCAGACCTGTTTCTCCGCTGAGCTTGGGCGACTTAACGCATGCCAATGATGGCTATGCAGCTTTCAATCCTTCTATCAGCTCGCCTGCGCGAACCGAGACTGAACATAGTTCAAATTACCACACACAAACAAGTGCGACTGTCGAGAACCCGTTCGAGAACTCCAACCGGAAAGAAACAAGACCCTCAGAAGGGTACAGGGCCTTTAGTCCTTCCGTGAGATTACCCGCTACACCCACACTCCCAAACATCGCGCCATATCAACACAATGGTCAATCACCATCAAGGACGATGTCCCCTCAAGGCGAGACTTCAAACGTGAAGCCATATCGGCCGGATTACATCTAAATTATTCTCTTCTTTCGTTCACTAGCTGGACTTCTTCATGATAATAGGAGAGCTGGCTGTACTTTCTGTTACGATTGCATTCTACCAACGAGCAAATGCTCACGAGTTGTTAAATACCCTTTGTTTCCCCAATCTTCATGTTCTTAACGTTTTGTATCTCCAATTGGGTACTCTAATCAGAGACCATCCAGGAGACTTTATCAAGCCCATGGCTGTTCTAAATTTGTACATACCCAGATGAGTTATCTCACATACAATGTTAACTCACACTTGCTACCCATTCATGATCATAACAGTAACCATCATTAGCCATCTCACCACAACCATAACCAAACCTACATACATACATACATCCCCTCCCAACCCCACAAAGTTGAATCTACCTCCACGTATCAACCACCGTCTCCCCACTCCCACACTCCGGCACCGTATACTCCCTATTCGGATCACTTTCCCAAGTAACACCCCCATCCTCCTCGACCTTAATAAACTTATACTCGAAGGTCGTCCCCACCGGCAACGACACAGTAACATACCACTCGGGATTACTCGAGGTATAATCATCCGCGGACAACTTCACTGCGTCACTCGTATCCCACTCCCCGAGCTGAGAGATAGATCCGCTCAGGTAGATTTCTTCGCCGTAGGTGGTGGTGACTAGTTCTTCGAAGGTGATGGGGAGAGTGGTGGATGTTGCGGTGCATGATGATGAAGTAGTAGAGGAAGAAGAGGAGGAGGTGGTGGTGGTGGCTTTGGATGTGGAGGTGGAGGTAGTTGTAGTTGTACTTCCTCCACAGAGTGATGAAGAACTATCAACCACCGAAGCAGGGAGAAGAACCCTAGGTAATCCCGAAGCCATCGGAACAGGGATATCCCCGTTCGAGTCGACGGTCACAGTCGTGCAGGTGTACGCTTCGATGAGCTCCGTGCCGGACGTGTAGCCGCTTCCGCTGAGGGTGAGGGTGTAGCTGCTTCCTGAGGAGCCTTTGTTTGAGAGGACGGTGATGACCTGGCTGCCTGACGTGCCTTTGCGCATGGCGATGGTGTTGCTGTCTGTGTAGATTGGGTCGTTCTATTCCATTTTTTAGATTTGTGTTAGAATGGGAGTTGAGTTCTGGGTGGGGGGAAGGGCAAAGGGCATACCGCGTAAGTAATGTAGTCTGAGTCCGCTGAGATAGCTAGTTTGCGGATCGCGTTCGTGGTGGCTATCCAGGTGTAGAGCTCCGCGGAGGTGTCGTAGCCTGATAGCCAGGTTGCTTCGCGGTTGTAGGGCACGTCGCCGCCGGAGTAGTGCTGTTCTTCGCCGGCATAGACGATGGGGATGCCGTCGGAGAGGAAGATGTAGCTGAGGACGTTTTTGGCTTGAGAGTAGTCGGATGTGTAGCTTCGCTTGTTAGTGAGTGTAGTTATAGGGGGGAGGAGAGGGGAGAGGGTGTAGACGTACGAGGCGAAACGGGGGTTGTCGTGGTTTTCGATAAAGTTGCCGAGGAGCGTCGGATCGGAGCAGTCGTTGGCGACGGATTTGATCATGTTGTAAAGGTCGCTGATGCTGCCGCTGGAGGATTCGAAGGCGTAGAGGAGTTGCCAATAGCTGTTTGAGTTAGAGATGGTTTAGAAAAGGTGGAAAGGAGGGGGGGGGTGTACATGGGATAATTGAGAACACCATCTAGATAGTCTTGGTATGGGCAGTCGAGAGCAGGGTTGCCGTTGTCGACTTCACCGACGCAGTAGACTCCTGCTGCTTCTTGGTAGCCGGGGAAGAAGTCCGGTTCGACTTCGAGGACACTGTCGATGCGGAGGCCGTCGACTGCGGTTTTATTTAGTATGTGGCTTGGTTTTAGTGGTTTGGGGTCGCACCTGAGTAGTTGGATACCAGGTCGGCTACCCAGTCATACCAGATTGTTCTCACGGCGGTTTCGGTGGTGTTCAGATCTGGTAGAGACACAATGGTGTCACCCTCCCAACAATCTTGAACCATGGTCAAGTTGTCCCAATCGGTGATGAGGCAGTATGGATGGAAGTAGGAGGAGGAGTCGAAGGGGTCAAAGACGCTGTAGTCCACATCGTTGCCGTTGCCGGCGTAGCCCTGGTACAGTCATCGTTAGTATTGGGCTCACTGATACAGAGCTGAAGCAGCACTCACCATGTGGTTGGGAACGACATCGACCATGAGGTACATTCCACGGGCGTGAAGAGCATCCGAGAGGGATTTCAGGTCATCGGCAGTGCCGAAGTTGGAGTTCACATCGTATCTGCCAAGTCAGCTGCAGTCTGCAAGTAAGTATACAATATGAATTCGATGAGCACATACATCTTCTGCTGCCAGTATCCATGGTAGGCTTCACCGTCCGAAGTATCCTGGGGCAGCTGCTCAGTGATGGGTGAGATCCAGATAGCTGTGAATCCCATGCCCTGGATATAGTCCAGCTGCAGCAACAGTCAGAAGCGCCCAGTATGGATGGTATGAACTGATTTACGAACATGGTTGATAATTCCTTGCCAACTTCCACCACAGTAGATCTACTCACGTCAGTAGGTGGATGATGAAAGTACTGCAATACCATACTTGGTCACCCGTATCGCACGTAGCTGTAGTCGAATTGTCCGTTCTACCGAACCGATCTGTCAAAAGGAAGTAAATTGATTGAGTGCGCCATTCTGCAGCTGACAGCCCAAGGGCCAGCTTCCCAAAAAGGGTCACAGAAAGGGCAAGGCTTGAAGTCGACACTCTCATAGCTGTGTATTAAGGTCCGACGAAGCGACAGAAAGTGTCCCAAGCACAGCCTGACTATTTGAGAACTATGTTCCTGATAATCATTCTTAAATATTCCCTTCAGCATGGCCCCAAGTCCCTGAGCACCTTGCAAGGCAGATCAACCCACCTACTACCCTTCTAATCACATCTGATGCTTGATGGATGCCAAGTGAAGCCGGCAATTAATCCATCAACCAGGAACGGGCGTATACACAGTCTCTCATTGGTCAGAACTCCGATCACTTCGGGGGCCAGGATTTAACCCTGGTCCCCTTAATTGTTGCAGAACAACAAATCTCCGACACGGACTACTCACTGTTAGCTAAATACGCCCCTTAATTGGAGAAGAATCAAGGCCAAACCTTGTTCTGACTCGTGGAGAACGTGACGGATTTCTCGGGGCGTGATATGCCGGGTGAACAGGGTTAACTGCAGGTTACCCGTTAGGGCGCCTCGCTTGGCGAAGCGAGATGAATTCCTGCAGACTACCCGGGTCAACGCCATAGGGCCCTATGGGTGCGGAGAAGATAGATTAAACTTGTATGTATGAAAAGTCAAAGCCCGTCCCATGTTGCACTCGAGCTGCAAGGTGATGGAGCGTTCAGCGGGATATCCTGGCTGGTGGCTTAAGCGGACAGTATTATTTACCGCATGCCCAGGCCGAGAAACTATTTTAACCGAAAGCTTGCATGATTGTGAATATCACATGCATTTATTTCAAAGAGCCGTTCGCTGATTCCAGTCACCCATCCGACCGGAGTAGGGCCTCAGCGCATCCCATACTGCTTGCGAGACTGCGGGAGAGATACGCGCGGCTTGGCTGAAGCGCTGACACATGCGCAATTTATAGTTCAGAAATTAATCAAAAGAAAGGTTATATTGCAGAAATAGTTGTCTATAATTCTTCTTCTATCGAATGCCAGCCTCGATGAAGCAAATTGCAGCTCTCGGATACTTTCTGCCGTGGTCATTACAACTGGTGTTTTCGGACCGTCCATGCAAGGATCGATCCTAGAAGCGAAAGGACGAGGGAAAATACTGGCAAAATGTCAATAAGGAGGTATGGGTAATATACCAAATTACACAACTTACGATAAGTGTAGCGGAGACCAGCCACATATCCTTTTACCACTACATCTCGAACATGACCCTGCAAGCCATTGATATAGCTCGTATCGGACAGCGCGCGCTCGATGATCTTTGAAAACCGTCAGTAAATACCTGCAGAAAGGAGAGGAGATACACACCTTCTTGGCCCCCGGGCCAGTCAGATGCTGTTCCATCTGGCGCTTGAAAACAGTCCCCAGAAGACTGTTGGTGACCGTCACACCCGCCGTCATGGCGAAGCTGAAGAGTAGGAAATACCCTCCAGTCGCCATGGCGACTTCCTGCGGCATCAGAAACGCCGTCATACTGACGAAAGCAGCCGCTGAGCAGAAACCAGTACCCATACCACCGGGAATAATGTACAAAGACTCCCAGAATCCAGTGTGACCGTTCCAGCGGAGGAAAAGGAGTAGATAGGCGACAGACGCAACGAGACCGGCAAGAATCAAGAGGACCTTGAACTGGCCGGTGCGACGGATGAAGGCTCCCGCGATCAAGCCTCCAAGCGTGTTCCCGATCACGGCGGGAACTAGATGCCCTCCAGCTACGGTGGCTGAGGCTTTCGATGTCACCTGGAAATATAGCGGCACAGAGAACATCATTCCAACTTGGGCGGTGATCTGCAGCGATCCGATCAAGTAACTGGGCGTCACGTTCGGCTTCCGCAGCATGCGAAGTTCGAAGATCGGCTCGGGGGCTACATAGAGTTCAACAAGAACGAAGGCGACGAATGCTGACAGACTGAGAGTTGAGAGGATTGCCGTTGACAGTGATGCCCATGCGAAGGACTGTCCTGCTTGGTCCATAATAACTGTGATTGTGATAATACCAGTGCCAAGAAGAAACGTTCCGAGAAAGTCGACACGGCGGATGCTCTTCTCGGTGACTGGATGGGCAAGCTTGAGTTTCCATACCACCAACAAAGCTGCCACAGCGGCCAAGGGCCCCTGGATTATAAACGACCTTGACCGCAAATTAGCGAGAGAAGCGGCTACAGAGGCGCAAAGCATACCATCTCCATCCGATTGTGTCGGTTAGCCATCCGCCCACTGGGCCTCCTGCGCTACGACCCAGAGTCATCGCGATGTTGATGTACGCCCGCCAATGGGCAACATCTCGGCGGGGAACAATATCTGCCAAGTTCAGTGACGGTTCGTCAAGCTGTTAAACGTTAGCCTACCTGTGATAATGATCGATCCCATCGCCATTGTTCCAGCACCCCCAATTCCGCTGATTGCACGTCCCAATATAACAGTCGCCATATCTGGGCCAATACCGCTAGGGAAACCGCTGTCAGCACGATCCAGCTTATCGGCATCTAATAAAGAAGCCTACCTGATGACACATCCCACGCCGAAGAGAAAGTACGCCCAAAGTAACAGTGGCTTGCGACCGTATATGTCACTCAGCTTACCGTACTACATTGTCACCGTCAGTATATCCCGATCTTCCCGAATATTGTATGATAGCTGACCATCGGTTGTGCAGCGCATAATCCCAAGGTGTACGCCGTTGACAGCCAACTCGCATCGCGCAGTCGATTGAACTCAGAAGAAATTCTGCCTGTTGCCGCCATGACTAGTGTTGCGTCCGCGTTGGAAATGAATTCACCTAGACGATTATCAGTCTGACTGAGCGAAAAGCCTAACAAGACCGTGAACCCGACATACCCAGCAACAACACGCCTATAACGGTACTTATGCTGGTCAAAGCCGTCACATCTTTCCCAGGCGACTCGGGTGGATTGATCAACGGCTGTTCCTCATCGCTACCATGGCTGCTGTGCACGTCGCTAGTGAGCCCTTTTGTTATGCTGCTGTAGTCCGGGGTGTTTGCGCTGGGAGTCGCATGCTGCGCCGAAGAATTCAGGGGTGTTCTTTCATCGATATTCGCGTCCAGCGGAGCTGGACTAGAAGCTGAGACGGCCATTATATCCGGGATCTCTGGCGTGTTCGAGGAGGGGTGTTGTGAACGTCACGAAGCCGGGAGATGGAACCTTGCGTCGGCAGCATGAAAGATCGGTGAGAGATAGAGTTACGGGCAGCAGGAGCTGATATGTTTTCTTTTCCCGGACCCTGCTTCGGCTGCGGGAAAAGAAATAATCTGTCCACGCAGTCATCCATTCCGATATTTCCGCTTATCTGGGGAATCTGGACCCTCCAGGAGCGAGTTCGAAGCATCAGTATTGGCTGGTGAAAAGTGTCACTCAGAGAATAAGCGATGACACCATCGGGGGCAGATATACGATCGAGGACTGCTAAACCGCATGAGGGAAAGCGAGTGCACGGATGGGTCAAGAGACTGGGGCCATTATAGGGGAAGAGGCAGAAGCGCAAATGAAGTGGTGGAAGAACCAGAGTTGAGCTCATTGAAGTGGAGCAGCACGCCATGGCTGCTCCCGATGGCGAACCCATGGTGGGTGGGTGGCCTTAGCGCCTGGACCGTCAGGGACACCCGACATTCGGCTGTAAGTCATACAAATTCAACCTTGGAGCATGTCAAAACAAGGTTATAAGTTTGAGTGAGAGGAGCAGTAAGTCATTGTCGGAAAACCCGTGGGACAGTTGGAGGTGCGACCGATGGCGACGTTTTGCTCTGATCACGTGTACTTTGTCCAGCCAGCAACACAGCTAAATGCTCGTAGTGTATTATCCACTGTAGCGTTTTACCCTACCTTGTTGATTATTCTCGATAAATCATGGTCTCTTTGGCTTGTGCTGTCGTATCTGTACCAAAGGAGTTTTGTCAAGTTTAGCCTGGAATGGGTTGTCACATCAATGCATTGCTCGCTGCATACCCCTTATTTATTCTCATCAGCCAGAGCGCGCTTATCCAAAATACTTTATGCCAAGAACTTCGCCTATTGTTATAATGGGAAATAGACAGAAAACAATATTGGTACCATGTTACAGCGTATCATATACCAGGCTTTATATTGATCTGTACAAAAGATATAATTGTCAGACCAAGCCGTTTCATTGGCTGGGAAGAGCTCTCTAGATGTGGCCGTAGTCTTCTTCTTCCCCAGTTGAAGAGGATCGACTAGGCAAATCATTTACCATGATAAACTGCTTTATTTGCACCCCCAATAAACTCCTCTGCGACAATCCAGCTGGACCAGTCCGGCATACCTCGCCCAGACCTCAGAAACAAAGAAGTTCGATAATGTTGGGTTATAGTCTTCGTATTTGCTGGATCGTCTACCGAAGTCATGTCTTGGCCAGGGGGTTGATCCCCCCCCCCTCCCCTCCGTTTATTTTAGGTGGAGAAACCTTATCTCTTCACGAATACTCTTGACCGCAGCTGGATTTTTGGAGAATATAAGCAGATAAAGCAGGATGATGTAAACGCTATAGGCTCGCAGCCCATGGGGGCGGATGGGAGGTGATATACTGTCCCTTAAGTGAGGAATAGATGCAGAACATCACCCACTGAAACTGATCGGCAGAGGCACTGGAACCGAGAAGTAATATGATATTGTTATGTAATCGCTTGAGCCCTTGGATACCACGAGAATAATTGAAGAGGAACTTCTAGATTTATCGCATAGCGGAGTCCATGACCTGTTGGTCGTAGCATTTGAGAAACAAAATAGCGCTGAGTCAGTGCTCTCAAAATCTTGCCAGGAACCTTTGAAAGAACAGTCTGTGACGTATGCGTGTATAAGCTGGCTTATACCCACGGCGATGCCCAGATGCTCCTTGATCTCTAGAGCTTAACAGATGGATCTCGGATTTAGTCTTTGTGCAGGGAGTTGACCCACCCAGTACCCGCCAGCTTGCCATATTGGGTGCTGACGCGGTAGTTATTAGTAGGCAGTGTTATAGCCTGTTCCCGCTGACATGGGGAGAAAGGCTAGCATATTAGTGACTTCATGGGGGTATCATCTGCTTGGGATTTTACGAAGCTGCTATGCAGCATCTTGGAATGACTGGCGAAAGACAATGGACGGTGTGGAGTGTGGACGCCTCAGGCGACCAGATGACATTCTTGGCAGCGTCTGTGCTCACGCGTCGATCTCTGCCTTTTCCTTTCACCCCCAGTTATTCAGCCGAGGTCTTCCTTCAACCTTGCAACTATCAACTTCGTGCGACATCCCTTTATTCAACGACTTGACATTCATCAACCTTCCCATCTCATCTCAACATCACCTCTCTTTCACTGTAAAATGGCAGACATCACGATAACAGAGAGCGAGTTTAAACTTGCGGATGGAACCGTCCTCTACCAGAAGACCTGGTCGGTAAGGGCACACACCCTCAATCACATGTCAAACATCCCATTAAGTCACCGACATCCTAACCTCTCCGCCAGCCGGCTGCCCCCAAGGCCAAACTAGTACATTTTCATGGCTTCAGCGACCACATCAACAGCTACAATAACTTCTTTCCCTTACTAGCACGCCGTGGTATCTACTGCACAGGTATCGATGAGCGTGGCTGGGGCCGATCGGCCCTGAAAAAGTCCGACCGGGGAAACACAGGACCTACCTCCTTGGTCCTGGCCGACATGGCCGCCGTCATCAAGGACCAGCAGACCAACGTCTTCCCTGAGCTCCCCTTGTTCATCAACGGTCACTCCATGGGTGGTGGATTGGTGGCTACTCTTGCCTCGACCAAGGAGTATCAGCCGCTGGTGTCCTCACTTCGCGGGATTATGCTTTCGGCTCCGTTGATGGGTCTTACTCCCGAACAGACTCCTAGCTGGATCACGGTATTCGTGGGCCGGCTGGCAGGCAAGCTTCTACCCCGCTTCCAACTCGTGGAGAAAATGCGGGTGGAGACGCTGGTGCGCGATCCCGCAGTGCAGAAGAGCCTTGCAGAGGACCCGTTGAACCATGCCACGGGCACACTCGAGATGTTTTCCAATATGCTGGACCGTATGATGGAGCTGGACCAGGGCAAGTTGACCCTTGTTGACGGAGTACAGTCGGTCTTCCTCGCCCACGGAACTGGGGATAACTGCACCAGTTACGATGCAAGCAAGAGATGGTTTGAGCGCGAGGCGGCTCGTTTCCCTGAAACAGCGAAGATGCACAAATCCTACGATGGATGGAGCCATGTTTTGCATGCCGATCTGCCGGAGACTTACCCGATTTATGCAGAGGATATGGCTAACTGGATCCTTGAAAAGTCTGAGGCTTAGACACCTCTTGGGTGACGGAGCTCATGTCTTTATTCGCGGGGCGCTGCCAATTGGCAAGTCCGAAGTCAGCTAGCGTCGTTCGCACAATGGTTGCTTCTGGCATTACCGTTGGCCGAAATTAATCATCTCGGGACTATAGTATATATGTATTAGTACGTTTGGGTCGTGGATTCTTTGGTTGATCTTTCCTTCGTTTCGGGGGTATAGTATATATCATGATTTAATGTTTTGGGCGATGGATCAATAGTGCAGCTTATCCTATCATGTCATCAGAAGTTTAGAACAAACAGCTGGAGCTGGCATGTTAAGAACTTTTAAGATCACCGAGCGGTGTAGGGCCGTGTGGCTGTGCCTGACTAGAAGACAAAGAGAGTGTAGATCCCTCTTTCACCAGAGTTTCACAACACGAAGCCAGAGACAGACTTGCAGCAAGATCCCGTCAAAACCAAGGCAAAGGATGCCGGCTACGGCGGTTAATAGCGGCCATCGGGCAAAAACGATTTTTGGTGTTGAAGTACGCTCACCGCTGACCTCACCGCTATATAATGCTTATCATTACTCTACGTACAGTGCTTTATTTATTCATCATGGTATTAATCATAGTACATCCAGCCATTGATCTTGAGCCGTACAAGGCTGAGATTATTAGTCTGTTCCATGAGGACTATTCTACAGCTTATATTGCCTCTATTATTAAGACATGATACCATGTACGAGTCCGCGAGCGTACAATCAAGACCAGGTTGAGTGGTTAGGGTGTTAGCAAGCGTGATTGTACAGCTACTACTGATTCTTCTCTACACAGCCGGATCAAGAAGTTGTTCTTTGAGAGGTGTCTCTCTGATACAGAGATTCTATATATTCTACAGGCTAAAGGACACACTGTTTTTTTATAAATACTTTAATAAATTTATACAGAGCAAGGCCTTGTCCGACAAATAGATGATTTTAGTGAGTATCAGTTCCAGGATAATATAGTTACAAAGTATTTACTTGAGGTATATAATAAAGAGATTATCAAAGACTACAGACAAGAGCTTTTATTTACTTATATATATAGTAAATATCTTATTATTCTAAGGTCTGTACAGAGAGCAGTTATACATTAATATCTTATTAACTGAAGTCTTCCTTCAGATATCAGCTACATAATATCTACTGTATAATTATACCTGAGATTATATAATAACGGCAGAATGATATGCAGCAAAATTATGGTTTATATATTATCTCTGGACCAGATTATATCTGGTCTATAAATAATTATATAAAGCTAGATTTATACAGTATCTAAATCTATACAACTATTAACATGTACTCTTACTATATTATCTAGATCTATATTAGTATTAATACTTATATATCAGTTAGTATTATATAGTAATATCTTAATACTGTACATGAATAGAAGATTATTTATTATAAAATCTGTTCAAACTATAGATCAGAGATATTTTTACTTACTAAAGCCTACTACTATCTTTAAAAAATATATGAGCCAGAGATTGAGACAACACAGTATTATATCTTTAAATCTAGTACTGTAAATCAGAGAATTAAGGCTTGGTGGGTATAGTTAAATAAATTATTACTTTTCTAATATCATGTACGTACAGACGGACTAATCCTTGAATATCTCTGTATTAACTAATATAGAACTACTTTAAGATCTTAATTAAAGTAGGAGACTTCTTTAAAGATATAATATTAGATCAGATTATTTTATATATAATCTATATATTTATTTTTCAGATACAGGTCTTATTATATATACATACCTGGAACTAATACAGTATCTGGAAGTAATAAGAAAAATCATATATTATTTCTAGTCAGCTGTACATAAATTATTATTATCTAGAATATATAATTAACCATAGTCTTCTTGTACATGAAGAATTTCTCCAGCAGCTAAGAAATACTATATAAGACTAGGATATAGCTGAGTATCTGTCTGTAAAGACTTTAGAATAATATCAGAAAATTCTACTAGAACTAGGCTTTAATTCTGAAAAGCCACCACCAATACATCCAGACAAAGCGGAAGTCTCTTTTTATATAATCTACCTTGGCTTACAGGAGCAGGTAATAATATATATAAAATTAAGTATTAGACCTGATCTGACACTATCTAAGATATTAACTGAAATATTTAATTAGATTAAGTAATAGAGATCAGAGTAGCTATCCGTAGTAATTATATATTTTTTATTTATTATTCTTCTTACTTCATTACTTATTTAAAATCTTAAGATCCTGCTCTTCCCTGTACAGAATAAAAAATTAATATTTTTTATATAAGATATTACTTGTACAAGATATTTTTCATATAAAATAGCTCTTTCCTAGATTAATTACTACTCTTTTACTAGCTAATCTTATCCTGCTTATATTCAGTAATGTCTGATCTGCCAGGTAGTTAATTCTTTATTTCAGTAAATTACTTATATTAATCTTACTATATTACTTAAATTATAATTTATATAACCCAGCTTATATATACAGACTACCTTATCTAGTATTAGTCCTTATATAATAATATTTAGAAGAAAGAATATCTGCCAGAATATTCTCTTATATAAGAAGACTTCTAAAGAACCAGCTGGTATAAAAATTATTATTTATTTCTATCTATACAATATATAGGAAGAGAAATCTGAAGATAATATTCTAATTACTATATATACTCTACTAGATTTAACTTTCTATTTTTAATACTTATATAATACTAATCTTGTTATTCTATAAAACAAATACAGATTTATATTAATAATTATATACTTCATGGCCTTGATAACTTCTTCAGAGATAAGCTACTTTCCTCAATATCTGGCAGTATATATATATATTAGATTAGAGATTACTTCTGTTTATTAATAAAAATTATATAAAAGTAACCAGTCTTTCTGTCTCCAAAAGCTAGAGATAATATAAAAATCCTGGACTTCTTGAAGAAGTAGTTCATAAATATTCATGGATTATACTAGATTTATATAATTATTTAATATTATATACTACTTTTCTCTACTATAGATAAAGCAGAGGAGACTAAGATCAAGAAAAAGAAGAAAAAAATTAAAATAGAAATTATTAAAAAGAAGAAATTAATTATATAAAAGAAATCAATTATACAAGAAGATTAAGATAATCTTAATACTTTAAATACTGAGATAAAGATTTTAAATATCTTACTAAAATATTAATTATCCCAGTCTCTCTCTTTATCTCATTATATAAGAAGAAGATATATAATCAGGGAAGATAACAAGAATTAAACAGCTGAATATAAATTATTAAGTCTCTGATTATATATTACTCTATTAAATAATAAAATCATAGATTTATACAGCAGGGTAGAGCAGGCAGAGTAAGATTTATAATAATAAGATCTCTGTATATATAAAATAGGAAACAAACAGTTAAAACAGTGAATATAATATTAATTTAAATCTATTAAATAATTTCTATCTCTTTTTTCTATCTTTTACTAATATATCTACTATTATTACCACCACCACTACTATCATTAACTATTACTAACTACTATCACTATTAACCACCACCACCAACCACTATCACTACTACCAACATATTATATATGCTAGATAATCAAAAATAGATTACTAAGCTTAATTTTTTATTTATTTATCTTATCTATGTTATACAGAACAAAACTAACTCAAAAATATGTCTGTACAGTAATAACAACAATAATAATAACTGTTATATTAGTATTCCTCCTTCTCTTTCTAACCTATCTACTAGTTATTATCTACTCCTTCCCGCTCCCCGTGACCTGTAACTATACTGGGACTTATTATATAAGAAGCTTCCAGTCAGTGCTAATTCTATAATTCCTGCAAGGAATCTAGATTAACTATACTTATTCATATATATTAATATAGGACTGCAAGTACTTGCCCAGCTAGAAATATAATTTATTAAATTCCAACACAGCCGGATTCATATTTACTAGATTATAATATACTAAGTAAGCTATATTAATACCCTGCTGATATAATCTTAGAAAATTCATCTACTAATCCTGTATTCTAGATGCTATACTGGTACAGGAAGTATTTTCCCAGAATATCACTATTTACTAGATATATTCAGCAGTATTTATATTAATTATAAATAATCTAATACTGGTAACAGCTGTACTATCTAAAATTCAGTATAAGATATTTTACAGAAAGTTCAGCCTTCTATACCTGTTATTAGCAGGGAATTGCCTGCACCGGGAGCCTTTCATGAGAATACTATTATTATAGAAAAAAAGAAAGAGAAGAAAGAAATAATTATTATACTAGTATCTTTAACATATCCAGATTTTCTAATCAAGAAGAAGAATCCAGATATCACAGAGATACCAGTTATTATTATTATTAACAATAAGTCTATCATCATCAAGAATAATTAGGACCCGTGGACAGAGTAAATCTAGATAAATATAACACTGTTTTTTTAATTATTAATATATATCTACACCTGCACCTGCACCCCAGTTATACAGAATATCTGTATATAACACCCTGGGCAAGACTTGCACCTCTTCATAGTATTCAGAATTAGTAGCCATCTGTATAGTAAAGCCAAGCAAGTCATCTAATAGTATACGTACAGCTTCATATAGATACTAGATATAGATATGTTAGATAAGCTACATGATCCAATCAGCTACATACTAATTCTGCCGGCAGTAAACACCAAAAATCGTTTTTGCCCGATGGCCGCTATTAACCGCCGTAGCCGGCTAGAGTGAAAGGGGAAATGCAGACCCTTAAAATTTGCGGCTAAAATGCTGCTTACTGCTTCTGGTCAAGCTTTGGACCCCACAGGACCCCTCAGCCTCGTTCCGTTTTCTTTCAAAAGAATGCCGCAGGGTCTGGATTGTTTCCTGTCAACAATCTCAGAGTTGTACGATTCTTTTTGAAAATGCCTGTTCACAACCCGCTTCCCTCATCTTTGCGAAGTACGTATCGATTTACTTTGATGTTGACCTTCATGTTATGAATCGTCCCAGCTCTACGACAATCTACAAAGGGGCCATTCATTGCGTAACTCGAAACTAACAAAGTTTGCTTGACAATCAGGCGAATGCGAAAAAGCAGCTCAGATCATCAACTCTTTCACAGATCCCGATGGCTTCAATAGCCCGGGACGTACCATCCCACGAAAGCTACTCGCTAGTGCCAAGGTATGCAATGAATAAGTGCTCGCCTCGCCACTACCTTGACTCACATTTCAAAGGGCCTCGCCATCCTCACAGTTGCCAAAGCCGGCTTCCTAGGGTCAGTGCGCCTTGGCTCTGGTATCCTCGTTGCACGTCTACCCGACGGGTCTTGGTCCGCCCCATCAGCCATCGCGTCCGTGGGAGGTGGCTTCGGTGGACAAATTGGTGTCGAATTGACAGATTTCGTGTTCATACTGCAGAGCGACCATGCCGTGCAAACGTTTGCAAAGCTGGGAAGCCTAACTCTTGGTCTCAACGTCTCACTGGCAGTGGGACCGGTCGGACGCAGTGGAGAAATTGCGGGCGTCGTAAGCACCGGTGGTGTTATGGGAATATTCTCCTTCGCTCAAACCAAGGGCTTTTTTGGTGGTGTGAGTGCAGAAGGGGGCATTATCTTCGAAAACAGGCTCGCGAACCGGAAACTCTACGGGGATATTGTCAAGGCACGGGAACTGCTGAGCGGCGACATCCCCCCGCCTGTTGAGGCCAACAGGCTTATGCAGGCGTTGCAATCCGATGTCTTTTCTGGTCATAGGTCAAACTTCGATTGTGAGCAGGCATCAAAGGAGCCACCTGTGGAGATTACGAATGCCATGCCACCGCAGTCACCGTCGTCCGAGGTGGCTGAACGAGTTGCTGTGATGCCGTCTGTGGCGCCTAGAGAAATCCACGAAGCACCACCATCAGAGATATCTCCCGCCGAGTCACCGTCAGTAGCAGTACCACAGAGGCCAGTTGAGCTGCCCGGTTCAATCCAGGAGCTAGACTCTACGCCTGCACAGCCCAAACCTGCGGAGCAGCACAGCCCCGTTCCTGCTATATCCACCACTCACGATACTTGATACCCTTCACTAGGCCCCGGCTAATGGGCTCCGCAGAGGCTTTATGGATATTGTCGCCCATGCATGACAGCAGCAGGGCTAGGCTGTTTCTGCTGTCGGAAGCCATGATACAAGGGCGCTTAATCGAAATATTCGCAGACAGGGCCACATTTTCGCGTCGACCACAGCTAATTAGCGACGACTTTGCGCCATCTATGTTTACAAATATGAGAAAGAGAACTGAATTATTATAATACCCGGAAATATAATGTCTATTCTACCTTTACATATCACGGGTCCTTGGTAAATGAATATGCGCGTGCCGAGTATAAATATGTGCTACAGATAGTTCTACAGGGTAGTAGATCTTGCCAATCTTGGTTCGAGGCTTATATATCGTATAGGACGGCATGCTGCGTCCCATTTCCGTTATTGATTGGACTGGTGACTCGTTATGGTGGATACGGGATACTGATTCGCTTCCTAATGACTAAAGCCAGGATGAGCCAATCATGACCAGGATGTTACTTCGATAATAATCCCACCTTAAAAATTCAAAGGAAGTATGACAGCAAGGATTGCGAGGCTCAAGTCGAAATCCAGGAACACATCTTGGCTGGTTGGGGTAGTCCAATAGAATTGACGGGCGATGTTACTTTGTCCCACCGTTTCACCAACCCTACCCGGCGCAACATGCCGATTCGACGTCCTGGTTGCAACGTGCCAATGTAGCTGGGATAGCTGCCCCTAATTGTGGTAGTGTAGAGCTAGATTTAGTCAGTGACTGTGAACAAAGAAATTCCGGTTTCTTCCTGTCCCGTTGGTTGGAATTCAATGCGTCTCGCGTCTGCTGGTTCTCTTTATTCCTCGTTCTCTTACCTCAACATCTCACACTGCACTATACGATCGGGGGCGAATACTACTGGAATGCATATTGTACCAAATATGTCTATTCACGTTTAGAGGCTACCTATTTTCATAGCCAGGTTAATCATACACCACCACGTGAGGTTTGCTCCCTGCCAGTGCTGGATCATTCTTTGGAAGGGGGTATGGTAACACTAGCAATTGACTATGCAGTAATTTTCGTTAACATATTATTCACCGTTCAGGTCGCGTTATTTGAGGATCGGCGGGGGAGCTGGCAGACATACCCATTGTGATCAGAACTTCCAAAGATCACAAGGATTAGACCCTTTCCCTTACAAAGATCAGAAGTTCCTATACATCGCTCAATCAGCACTTTAACACCATGGGCTCTATCGCAAAGGAGACCTTGTATCTCCCCATTGTTGTGGTGGACGAGATCCTTGAATATCTCGACCCGGAGACCATCAAATCCCTCCGATTAACCGACAGAACATGGAGTCAGCTATGCCTGGGTCCACGCTTCAAATCATTTGTGCGGCACCAATCAACTGATCTGACCCCACGGAGCCTGGAGTCCCTCAGTGCTCTCTCCAGCCATAACATCCTGCGCCCAGCTGTCAAGGATCTGACCATAGTCGCAGCAGTCTACGACAGTTTTCTCCTCGAGAAGGTTCTCAGAACTAGTCGATGCGAAGATGAGGATAGTATTCCCTGGATAACAGCAAGGGATTGTACACTGGATGAGGTGGTCCTAGCAGAGGCAGATCTAGCATGGTTGGAGGAAGAGTCTGCGAGACACCAGCTCGCCCATGAAAATTTCGCAGTGCCGACTCTGACAGCCATATTAAACAATTTTGGAATGCTAAACTTCATCGCTATGGAAGCCAAAGTCACTTATTCCCCACGGCCAGATTTATTTAGGTCCCGAGGTGACTGGCATGCTGTTTGGTGCAAAGCAACCCAGGTCTATCACATAGCCATGTCTGCTATTGCAAAAAGCACCATCGAACTCAATAGCCTCACAATATTTAAAATCCCAATACGCTCAGCCATTCCAACCAACGAAATAACCGCCCACATGCTTACCCTCGATACAGCCGCTTGTATCTTTACCTCGGGTCAGTCGATCAAGAACTTTTCAATAGATCTATCAACGCGAGTAGATGCCAATTCAGAGAGGCTTTCGAAACGGAAAGCCGAAATGGAAAGATGGGAGCGTGAAACCCGCCGAAGCTGGCACGGACTCAGGCCGGGGGCTCTTCTTGCGAGTCATGATCCCGAGGTGAACTTTGAGAACAACTATCCTGGCCTCGCTCGATTACTGCAGAACATGCCAAACCTAGAAACCTTGACCCTTAGGCTCCGTTGTACAGTGATTGGGGATGTAAGCCTATACCATCGGCTGTTTGAACACATTGCTAGCAAGGTCCGTCTTCCACGGCTGAGGAGACTCCATCTGCTCGGTATCTACGCCACTTCAGACTCCCTGCTAGAATTCCTACGCAACCATCCCGATATCGAAATCCTGTGGCTTGAGAAAGTGAACCTTGTCTCTGGGTTATGGGAGCCTGTCTTCACGCAAATCAGGAAGATGCCGTCTTTGACGAGGGTTGTTTTGGCGAGTATTTCCGAGGCAGGACAGACTTTGAATCTAAGGCCAGCCGAAGACAATGACGACCGCAGTGACCCGAGCAATACAGATTACTATTTGTGTACTGGGGGTGTCTTTGTTCACAGACGTGAATTTGACGCATGTGACATCCAGAAGGGATTTCTGTTCAGCACAGAGTATCAGGGTGCACCCCAGGGAACACATGGATTCACTTCGTTTCTTGTATTTGACCAGGAACATTATGGACTTCCTTAGTTAGGCTTTAGTGCTTCTACAGTTTCATCCGTATGCATACACCGAAGCAATACAATCTTTCATTTTGCTTTGAAACTCTTCGATTGATCCTTCTTGTGCACTTCTATTATTGCTAACCTTAAAGAGTTTTTGGCTCTAGTGTAACCACATAGCACCAAGGATTAAAGGTCTTGCGCAAACAGTATCTTCCCCACAAACAACCGTTTCACTAGAAAATGCATGTCTGTCTCGGAAAGGTTGTATGAGTGTCAAAAACTCAAAAAAGATCAGGCCCGAACCGCGATTCGAACGCGGGGCCTCCTGCATTTCAAATCCCGAAGCAGGAATCATACCACTAGACCATCCGGGCTGATTTGAAAATTTCTAAGCTGGATATGCTTTATATGCAGAGAAAGAAAATAGCAAGGCAGTTACAACAGAAGCTGTCTGGAAGCGACAGGCAAAACCGGGTAAGACAAGAAATGTAGGTTTCCTAGCCTGGACAAATCCGAATTAACTATCACCCTGGCTAAGGGTAAAATGGCAAGTGAGGCATTCCTTGTTAGTCATACGTGCAAATCGTAACATTATGTTCGACAATATGCACAACACGATGTCAGAATATATTCTCAACTACAACAGTTACATCCTTTCCCTTGTCGAGCATAGTGTGATGAAAAGTACCGGTCAAGGTGACGTTCCAAATGACCCTTACATCCTGCAAATATTTCCTGATTCTATTCTACATGATGCTGGAATGACCTGGTAGAGTGTGCATCATGCCATTGGGGTTGTAGGTTGGGGGCCAATTCGCGTCTCGCGGCAATATGAGACATTCACCAAAGCTGTTATCGGTAATTAACTACGCCCCAATAACTATTTTCAACCAATCCTTTTCGCTCGCGAATTTGAGCTCCCTCGAGCCCTAATTAACCCTCAACAAGTGCATGAAAATCGTTAATTCAAGTAATATTCACGGCTTCCCCTGTGCGTAGCTGTCGCTTATACCTATAAGCCAGTGCTACGATCGGTACAAACCGCTCACAACTACCCAGTATGCTTGGCAAATACATCCTAGAAGATGAGCCAGCTGCGCAGAGATCAGAGAATGCTTGGACATATAACCCCAGACAGGGTCTGGGATCGCTACTTAAGAAAAACTTCCTGAAGTTGTTTCTTAGGCAAGATCGTCTCCTGCAAAGTTCAAGATTTAACTACGACGACTTCATTCCTACCTTCAACATGGAATGCTCTTCTTCTGCAGCAATGACCCCGGAGTCTAAAGTCTCCTCCTCCTGTTCAACCAATGATACACTGTCGTCAGCAATGTCGAAACTATCAATGGAGGAAAAGAATGGTCAGAGTACTTCAAAAACCCTGAACCAGGGAGACTTACTGAAAAGACTTCAGGCAAGATGCCATTCACCGGCTCGTCTCAGAACAGAGGGCTTGGTCACAACTCCATGTCCAAAATCAGATAGTCCCCAATGGAAGGGGATAATCCGCTTGGACCTGTTCAAGCGCACACTGGGTGGCCATAATCATCACCATAAGGGTAAATCTAGCCATCGAACAGCCAGAGACGCAGTGGTCATTGACTGCGAAATGGTGCAAGCAGAAAAAGGACGGCGAGTTATTGCCTATCTCGCTGCCGTGGACTTTCTAACTGGTGAAGTCCTCGTGGACAGTTACGTTGATCCCCAGAGGAAAATATTCAACTGGTGTACTCGCTACAGTGGGATCACGTTTAAAGCTATGAAGAAGGCCAAAGCTAACGGCGATGCCTTGCGTGGGTGGATGGGGGCGAGACGCGCCCTGTGGGACTATATTGATAGTGATACCGTGCTGATTGGGCACGATATAAAGAATGATTTGAACTGCCTCGGGATGATCCATTCCAAAATAGTCGACTCGAATATTCTAACGGCAGAAGCTGTGTTCAGGCCCAGATGGGAAACCCAGCGATTTAGGAGGACTTGGTCGTTGAAGACGCTGTCGAGGGTGTTCCTCGATAGGTCTATTCAGGATAGTTCTAAAGGGCATAGTGCGCTGCAGGATGCTGTTGCCACGAAAGATATCGTTATTTTCTGCCTCGAACAGCCTGAATACTTGAAGAAATGGGCGGAGTTCGCAAAAGGAGGATGGGAGGATATTCCCGATGATTTTGAGACACTGAAATCTATTGTCGATGATGGTGTCCAAATCTCGGATTACCTTTGAGGTAGAGTTCCTAATTATATACTCTACTTTTGGGGTACGAAATGTTGTTGTTATTATGAATGATGTTGCTGTGATACATGGTAACGATTACAATATTGCTCAGATTTGCGTTTGTCTTTCTGACTATCATTTGCTCGGGACTCATTCAGTACTTCTCTCGGTTGCGTGCGGCGCATGCTAGAATGGTCACGAAAAAGGTGTTGTAAGATATTATTTTGCGCTATGCGCCATGGACTTGTTATATTGCCCTCGACAAAAGTGAGTTCCTATCGACAAAACACCAACTGATACAACAAGCAAACGAGATAAGATTCAACGACGCAATCTTCGCTATTATCACTTTTTCGGATGGTCTAGTCAGTCTAGTCACAGCGATCCAACATATCCCTGCAACCTTCTATTGTCATTCCTATGACTCCCAATAATTCGTAATGTAAAGAGTTCTGATAACAGTGATCTGTGGATATCTGATATCATTTTGGGATAAACTATTCCCATGGATGAGAGCCAGCCTCGCCCAAGTAAAGGCGATTTCAGAGGATTTCGGACATACAAAAAGAGAGCGAAAGAAAACGGAGAACGAGAATAGCAAAATGAAGTCATAGTATCTCGAGAATATATTCTATAAGGAAGCAAGTGCGTTACCCTGCATATACTAGTTGGGGCAGCTGAACTAGGGATATCCTTATACTCTCCTTGGGATTGCCTGTGTTGGTCTAGTCGCCTAGCCTGGTGGACGTGATCAGTGGAGAAAAGGATAGTAGCTAGCACGAGCAACGCTTCAGCCACCAATGCTGAACATTGCCCGGGGTATGGGAAAAAGGGCCATCGACAAGATATGTGCAAAGGTTTCAGGTGGCCGGATGGTCTAGTGGTAAATCATCCTGGATGATACTTCTACAGAGTGTCTTGAGAGAGGTTCCTCGACTCCATGCTAATATAAAGTGTAGTGAGCTTAATCCCTGCAGCTGTCTTGAAATATTATAGTACTAGAAGACAAGAAACCAGACACATATGCAGTATTTAAAAAAAAAAAAAAAGAATATATCTTATGTATAATAAGAAATTTTATAGAGTATGGTTCTTATTTATATCTCTTTCTTTCGCTGTCTCTATACTGAGTATAATAGAAATTTTTAAATAGATTTTCTTCTAAAATTTTTTACAGACTTTTATATTAATACACGAAGGCGGCCAACCGGGATATAATATGAGAAATAAAATCATAACTTTTATATAAGATTTATATAATAATATACTGCCTGTATCTGGGGATAAACAATACTGGTATATATCAAAAAGATATCTAACTAACTTCTTCTAGCTGTTAATGACTCAGCAAGAGTACCGTTAGATAGTTATGCTGAATTTGAGGATAATTGTGATATATATACATACATATATACATGCAAAGGTTTCATGTAACATCATTATCTTCAATATCTCCCAGGACAAACTACCCAACGAGGTTTGAATCTATCAAAGGATGAGCTCTGTAAATTAACTACAAGACAGCATGCCTTGGAAGGTTGATGGATGTCGGTTCTCAATATTAGTAGATAAGCATCAGCCAACAATGTTGCGTACACTGTCTATCAGCTTGTACAAGTCGCTCAATCCCCAGTACATGGAATGCAGCGAGAACATTTCAGCCTATATAGTGGGATGTCAGAAGCTTGCATTGGCCTGTATTATACACTAGCCAGATTTAGTTCTGTTTTCTGAATCAGGCTAGATCGAATCTATTCTGCTTACCAGAATGACGCGTATAGAGCCTCTGATCATGAAGACTTATAATCAAGCTCTAGATAAAGATGTTAATACTTTACAGTACAAGATCTCCACATAGACATCCATGTGAGGCATCATAACACAGAACTTTATACATGTTGCTTTTTAGTAAGCAGAATAGATTTAATCTAGCCTGATTCAGAAAACAGAACCAAATCTGGCTAGTGTATAATACAGGCCAATGCAAACTTCTGACCACTGTAGTATCGCCGACTATCACCGGCGCTAGTGGCGGATAATCCCATGTTAGAACCCTCAGCCCCGCTGCTTGTCTGCAGATACTTTGTTTCCCATCACTCTCCTCAGCGGCCACTGACTGACCCCAATTGCTCCATAGCAATGAATCATGCATATCTTGGGGCTGAGGGATCTTCAGTGCCTTCTGCAAACCCCGATCACCTTTCTAAGTGACTAATTCGAAGCACAAGTGGCTCTCTACGTGTCGCTGTTCACGTAGTTTTGTAAAATACCAACCAAGTCGGAATGATTCCTTTAAACGAGACTTGCTATGTTGTACACTTTTCAAGCGGAAGCGCCTGCTTCTGATATCACATAAATCTAGGAAGCAACAAGAAATTACGGATTATTTTGGGAGACCAGCGAGTGCGAAGCAGCGTACGGATGCTAACAAGTCTAACCGAGTGTGTTCTTCAGCACCAGAATACCTGGGTTGCTAGCCACAGGAAGCTCTGTCCATGTAACATTGTTATCGGGTCCGGGGGTAAACCGTGATCCACCGAGCGATGCTGCGGTGGGAAAAGTGAGCCTCTCGTACTACATAGATTGATGCAAGATTTTGATTCAACTTGCATCTAAAGTTGCCACGATTCTTCGGTATACCACGATGATGTAATTATCACGCCGAGAAAAAGAAATGTTCATGCGGAACTTCTGAACTTGCTGACCAGGAGCTAAGGTATATAGTAAGCCCCTGCTCTCCCAATATCTTGAGCTATCAACTCAACCAAATATCTCAAAACAGTACATTCCTCAAGCACGCATTACACAGGAACACCGAGGTCAAACCTCCCACCAACAACCATGAAGTTTCTCTCTACCCTCGTCGCCAGCACTCTGGCCTTGGCAGTCTCAGTCCAAGCTACCGACTGCTCCGAAGGCATGAAGTACTGCAAGGGTGTCTTGCAAGACATCGGTAAGTTGTTCATGTTATAAGCTCATTTTAATCAACATCTGTTAATACAGTCGACCTTGTTTAGACTACGCGAAATATTCCACCCTTATTCCGCAGGCTATAAAAGCGGCCGGCTGGGGTAATGGTGCCCCCATCTCCAACTCATTTCTGTTTGCATGTGGCAGTGGTGGATCGATCACAGTTGACAGATTTTGCGCTTTTGGTTGTAACAATGCAGGTGCTGGTTACAATGATTTCTGTACTCTCTGAGTACGTCTCGTAAGGGCCTTCGGCGCGGCATCGTTTCTGTCATGGTGGTGGTGGTGGTGGTGATGATGATGGTGTGGTAGCAGATAGACTCAGTGTTGCCCTGTTGTGAGTGTTATGTTGTCTTTCGGCATAGTGTGTTTGGAGACAATGTCAAGATGTCAAATCATGCTGTACTTAGGCCTCTTTTATCAGAATACCTGTTAGCATCAGGCACCATGCATATGGTAATTAAGCAGCCGTGTAGAACAGAGAAGCAATTCTTTGTCAACTATATTTCACCTTTTGTCAATCATCGGTCCGTCTTACGCGAAAGCAGCAGTTTAGCTCACAATGAATTGGTTGATACAAACATCACGTGACTTGGCGAATAGCGTGTACTGAGATGAAGCAGCGGGAAGTCCCACAGAAGTGAGATACTCAAATTGAAGCATCTCCTGAGAATGTATGTGCACTGCATATGGTGATTAATATACTATGAAGCTGGTGAGCCAGATAGTGGATAGTGACTGCACCGTAGCTAGAAATTGCTATATAAAGGCTGCCTCCGATCCTCTGCCTCTCTTCCCGTGGAATGCTTCAATATGTTCGATAGCCCCGGACTCTGCCTATGAGAATCAAAGTTGCATAAAATTCCATCTTCTTAGCTGGGGAAGTCTCCAACATCTTCATCTAATCAATCAAGCCTTACACCATCGCGCTTTCGGCTCTGGGCCGAATTTGTGGAGCAGCGTTCACTACTTATCAATAATGTGCCATGGATCTTATATGTTATTATCGAAGCCGAGGCAGCTCCTCAAGGTCCGGGCTATGTATTGATGAGAGAGCGCATCTAGTAATAACTAATACTCCACCAACATTTTTACTGCTTATTAGTCGCTTTTATTAGCTCGAGGAGCGGGGTTGATGCCCCTAGAATGAAAGGGGTACAATATATTCTTTGACTAATACCCTATCTCCTATGATATCAGATCATTGATAGTAGAAACCTTTATTCTGGCATGCCGACTGGGTCACCAAACTAAGACTGGATCCGCTCGTCTTCATACTTTCAAAATCTTGTCTATTCTGCAAAAGCACACACGGCGTCAAGGCGTGATGTATAGCTAAGTGCATAATGAAACACACCCTGTGAGGCTTATTTAGAATTCTGCTCCGACAAACCAATCAGAGCAGTGGATGCAGGCGAGGGCACAAATAAGCACAGCAACGCGATTAACTGCGGAGAAAGTCTCGCTACGAGAATGTCTTTTCGCGACTGTTCTGAGGGCCGGATGAGAAGGATGGCTTCTATAGAGTATGTTTCGTGGACATACTGGTAAACCTATTCTCCAGAAGATTTATATTCCTGCTAACATACTTGTCAGATTGATAAAGGCTTTACTTCTCAAGCGATTTGAAGGTTGCTGCGTTGAAACCTTGACTAGATGTGTATAGGCTGCCTGTTGACTCTTTCGAAAATCCTATCGCTAGACTTCTCGCTAGTTCTTTGGAAATATGCAGTCCAAGTTAGACAAAATAAGCAGAGCAGTCTCCACTTTGGTACGGCGGCTTGGGCCCAGAATACTCAGACTTGAAGGACCGTATGAGAGCAGGCACACCCATTGTTCGGAGTAGAGTCCCATGAGGATGAGAATTGGGACCCCCCCTCCCCACCCCCGATTTTTATGGAGTATAGCGGATGCAACTAATAGGGTATCGGATACCCGGAAGGGGCACCTGGTGGCAAAGGGCAACAAGGGATGTTGGCTGTTTGTCGGAGTGGCTTTCTTAGGGGCCAAAATTTGGAATGCAACGCTTCCAATTCACTCACTAACTATCTGACACAACACAAAGACTGGCGGCTGATGTGCATACTGCTATAAGAGAATGGAACATTATGGACCATATCGATCATGCACATTTTGACAGTAAGACTGTAGGTCGCATTGAATATAATAAGGGCTTTCTGATTCCTCTGCCCCTTTGATTACCTTGGCTTCGCATATTCCCGGATTAGAGGCTTCTACCGCTTAAGGGTCATATTAGAAAGACCCGGGTTTAATTGAGACCAGAATTGAGACCAGAAAGCATGGTCAGATCTCATTTGCCATTACATCTGTGGTTTCTTCACCTTTCCAGCCAAGTAGCGGAGTTGGCAACGATCAACCGGCGCTTTGACCCTACATCTCCCCCAACTGACTTTCAACGTTGACAATGTTGAAATTTCTCATCCGGAGCAACTCCTGAGATATAGTCAATGTCATCTGACTCGTACTCCGTATCTCATTCGAATCCAGACAATTCCATTCATGCTGGAAAATTCAACGCCACCCAAAAGGGAGGGCTGAAAACCGGCCTCCCTGCCACCAATGGCAAGTCCAGGGATAATAATACCGAGGCCGTTGTTCCACTTCAGCTGCAGTAGCTCAGTGCGCTATCACGATGGTGGCGCATCTGCACCCCTTCCAACCAATCCCTTTCTGCAGGATTGTGTTGGAATATGCAGCAGCAGGAAATACTAGCTGCTGGTGTCCCCAATTTCCCCGCCCGGTTGCCCTGCTTTGCCTCCAGCTTCAGCCATCGCTGCAGACACATGTTCTCAATGCTTCTCCCACATCGTAGTCTTTTTCTATTCTTCCTCACTGGCTTTCATAGTTTTGGACTATCAACATGTTGTCCATAGTTAGTGTTTTTGTCGGACTTGCGTCCATCTACTTTCTCTATGTCTTTCTTGGACCTAAGAAGGCATCTGCGCCACTGCCCCCAGGGCCTCCTCCAAAGCCCATTATCGGCAATATTAAGGACCTTCCGCCGCCCGGTTCTAAGGACTGGCAGCATTGGTTGGATCATAAGGAGAAATATGGTATATCACCATCACTCATTTCCTACAAGTGGCATCAGTGATAATACTGACGTTATACTCCAGGCCCAATCAGCTCCATCACTGTCTTCGGACAGACTCTTGTTGTCCTGAATGATCCCGACATGGCCTTGGAGATGTTGGAAAAGCGTTCTGCAAAACACTCCTCCCGGCCCCATCTTCCCATAGCAGAGTTGTATGTTCCACCAATTAAATCTATCCTTCAGTAGCAACAAAAGAGACTAATTTTTCACACCAAGATCCGGATGGGACAAGACACTTGGTCTTCTCCCCTACAACAACCGGTTTCGCGCCTACCGGAAAGCTACGTACCGCGAACTCGGGTCTGCCAACGCGGCAGGTAAATTCGATGGGATCGTCGACAAAGAAGTTAATCGGTTTCTTCTGCGTGTGATACAGTCACCGAATAACTTGGTTGATCATCTTCGCAAGTATGTTTCTAGTCTGCAAAAAGTTGCTATGTGTCTAATGATACCAAAGAGAGTCCGGAGCCATCATCCTCCGGATCGGATACGGATATACCATCGAGCCACATGCGAGAGATCCCCTAGTTGACTTGGTCGACAAGGCTATGGACGACTTCTCTCAAGTCGTTCTTCCAGGAGCCTGGCTGGTTAACTTTGTTCCTTTCCGTCAGTCTGCCATCCTTCCTCGATGAGAATTGGATGCTGACAGCGCAGTGAAATACCTTCCCACCTGGTTCCCTGGAGGAAAGGAAAACCAGACGGCCAAGGAATACAAGGACAGACTGGCCATCATGCATGACAAGACATATGACTTTGTAAAGAATCAAATGGCAAAAGGTACGCATCAGCCATCGTATGTCTCCAGTCTGCTTGAGAAAGACACCGTCCTTCCTGGTTCAGAAGAGGAAATCGTTGTCAAGTATTCTGCTGGAGCTTTATACGGAGGTGGTGCTGATACGGTGCGTCTCGATCCTCCCAAAAATCACCATATCTCCGCTAACAACGCATAGACTGTCTCCGCTTTATCATGCTTCTTCATGGCCATGGCCCTCAACCCGACCGTCCAGAAGAAGGCGCAAGAAGAAATCGACCGGGTCGTAGAAACCTCCCGACTGCCCGACCTCTCCGATCAGAATAAACTCCCCTACGTCAACGCCGTGTTCCAAGAAGTGTTCAGATGGCACCCCGTCACCCCTCTTAGCGTAACCCACGCCTCTAGTGAGGAAGACATCTTCAACGGCTACCTTATTCCAAAGGGCGCCATCATTGTTCCCAACGTCTGGTAAGTATCCCTTCACTCTTCCCTCCTCTCAACTCAAGCCTAACCCAGAACAGGGCCTTCACCCACGACCCAACCAACTACCACAACCCCGAAGCATTCAACCCCGATCGCTTCCTCGGCGCCACCCCTGAGCCAGACCCCCGACTCTACGCCTTCGGATTCGGCCGCCGCATCTGCCCCGGTCGCTTGCTCGCAGAGAAGAGCATTTTTCTCACTGTGGCACGGGCACTGGCGGTACTGGATATTCAGAAGAAGGTGTGGGGTGGTAAGGAAGTTCCTATCCATGTCGAGTTTTCTTCAGGGACTATTAGCCATCCTGTTCCGTTCGAGGTGGATCTGAAGCCGAGGAGTAAGGGGCACGAGGAGTTGGTCAAGGCCGTGGAGAGGGAGTTTCCGTGGGAGGCGAGTCATGCGAAGGAGTTGGGAATCTGAGGATATGCAGAAATGTGTTGGATGGAGATGTTGATGTTGGTATGTGGCAAAGTGTGTGAGAAATATTTTTGTTTGCTTGAACAGTAAGATACACAACGCGTCGAGTAGGATCGGTTCAACGCGATCAGGACTGCCAAGACGGTCAGTATACATTAAATAAATAGACACGATCGCGTCTATCTGGAGCTAAGTAGATCGCGTACTCTGTATCCTGCTGCATAGCATAATGCAACCATAAACAAGATGAATAAATCAAATGCAGTACCTGCTGGCTGTCCCTTACACAGAGTTCCATTGGACCCGATCTCCGACTCAACGGAACGGACCGACCGGATCCATTTTCCGTGTGATCCAGTCGCAGTT
This sequence comes from Aspergillus neoniger CBS 115656, assembly GCF_003184625.1. NCBI lineage: Eukaryota > Fungi > Ascomycota > Eurotiomycetes > Eurotiales > Aspergillaceae > Aspergillus > Aspergillus neoniger. The sequence goes on from NW_020291134.1 coordinate 144,170, forward strand.
ATGTGGGGAAATTATTGAAGTGCAGACGCAAGGGCTTCACTTGCGAAGAATATGTGGCTGAGAATATTTTCCAGGCGGTTGCGATTACCAAGGTATCTAAATTTTTGTTTTGTAGAAATGGGTGAGGGGAGGGTGAGGGAAAAAAGAAGAAAGAAGAGATTTAGCCATAGGAGCCAAATCAAGGCCGGGCGGGAAAAAAAGAAATGCCTCCACGCGGGATTGAACCACGGACCTCTTGATAACCGTAAAGGATACAAGTCAAGCGCTCTACCACTGAGCTATAAAGGCGATTCTTATCCATTTGAAGCAGAGTAAAGCCTTATGTAGGGGAGATAAACTGGTAACTGTTAATCGGCTGGTCGGTCTTCCATGAACATATATATGGAATAGTGTTCCATTTTCTGTTACAAAAATTCAAAAGTTGATTATAGGAGTATACCAAAGAAAAGTCTACACCTAGTACTGTGCTATACCTATGGTCTAGTCCCGGTGCCTCGGCGTCCGAGGGCTTAGTCTCACTACCTCCTGGTATGTCCGCCTCGTCGAAGGATCACAATGTCATGCTTTAAATATAGTTGAGTGAGCCATCAGCTATGATGGATGTCAGCCAACCATGATAAGCACCGAATAGCTGAAAGGCTCGACACACTCCTCAAGATGACTCAATACAACACACAGTAGGTGATGCGTCGGCTACGGAGCTACTAATAGCCCGGATATGTCGCACTCAATAGCGTCAATTCGTCTGTGCTGATACCTGCTAGGCTTAAAGCAGTGACTGACAAGTAAACTGGACTTAACACATCATATCATCTTATCCAGCCTGCACCCAGGATTCAGGGACAGCACAAGAGAGCCTCTTACCCGTCAGCTTACTGGGGTCCCCGGCTGGCTGCCTTGCATATAAGTCAGGTCATATGAGGAGCCCCGACATATGACTTAGCATAAAATAAGCTTTGGGTCAAGCTCATTGTAATAGTGAAAAATATTCATGGCGTCAATAAAAGGAATCACACTGGCTTTTCGAAAGTTATACCCCTCGTTCTTTCTCTCCTGTCTAGAAATATATCCGCCTGTCACCACTGCAAGGAAGTTAGTACCTTGGGTACAGCATACTAGAGTACTATACGCAGTCTCGCTTAGATCGACTATTTGTTATTTAAATTTCTATTCTTATTTTTATTTAGATACATCACGTATCCATAACGTTGGAATACTGCCGTGTACCCAGAGCCTTTTATACTATCACTCTTATCGGTCGCAAATACGCATGGGAGGCCTGATGTCTCAGAGCCGTGGCGGAGCCCTACCAACGATATGCCGCGACTCTATTCAAAGTGGCTGACCGAGGTGCCTAAAAAAAGCAAGTAGTACAGCATGAGGTGCCGTGTCTAGTTCTAGTCGTTCTTTTGTACTGCCAGCGTCTGTAAAAAGCATATATAGACCCATTCTCCCGACCGATGTCAATTTTCATCATTGTCATTACTTACGAGCTTCTTTCGAATCCACAACACATTTTTAGTTTTCTTCCGATATCTACATTAACTACATATTCACCATGAAATCCATCCTCTCCCTCGCCCTCTACACAGCTACCGCCCTAGCCCAGGGCATCTACATTGAGTCCCCCGCCGCCGGCACGGAGCTAAAAGCCGGAGAAACAGTAACTGTGCAGATCGGCCGTCCGGTACATCCATCCCACTCTCCACCTTTACATTCTTCCCCATCTACCCCAGGACTATACCATACGTAGCCCCCTCATTCATGCTTTCTTTCCTGAGATAGGGCTTCCCCGAAAACATCGCCGAAATCGGCATCGCTATCGGTATCGAATCCTGCTCCGGGTTCTCGGGATGCACCGCCCCCGACTCTGCTATTGGAAATCTCCTATACAGCGGTCCCTATGACCCGCAGTCCAACGGACCTCCTTACCCGTATGAGAACTTCACTGTCACGGTGCCGGATATGACGGGCCCTGCGCAGATCGGGGTTGTTAGGCCGTATTTGGTGGGGGTGAGTTTAATTCCGATTGATTTGTTAGGAGGGTTTGATGATGATTTGCTGATGTGTGTAGCTCTCGTATGAGTTTGTGGTGGGGACGGCGGTGACGAATGTTACGATTGTTTGAGGGTGGAGGGGTGGGGTGGGTTTGTGGTAGACGATAGATGGTTGGGGTGGTGGTAGGTGGGAAGGAAAACAATACTGCCTATTTCTAAAACATTGTAGTATTGTCCCGCGTTGTTCTATCATAGAAGAATGAAGAAAGTAGGTACACGTGCTGACCAGCACAACCTATCCAACACATCTTATTTCAATCAATCCGGCATGTCTAGGCTGTACACGCTGCTCAGCGTGAATGAAGCCTTGTGCGGCACTTGGACCTGCCGCAGAAGTGTATATACTATTTTGATCGAAAGTGAATTATGAAGTGGAAGAAAGAAAAAGACCAGGAGATCAAGACAGAACAGACAGAAAAGAGGAAACATAACCACAAGTGAAGATAACCTGGTTTTGCAGGAGTTGAAGGATATTCTTTCTCCTGGGGTTCTGTCAGCATATCATACATCTCTCAATGCATCTGGATCAAACCAAAGGAAGTATATTCGGCCGGATTGAGCCCCAAATATAAGAGAATTCTCCCGAGTTGCCCATGCATCGTCAAATACGTTGTTTCGGTATTGCGGAGGCAACCAAATACTCTTCTTATTATTAAGAATAACCCGGTCGTCCTCAACAGAGATCTTGCACTTGGCGGACATGTCTTGTTTTGTAGGATTGGTGCGAAGTATACTTCCAATGCGAGGATCGTAGATGCCACCAGTCTGTTCAGGGTGTCCTGTTTGTGTATTCCATATTCGAAATGTAGTTTGCCCGAAATTGGTAGCCAGAACTTGGTTTTCCGCAAAGAAATAGACCAGACATAGCATTTCACTACCATGGTCGAATTTCCATTTCTGTTGCCCGTTCTCGGTATCCCATACTCTGACTGTCCGATCAGATGAACTAGAGGCGAGTAGCTTGCTGCCTGGAGAGAAGGCAGCTGCTGTCACTTCGTCGTGGTGGCCTTTGAGGGTTCGCACCAATCTCCCATTCTCTGCACCCCATAATTTGACTGTGGAATCCAAAGAGTATGTTGCCACCAACCGACCATCTGGTGAAAGTATCACACCTTCTATTGGCTCTGAGTGATAATCCATGCTTGGCTCCTCCCTCCCCGGGGCCACCTTCCATAGCTTGACTGTATTATCATATGACCCCGATGCCACCAACTGGCCATCAGGTGAGAAGGCAACAGTTGTAGCATGGTTAACATGACCCTTCAGTGTTTGTTCTAGCGTTCCAGATTTTGTACTCCACAGTTGAACGGAGTTTCGCAATGGACCTGCAGAGATGAGATTGCTATCCGGGGAAAACACGGTCAAATCAAGCACATGTTCGTCATGAATTGTGTGCTTGATATTCCAAGTCGCAGTGTCCCACAGTGTGATAGTTCTATCATCTGAGGTACAGGCCAACATCCGGTTGTCAAGGGAAAATGCAACATTCGTGATCTTGCCCAAGTGAGCGAGCTCGTGCACTATAGTATCGGTCTCTATATTCACCAAAACCACTGTATTAGGAGCATAGGCGCGTATTGTAGCTGCTACCAATGCCTGACCGTTTAGAGAAATGGCCGTGGGCGCGAGCGATGACGTTGAGCCCGAGGGTCGCCATTCCCACCTAAGTCTCCACGTCCCCTTCTCCCACACCTTCACAACACCATTGAACGATGCAGACCCCAATAGCTGGTTATTCAGAGAGAACATCAGATGAGCGATGTCTCCAGATTGCTCGAGTCTTCCTGTTTCCCGCCATGTGATTGTATTCCATAACCTGATACTACCATCACTTAACCCAGAAGCTAGTAGCTTGTTGTCTGGTGAAAACGCCACAGCTCTAACCCAACTCGGATGATCAAGTATCTTTTGTAAATTCCCTGTGAACGAGTCCCAGACTTTGACCATTTTATCTGAAGAGCCCGATGCCACCAGCTGTTCATCTGTAGAAAATGCAACAGAGCATACCCGATCTGAATACTCAAGTGTTTGGAGCAGTGCACCCCATTCAATATCAGCGCCAACTGTTCGTAGGATCCATTTGCAGACTTTCTTTCGGAATATGCACCTGATGATACTTCTCTCTGGCGGGAATATAAGACAGGAGACATAGAGCTGAAGAGGCGCTGCGGTCGCAATTGGCAGGTTCTGCAAGATAAATCTTTCGGCGTCCATTAGAAATTCCAACAGTACCGGCACGTTCTCAGTCTGGTTGAATATCAGTATAAGTACAGGCTCGCTCATACCCACTGGTTTACTTCTGAATTGGATTTCAATTGACCGACAAGCCTCACAATATCGGGAAACAACCCCAGCAAACCCATTGCCTCTAGCCAGTGAAGGAAGTGTGTGTTGAAGAACGAAAGGATATCCTCCATGTCTGTGAACGTGCAGCCACTTTGAACTAGATGATAGACCCAGTAGCGACATGCATACCGAACACAATTCAAAGGGTCTGGATTGGGGATTTGCACATCTTCTATCGCAATCCCGTAATGAGACACGCCATATATGTTTTGTTTCAAGTTCTTTCTCAAACCATGGAGGGCTCGTTTATACATTTGGTGATGAAGCGTGGCCGAAGAGACATTGTAGAGTCTTCGATAATGCTTTTGCAGATAATCTTGCGCTGATTGATGGACCAGGTACACGGTATTGTTTCGAATGGTCAGAAAGGACCGACATTCCTGGACGACTGCTTCCGCTGTATCCTCACCTTCTGGAAGTTCTGCGAGAATCTCAATCTCGGACAAGGCCAGGGGATCTCTGGCAATCATAGCAGCCATGAGGACATTCCTGCAGCATGAAGACATAATTTCGGAGTTTAAATTGGCCAATCTATCGAGCAGGTAGCCATAGAGATCTTCCAAATCTTTTGGAATTTTGTCGACAATTTCGGCCCACATGAATTCATGGGCGTTAATGAGCTCTCTGCAGACTAATGACACCCAGATGTAAGTATTGCTTGCTTCAGCTTTCAATTTAGCAGCTAGTTCCTCGACACGATTCTTCTTACGTGCCTTATGCCTGAGCTAAACCATCTTGAGATCGATATATCTGTCGATAGAGTGCGACATGTCATGTCCATCGAGCTTCAGAAGACTGTGTGTGGGCAGAGTGGGGTCCTGCACACTTGCTGGTATTTCTGGCAGTGGCCGGCTGGAGACGAGCCACTTTATATTGAGCAGCTCTTCAGCCGAGGACGCATCATCGATGAATCTAGTCAGTAGTTCTCTGCTTTTCTCCTCGCATTCATCCATGGCATCAATGATAATGATGGCTCGTTTCAAGGATTTATCCTCCAGCATCTTTCTGAGGATGTCACGTAGAGTTGTGAACGCATTTTTATCCGTAAGCAGGCTGCTTGCCGAATGAAAGTATTCCTTCTGAATGTGTGAAATCAGGAGTGGTTGTTCCAGAAGCAACAGCCATATTAGACTGCGTAGAACCGCAACGCCGTTGTTGGCTTGGTCATTCGTGGCTTGACAGAAAAAATATAGATTCAATGGACGTTCTGTATCAACAAGTCCACGAGAGATCAGATCTTTTATGATGCCGATCAAGAGCATCGTCTTTCCAGTTCCTGCCTGACCACTAACCCACAAACGTGCAGGTGTAATATTATCCCACTTGCTGAACTGTTTGTATTCATCCGTCAGAAGAATCCACGTATACAGCTCTTCAGGGCCCTTGCGACTATCGCTCGCATTCGTTCTTCTCATAAATCTAAGCGAGGACCAATACCTTCACCAGCTGCATCAGAGATGGGCGTTTCGAGAAAGACCGCCAACACCAGTTTCTCGTATGCTTGCACATACTTTGCCTTTTTTGGATCTTGCAATATATTATTGTAGGCTTTGTTCCAAAGGGTATTGTGGATGGTGGTCAAACATTCTGTCGAGGTCACCTTCTGGTTAGAATGATCGAGAACGTGCTCGTTCGCTTGTGGCTTTTCTTGTTGCGTGGCCCCGCTAGGAGGGACATGCCAATTCCCTTCCACAACTTTTGCAGTGTCATGATATTCAGATTCCCCTTGAGTTGGGGAAGTCGAATCATTAGTCGTGTGGGGACCTTCGGCCTGAGTGCTTTGCTTTCTCGGCGTTCCTCGAAATGCTTCCAATTTCTGACGAACCCTTGCTCGAAATCCTGTCTTTATTGAAAAATACATCTTATCGTGTTCAAATTTGATGCCATAGTATAAATAATGTGGAAGCGTAGCATTTTTCGAGCTAAAAAGGTGGGCGAGACCGCAATTTCAGGGTTTACAGCCACGCTATATCGAACCCCTGTCCGTGGATTATACGTGGGCTCATTTCAGTGGCTATTGTGACGCTATTGCGGGATTTTAGGCGCGTACTAGATCCATTTAAACTCCACCGGATGGGCGAATCGGAGACTATTAGCCCGTGACTTCCATCGGATAAACTGTTTTTAGCGGCCATTGTTTCTCCCCGTTATCTGTCTATTTCAACGCCCAGTCAGCCCAAGGAAAAAAAAAAAAATAAAAATAAAATAAAGGCTTGGTTCTCCAGGGTTTCTTGTTATACGTAATTTTCTTTAATCTTCTTTCAAGTTCTGAGCTTATTGATTTTTGATGAGATATAAGCATATACTTGATGTTATTTACTAGCATATTCGCTTGTAGTTTTCTCTTTCTCCCTGTCCTTTTTCCCTTTTTTCTTTTTTTTTTTTCATTTTTTTTTTTTGGTGTGTCCATTCCTCGATGTTGGGCATTTGGACAATGTTATAATCCTAACTGTTAGCCCATGATCATATTATATAGCAAATTTGGAATTCCTTACATATAGTTCTCATTTTCGTCATGTTTTCTTTCTCTCGCCGTTGAAGTGAATATGAATACGCATATATGAACAGATCAGATATAAATATATCTTAAATACACTCCATCCTTACTCCAAAGAGTTTAAAAACTGCCCTGCGCTCTTCCATACCTAACTACATACAAACAGGAAACAAAGACGGACCGTTATTCAAACCAGCCTACAGAAATCCCCTATCACCTCCTCTCAATAAACACAACCTTTAACTCCCCCAAATTCGCCACAAACGTATCCCTCGTCTCCTCCCTAAACCTCCTCCCATCCTCCCCATCCGCCAACCGCACATCAAATCTCCCAAACAGCATCGCCACCACAACCCTTAACTCAATATACGCTAGCCCCTTCCCAACACAACTATACGCGCCACCCACGAACGGGAAATAAGCCGCTTTATTCATAATCCAATCCGGTTTCTCATCTGTCCAGCGCTCGGGGACGAATTCAGACGGATTTCGATAGTACCGGGGATCGTTCTGGACGGGTAGAATCGGCATACTAACTATTGTATCTCCCGGGATGAAGGTGGAGGTACCCTTATCATTGGGGATGTGGATGCCTTCTGGTGGTGTTTTGCGCTGGATTCCACCGTGTACTGGTGGCTGTATGCGGAGGGCTTCGCTGACGCAGGCGTTTAGATAGGGGAGGGAGGATATGGAGCGGTAGTAGGTCTCTTCGGGGGATTCGTTGGGGGGTGTTGATTCTGTTTGGCGCTTTGCTGCTGCGGAGTCGAGTTCGGCTTGGAGCTTGCGTTGGATGGATTGGTTGAGGACCAGGTGGTAGATTATGACGCTCATTGTGATGGAGCTGGTGTCTCTGTTCGTGGATAGTCAGTTAGAGTCAACAAAAAATTGAATAATGGTGGCGGGACTCACCCTCCAGCAATAACAAGCAGCTCTCCCTCACTATACAACGCCTTCTTGGATAAATCGCGCATAGACGGCAGCATCCTCGTCATAATATCCTCCCCAGACACTTCATTTATTTCTTCTTGCTGCCGCTTCTCCTGGATTCGATCTTGGATCCAATTTCCGTACTCTCGAATAACGCTACCAGCACCGGGCAGGCTCATCAACAAGCTGATAAGCCACGGCGTGTGAACCATGACATGCTGGCCATTCCGCATGTTCTTGACGAAGCTCAGACTAGGGTTCAACTCCCACGTCTCGATATTATTAAAGGAATAGCCCCAGCCGACGACTCCCATGATATCGTAGCTGAGAAGTGACATGGTACTGGGGACAGAGAGCGGTTGGTTTACACGGTGCATCAAAGCGTCGAGGAAATTTTCCGTCGTGCGGATGACCATTGGTTGGTAGGATTTCAGTGCTTTTGCTTCAGTGAGCACGATGTTACACATCCAGGGGGGTATGACCACCAACCTCTTCCACTAAACACCTTATCCCAAAGAGTCTTCCTCCGCTGGGAGTGTACGGCTGGATCCCGCATATGAAACACCGCATAGTCATGCGTGAAGTCACCCGAGCCCTTTAGACGATCATACCACGGGCCACGGGTACATTTGCTTGAAGGTCCATAGATGAGATCGATGGCTCCAGCTGACAGGATGCTGAGTTCCTGGGGCCCTGTCCGGACAATATCCCCGTACTGTCTGTGTAGGTTCCATACACGCTCGAAGTTTCGATTTTTCTCGAGGTTCTCGTATCCGGTTACGAACTTGGAGAGCTTGAGAGAGAATGGGCCTGGGAAGTGATGTAGACGATGGAAGAAGGCGCGGTAGGTTAGGGTTGAGGCGAAGAGGGAGACATAGAAGCAGATGTTCAGTATGAACACGTTACCGATGCCTAGAAGCCATGCATAGATGCTTGCCCAACTTCCATGGTTGTTAACTGTGGTGAGTAGGGCTAGGGTGTTCACCATCAGGTTGGCATAAACCCAAGCACGGCCCTCCTTGGCGCCGCGTTCTCCGCGTGACCAGTAGAAAACATGGGCACTGATTCCGGCAGCAGCCAGGAGAGGGCCTTTCTCCTTCACAGTGTCCAAAAGATCAAGGAACGAGGCCATTCTGTTTGGTCTGGAATTCTCCGGGGCATTGTGGTTTCTACTTATATATGCTTATGCTCTTGGCAGGATGTGGGGATCAAAGCGCCAAAAGAAACATACCAATAAGGACCCTTTATTGCAATTTCGGTTCGACTTTCTTCTCGGCATTTGCGAGACAGATCATCAATCCATACTGAATGTTTGTAGGCTATACCCTTTCGGGAGACGGTTGCGACATTGCTGATTGGCTACTCCGCCTAATCTTCAGTATCCACCATTTATTTTGAAGTCAATGCACGCAATGCCGGTGGAGTCGGACATTACTTTTCTCAACAGATGATTCGTTGTAATATCCTTTCGACGGTTTGAAACATTTATAGGGATTAAACGCCCTTACTGTCAGGACTTCAATGAGGTCAGTCAGCCGTATTGTGTACTGCGACTCAATGCTTGATCATTGAGAATGGACCAGTGAAAATTGAAGCCTAAATATGGCGGATAAACATTGAATGAGAATACTTTACCACACTTGTTGTACTTTGACTTAACCTCATATATACACGTGTTGTAAGAGGCAATTTTTATAGGGCTCGGAACAGGATCCCTGGCATATGACGAAGAATGCAAATTATCGTATCTATCAAAATCAAGAAGTAAGATAAATGAAACTAGTCAGGTGAGGTCCAAAAGACAAGGAGTAATGACGTCTATTATACTCCTGCATCATCGGCTGCGCTTGGGCCCGCTTTTGATCAGAGGGTGGTGGTCAGATCAAAGTCATACATACAAGCTTTCTGTGTTGATTAACTTATTGCTTGAATAAGATCTGGGTAGATACTGCCAACAGAGACTTTGGAAAGATAATATTTCCAACAGAACGCAGGTCGCTCGAAGTGAGACATAGTTTGGCGTGATAATGCGCTACTGTTTGTTTGGACCCAGCTTTCACACATTTCTGCGGACTTTTCCAAGATTTGCTAACGACCTCTTCTGTACCTATATATAAAAAGCTTTATAAGTCATCAAGGTATTATACATCCAAACCTAACGCCGTTCAAACTGTCAGAAACACCAAAGACACCACAAGATGCACCCCAATCATCCTATATACGTCTCGTTTCCGAGACGCCAATAATACAACAGAAACAAAAGAAAAATAATGAAAAGTGAAAGCCATCACACCGCCTGCCTTACATCAGCACGGTACGCCTGCTTCAGACTCCCCAACGAAAGTTCATCGGCGGACCTTTCCTCCGGGAGCCTCTGTGTCTCCTCATGATCGATCGCCGACCAACCGCGGTCCGCCCGACTGCGCGTCCCCTTCTGCGTCGACATTTTATAAGTCCCAACAGTGGGGTCCATCTTCGAGTTTGCCTGGGTAGCGTTCGACTTGAATATCTTCGAGACCAGCGGGCGCATGGAGGGCATGCAGGCCGTTATCATGGCGACGCAGATCTCGACGGAGGTGCAGTCGATGGCGCCTTGCAGGTCCCAGCTGGAGTCGGTGGAGTTGAGGGCTTGAGCTTCGATGCAGCGGAGTATGGAGGCGATACAGGTTCTGATGTTATATAAAATTAGTATCATACTTTTTGGCGGGATGGGAAAGAACGTACCCAAATCCAAGAGCAAAGACAGACGCCAGCATCCGTTTCTTACGACTGCTCATGTGTAGTTGATGGATAACAGAGAGGGGCATGCTCAGGATGATAAAGTCAGTGACGACGTTTGTCACGCCGCTGAATACCACGACGGCGTAGTAATCAATGCAGGTGGCGGGCACGGAAGGATCCCAGGCGTGAGAGAGAGGAACACATTGTAGCCAGGTGGCGAGCACGCTGCAGAAGTTGTACGCAACCACGACAAAGACCATGAACCAGGTCATGAGGCGGAACCATCGCTGTGGGAAGATCCGACCGTAGAATGTTAGGATGGAGAGCTTGGTGAAGCAGATGGCGAGACAGTAGAAGCACTCGGCGATGGTTATAGACTGTGTGTCTGCATATTAGCGTTGTGTGAGGGTGGGGTGGATGATAGAATTTAGTTTAGCTCACCAATGTTAAACCCTTCGCATCGGTTACATAGACAATGTGCTTTCCCATGCCAAAGTGGATGGTTATGTAGATTGAGACGCTGAATGCAACGTTGAAGAACTACCAGCCAGAAAAGGTGAGCTTGAGTTCTCCTAACTCATTGTGTTGCCAAGCCCAATGGACCTTACCAATCCTACTATGATAAAGTAGTCGTCGAGACCTAACCGCATCGACGTGATAGATCGGGCTATCACTCGCAGGATAACGCCTGCAGCGCTGGCGGCCATTGTGATTGATGCGCAGGCAATGATTCCCGGTGCACGGGTCGCACCCGGATTGGCTTCCATTGCCTCGATTTGAGCTGCTGTTAGACTTGACATTTTGGCAGAGTTCAGTAGTGTTGTCGTCTAGGGCCACCGAGAACAATCAAAGAGAATGTACACAACAGAGAGGAATGGGGGAGTGGATGGCAGGATCAGGCCTGGAGAAAAGGCGGAGTATAGACTTGGAATACGAGGATCCTGCGAGGCGGAGTTCCTGCAACAGCCCCCATGAAGAAACAGCCCCCATGGGGCTGAATGATGACCGCAGTTTGAGCATCAGGCCAGACGCTGTCTGATAACAACTAATGTTATAGCGCTAAGCAACTGACCAAGCAATTTATGCAGATGGGGGTCGATGCAATACACCTCATTACCGGTGGGTCGTTGTATTACTGTATGTCAGGTACTGTCACACCGGGTATTAGGTATCAGCCTACAAATTGCTGCATTTGAAGCTGCATCTGTCAGATCATAACCAAGTATAGGATATAATGGCTGAGGAAATGTCCCTTCATACTGAAGACCAGCTTGATCAACCTGGGGGCGAGAGTATGTAAAGAAGCCTGCTTGCCCCTCTCAACACGGTCCATCCACTGTCGCCCACACTATCGTCATCACGCCCTCAGCCATGCCCATTGCCAACACCAAAGCCGCAGCGCTATTGACGCTGCTTGCGTTGACACTCGGTTACCACCTTCGCACATGGCCCCTTGTGGACCTTATCCTTGAAACTCTCTTTGCCGTGATTATCTACCGCTTGACCTTGCATCCACTGGCCAGCTACCCAGGACCCTGGCTGGCCGCCGCCACAGACTGGTACAACATCTACTACTGCTTCACGGGCGATCGACACCTAGACTTCTACCGACTGCACGAGAAGTACGGATCAGCCGTGCGATATGGCCCCAATCGCGTGTCATTCCGCTCGGCAACCGCCCTGGCCGACATCTACGGCAGCCAAGCCAACACGCAAAAGTCAGCCGTCTACAGCGCCTTTACCCACTTCTTCACCGTCCCCGCAAGCCTAACCACCATTGATCGAAAAGCCCATGCCTTCAAACGGCGCGTCACCAGCCGGGCCCTGAACCCACGTGCCGTGCAGGATCTCGAAGAGCTGATCCTGCAGAACGTGCGCGCCCTGTGCACCGCCCTGACGATCCCAGCGGATCCCTACCCATCGAAGAACAATGAGGATCCAACTACCGAGAAGGATCCCTCCTTCTCCTGGGGCCGACCCCACGACCTCACCACAACAATCAAATGCCTCCTCAGCGACATCATGGGCGATGTGACCTTCTCCCGCCACTGGAACATGCAATCCAGCCCACGTAACCGCCACATCCTATCCCTAATGGCCCAAGGCACCCGCGGCATAAACCTAGCAGGCCACATGCCCACCCTACTCAAACTCAACCTGGACCGTCTCTGCTTCCCCACTTTGACCCGCGGCGTGCAGCAATTCTTCCACCTTTCCGAAGAACAGTCCTCTTGGCGCGCCGCTCAGCCCCCCGATGCCTTGCCGCACCGGGACCTCTTCGCCTCGCTCCTAGACGCCCGCGACCCACACTCGGGCCAGGGCTATACTCCGCGCGATTTAATTGCCGAAGCGGGCTTTTTGATCATTGCCGGTACTGATACTACGGCAACAACTATCACTGCCACTTTGTTCTATCTGCTGCATAATGGGGAGGCGTATGTCCGCGCACAGACCGAGGTCCGTGCTGCTTTTGAATTTGTCGAAGATATTCGGATTGGACCTGCTCTGGCGGGGTGTGGGTTTCTGTATGCTTGTGTAAATGAGGCGCTGAGGCTGAATCCACCTGTTAGCTCGGTTCTGCCGCGCCAGGTGCTGGAGGGGGGGTTGGTGGTTGGAGCAATGGATGATAATGATGGTGGTGGTGCAGATAGAAAATACTTTGTGCCGGAGGGGACTGATGTCGGGGTGCCGATGTATGCCTTGCAGAGGGATGGTCGGTACTGGGTTGATCCTCATGTGTTCAGGCCGGAACGCTGGCTGGGGGTGGATGCCGAGGATGGAGGTGTCACGGCGTATGCGCCGTTCGGGGCGGGACGGACAAGTTGCGTAGGTAAGTACCTTGCGTACCAGGAGATGGGGATTATTCTAGCTAGGTTATTGTGGTTGTTTGATATGCGGCTGGATTCCGTTCATAGGGAGGAGGGGGACAAGAAGAAAGGGGATGCAGCATGGGGAAGGAACCGGAGGGATGAGTTCCAGACACGCGATGTGTTCACCAGTTCGCATGACGGACCGGTTGTACAATTTCGTAGAAGAATATAGTTCCATGCCACCTTATTTTGATAATGATATACACAATTCTCTATTTGTCACATATTATAGTAGCTCATATTCTAGTAAATTTCAAACTCCCTCAAACCTATCAATAAATTACAGCTCCAAATAAATCTACTCCAACATTCCCTCGACCAACATCTCCCTCCACCTTTCAAACAACCCCTCAACAAAACTCCTCTCATAAAACGCTTCATTCCAATGCACCGATAGCACCAACTCCCCGTTAAACGTCCACACCTGCGTCAACAACAACCGATTAATAACCTCGATAGCCACCCACCACTCCTCCACCTTGACCTTCCTCTCCTTGCCCTCCACCTCCGCCTTGAGCAACTCGTTCACTCGTCCCATGGAACTCAGCTCGGGATGCGCCGGCGCAAGCAACGGATCAGGCGGCGCAGCGCCCAAGACCTGCATAACTCGTCCCACATAGGTAGGCAGGAAATCGAAGATGTTCTGCGGGGCCTCCTTGGCCAGATTCCTCCGGTAGAGGGAGGTGAATTCCCGCGCGAGGCGGAGGAATTCTTCATGCTTTTCCACCTGCGTTGGATAGAGTGGCATGCGGAACGGAAGACCTGTATGATAGAGCGATACGGCGGCTGCAGGGCCATTCCACGGTTCGGGGAGGTAGCGACGCAGGTCGAGGGGGTTGAAGCCGACATAGTCGGGTTTGTTTTCTGGGTGGAGGGCAAATTGCAGGCCCGTTAGGGCGAGAGCGGCGTGGGTGGCGGCTGTGATAGTGATATTGTGGGCGGAACAGGCTTCCAGGAGACGGGTGGTGGTTGCGCTGTCGATGTGGCGGAGGATGCGTCTGGGGTTGGTGGGGAGGACGTTGGGAAGAGTGAAAAGCATGAGGTTTCCATTGTCAGTCTGGGTGAGGCAGGGCTGGAGTTCGCGGTTTGAGGCTGCTGTAGCGGCGGGTTTGTCTAGGGGGCAAGTTGTGTTGGGGAGATTTGAGTCTGCGATGGCTTGGTCCACGGCGGGACAGAGACGTGAGGGTTCGGTCCCGTCGATGGGATGACTGGTGCCGTCTGCGAGGAGTTGCAGGAAGGCGGATTGCATGTGGTGCAGGCCGATGCCGTCGATGCGCCAATGGGGGGTGCGGAAGACTACCTCGGAGGTATTGGGGAGATAGTAGAGATGGACGCGTGGTGAGGGAGTTAGCTGCTCATAGAGGTCATTGGCAGTTCGATTGGGGTCGATGTGGAAGGTCTCTTGGGCCCACGCGTCGAGTTGGGTAGTAGAGGTGATGGCTTCATAGACGAAGCGCTCGCTGCCATTGCCATCTGCCTCGGGCTCAGCGGCCAATTGAGGGTAGACAGAGCGGAGAGCTTTCCAGGCTTGCTCAATTGCACTGGTTGGAGGTAGAGGCGGTTGCAGCTGGAGAGTGCAAGTAATTAGGTAGTGTTCTTTGTTGAGCGGAGCACCGGCGGCAGCAACAATGCGGTAGAATGACTCAATGGAGTCGAAGGGACGCTCGTATCGGTTCGGGGAGACTTGTGTCCAGGACATCTCGAAAACCAAGGGAATTGAGAGTTTGGATAGTGGTTTGGGGGCAGGTGGCGGTGTTCGATCAAGTTATGATATGGCAGGAGAGGACTGGGAGATTGTGGAATGATTGAGGGGTAAGACTTGAATTGATGGAGCAGGCGGGGGCGATAAATAACTAGGAAGGTATTGTATCTAGTATCTACTGTGTTACACTACCAGGCAAAGTGGATCTCAGGAAACTTTAGGCTGACAAACAGTAAGCACTAAATATCATTGAGACAAGATTTTATGGCCCCCTGCAGATCACTGGTGACTGGCGATACAAGTGTCACACTAAATGTTACTAGTCAATGCTTAGTGCGAGAGAGCGAGGCTTTGCTGCGTGGGGTCCAAAACACAAACAACGGAAGAAGCGGACACTGACATTTCTCCCCCACTTATTATCTTCGCTCTTCTCCCCCTCCTTGAATCCGTTCCTGCTGCTCTCTCTATCCTCATTTACACCCTCTTCCCTCTTACCTATATACCAGATATCACACAAATACTATACTTGAATAATGTCCAGCCAACCTCTTACCTGGGTCGTCACCGGCTGCTCCTCCGGCATCGGCGAAGCCCTAGTCCGCGCCATCCTCGCCCAGGTGAGCACCCACCCCACCAACATTTTCCTTACATATGTACCAATTACTGTTACTGACCAACGAATAATCAGGGCGACAAAGTCATTGCCACTGCTCGCGCCCGCAACAATGTCAGCGGTGCCGACCGTCTCTCGGCCCTCAAAGAAGCCGGAGCCGCAGTGGTCGAGCTCGACGTGAGCCGGCCCCAAGAAGAACTGGATGCCAAGGCACGCGAGATCTGGGAGATCTACGGCAAAGTCGATGTCCTAGTGAACAACGCTGGATACATTGACGCCGGTATTGTCGAAGAAATTACGTTAGCTTGCCCCCCTCCCCCCACTCGTTGTATACTGTTTTGAATCCCCACTAATAGATTCCCAGCGAGCCTTTCCTGATTGACGCCCTCCGCACCAACGCCTTCGGTCCCCTCAACGTATCCCGCGCCTTCCTGCCCCTCATGCGCGCCCAAAAATCCGGAACTGTGCTGTTCACTAGCAGCGTCGGAGTCTACTACGGTGCGCCTGGTGCATCATGCTACACAGGCGGCAAGGGTCTCCTGGAGGTGGTGGTGCCCAACCTGGCTCTGGAGCTGGCGGCATTCGGCATTCGCACTTCACTACTCACCTATGGTTACTACCGCACAGAGGTCATGAACCCTGGAAACTTTCACAGCCGGGCGCCTCGTCCCCTGCCGGAGTATGAAGAGCTCCGGGGTCTGGTGGTTGCTGGGTGTGCGGCTGCCAACCACAACCAGCAGGGTGATCCGGAGAAAGCGGCAAAGGTGGTGGTCGAGGCGGTTAAGGGAACGGGAAAGTTTGAGGGGAAGCAGTTGCCTTTGCGGTTGCCCATTGGCAAGGATGCTATTGCTGCGATGCGTAAGGCGTGCGAGGAGAGGTTGGCTATTTGTAATGAGTTTGAGGGGCTGGTGGATCAGACGGATTTCTAAATTTGAATGAGAATTGTATATAATGATTAGCTTCGAGTCGGTTCACTTAACGTCTATTAAAAATTGGTTGGATTATCCTGTATGAGTCGGATGGAATATTCCAAATGACTTTAGTTAAAATCTTGCTCTGTTGAGTGCACTTGTCCGTGACACAATCCTTATTTATGAAAAGGGATTGACCAGAATTTGATTTACTAATGCTTATGGCCAAAAAACCGGTCTATGTCTTATGTTTTGTATTGTAGATTTGATGGAAATGGAAATCCTAGTAGTCAATAGTAGTATCCACGGGTACTGTGAAACATATATCATTGTCGCAAATATGTCACCATTATCCTCTCCCATGATAAGTTACAGTTAAGTTTATATACAGAATCGACTAAAGTGACATAGATCAGTCAGCCGGTCTCCCCTGCAGCAACTTCTCCCGCTCCCCAACCCCAAAAGTCCCACTCTTGGTCAGAACCCTCCGCCTGGCACCCCTACTCCCTAGCGGTCCACTATCCCGATCTCCCAAGTACCACGCCAAATCACTTGTTTCATCAGCACCCGTAGCCGAGAGCCCATTCCCCAACCAAGCAAACCGATCTCCACCGACATACTCCCAATCATAATCCTCAGCCCTTAACTCACGTAACGCATCCGCAAAATGCAAACTACTCCCGGGCCACATTGACAATCTCGCACTATCGCCATCGGCCTTATAATGCGAGCGACACGCATCCGCCCAGACGGTCTTTTCCAACAAAAACTTACGACAATGAGCCGTGAAAGCCCGACTAGCGGTTCGCGACGGACTGAACGCATGAATATTCTCCGTCTGGTAGCGGTCGATTAACTGGCAGATGTATTCGGCTTGAATCTCAGAGGTGCGGAGGTAACTCCCGCTGATGGAGGGGAAGAAGGGGCCCGCGAACATGGCGTAGTTGGGCATGTGCGGGACAGTGGTTGCGAAGTAGGAGTCTAGGACGTCGTCGGCCCAGAGGTCCGCGAGAGATTGGTTTGATTTGCCAATTAAGGGGAAGGACGGTATGCAGGTGGTGTCGAAGCCGGTGGCGCAGACGATGGCATCCACGGCGTGGTGTGTTCCTGTGCTGTCGATGAGGCCGTCGGCGCAGATGCGGGTGATATCTCCGACGATGAGGGTGGTGTTGGGCTGGCTGAGGGCTGAGAGGTAGCCGACTCCGGGAGTTGGTCGACGGCAGCCTGGGGCGAATGTGGGGAGGAGTTCCGAGGTGAGAAGGTTGTGCTGATTTAAGGTTGCTTCCATTGTTTGAGTTAGGTACTGGCGCATACCTTGATGGAGTGGGCTGTCACGAAGGAAAGTAGAAAAGGTGCTGTTGATCACTGTCTCAATTTGTTTGCGCTTTGTGAGGAGATGGGATGGGTCGTTAGTCCATTCTGTGATCTGGTCCGGGGTGTATGTTTGCTGTGCTCCGCCGAAGGGGCCAACGATCCAGTTGGGTTGGCGGATGAAGTGGAGGAGTTGGCTGGCTTGTGGTTGGAGAGCTGTGAGGAGTTGCTGGCCGCTGGAGCTGTTGGGGGAGTGTATCTTTAGCCGAAGAGCAAGCAGAGGAAGATGATGGTTAGTAGCTTACCCGTTTCCAATCAGGGCAATTCGTTTCCCAGAAACATCATAGCCGTCGTCCCAATTGGCGCTATGGACCAGGTGTCCCTTGAACTCGTTCAAGCCAGGGATACTTGGCCACTTCCATCGGTTCAACGGACCACTGGCATTGATGAGTATGTCGGCCGTGTCGGTCAGGCTTTGCCGGTTGGCGAGGTCTTCGAGTTCAATGCCCCATTTACCCTCGGCATCGTCCCAAACGGCCGATGTGACCTTAGTCTGGGTGCGCACATACTGTTGCAGATTGTACTTTGTGGCAAAGTCCTTGAGGTACTGCAGCACTGAGCTTCCCGGTGCATATTCAGCCGGGAAATTGGGATTGGGCTCGAAAGAATAGACATAGTTGTGGGCTGGGACGTCGCAAGCGACTCTGGTTTGGTGGTCAGTTGCATGAGGTTATGCGGTGGGACAGGGATGTAGTACTACATACCCAGGATAGTGATTTTCGTACCAAACGCCCCCAACGCTTTTGTTTTTCTCATAGACAACTAATTCGATATTACGAAAGGATCGTTGTAGCTTGTATGCAAGGCAGAGACCTGCCACTCCGGCCCCAATACATGCAATGCGGACAGTCCGCTCCGCGTGGATGGGATGCTCGGCTCGATTTAGCGTCATGTTTTTTCTTTCCTTTCTTATATGGAAATGCTGGGAATACACGGCCTGAATGGACTTCAAACTTCCCCCTCGGGTAAGACGGAGGAGCTCGCTCTTATAATTATTGATGCTGTTTTGGAACCTTTCGGTATTGTTACGTTTCGGCCCCTGGTTTGCCTGGTTCCTAAATGGTAATTATCATGCAACTTCACATAATATTCGGTATTTGACAGGTAATTCTGTATTGAAACTAGTGCAAATCCTGCCTTGCATTTATGCCCCATGTATATTGACGTAAGCAAGGACAGCAGGGATGCCTTGCGGAGCCCTAGCCGCCAGGATCGACACTAATGTGGGGGCCAAATACTTCTTTATTTTCTTTTGCCACGAGGTTTATGGAGGAGTTCTAACTTCCAAGCTTTGTCGGTTATGAGTGTACTCCGCCTCCGGGCCCCCAATCTATGGTTGGGGTCCGGAAGGATAAAAGAGTCTTCTACTGTCGGCCCGTTCTCTCAAGACACCAAGACCAACAGTATCTTTCGCAATGTCATCAGAGATCTCGTCTTTCCTTACCTGGGGTGCACTTTTGGTCCTCGCCTGGACAATCTATGGAGCCATTTGGCGGCTGTATCTGAGCCCCTTGGCGGCGTTTCCTGGGCCGAAGATTGTCGCGTTGACCTCGTGGGTGGAGTTTTACCATGACGTGGTCAAGAAAGGCACATACATGTGGGAGATTGAGAAGATGCATCAGAAATACGGACCGATAGTTCGTGTGAGCCCGTACGAATTGCACTGCATTGATCCAGACTTCTACAATGTCATCTACGCCTCGCTGCCTCAAAAGAGAGACAAGTACGAAAAGTTCACCAAGTCGCCTGACTGCAACAATGCCACCGGATTTACCGTGGAACATGCCCACCATCGTATCAGACGTGACGCCTTGGCCCCATTTTTCAGCAAGCGAAACACTCTGGGCCTTGAAGATAGTATCAAGGCTTGTGTGGATCAGCTCTGCGCTAACATCGCCCGCTCTCATACCGCCAAGGAGCCATTCAATCTTACTTTGGGGTCGATTGCTACAACCATGGATGTCCTCACTAGCTATAGCTTTGGCCAGCCTTTTGGGCTCTTGGCTGACGAGGCTCTCGCTACCCAATGGCGTGATACCGTCTTTCACATTATGCGGGCCCTTCCTATCGTCCGTGCCTTCCCGCTGCTAGTGCGACTGGTTGACCTCTTACCTCCGATCATCTCCAAGTGGATCACCCCTGACCTGTCAATCTTGATGGGATGGAAACAGGTAAGGCGTTACCACTGCTGCTAGCCATTTGGGAGTTGCAACTGACTCCGCCACAGCGTATCCGCAAGCAAACCGAAGACGTCCTCGCCTATCGTGGCATCTACTCTAACCCGGACCGCAAGGCCACCACTGTCATTGAAGCCCTCCGCGACAGCGACAAGCTGCCTGCGAAAGAAAAAACCCTTCAGCGGCTATCCGAGGAGGGCGCAATTCTCCTTATCGCGGGTAGCGAGACCCCGGCCAAGGTCAATGCGGTCTTGTGGTATCATCTTTTGGCAAATCCTACCAGGTTCCAGCGTTTGCGAACTGAATTGGCCAGTATCTATCCGGACCCCAAGCATCCATTACCATCTGTGACAGAGCTTGAAAAGCTGCCTTATCTGAATGCCTGTGTTCTAGAGGGGCTGCGCCTGCAGAGTGGAGTCTCGGGTCGTTCACATCGGCTGGCCCCCACAAGTCTCAGCTATGGTAACTGGACGATCCCTGCCCGCACACCTCTCAGTTCAATATCTGTTTTCCAGCACTACAATCCTGTGCGCTTCCCTGACCCACAGGCCTTTCTTCCTGAGCGATGGCTCTTAGAGGACGGATCGGGGATCCGCATGGATCTGAAGCGCAGCCTCGTAGCTTTTGGGGCGGGAACACGTTACTGCCTTGGAACATCTCTTGCGTATGCGGAGTTGTACTTGATGGCGGCGGCTTTGGCGACGAGGGTTGATATGGAGTTGTTTGAGACAACAGTCGATGATGTGAAGATTATGCTCGATTGGACGATTCCTCAGCCGAAACCTGACACTCAGGGTGTCAGGGTCAAGGTACGGGCGGTGCACATGCAGTAACTGAATGTTTAGGGCAGAGGCTTAGCAAGAGACTGTTGCCGAAGACGGGTAATGGCCGTATTGATGTATGGTAAGACACGAGGTGCGGACAACAGCCGAGAATAATGATACCGTACAATACAATGCACGCTAGCATTAGTGCAGAACGTTTTGGCCCCAGCATTAATTAACGAACACGAAAACAAGCATTTGATGAACACATCGTGGCATTGGTTCGTATTACCTTCTCGAAATGGACTATGCAGGTGTCAATTTCCCGATAAACAGGCTTACTGAATATACCCTCGGACGCGGGGCATTCTGTACCCGATGTTGGGAACCGCCGAATATGTTTCGTAGTATATAAGTTGGATGAATATCAGGCGATATGAGTAGTTCGATAGGCACTGACAATACCAAGTTTTGCTTTTCCTTTTCCTCCATCAAAAACACTATTATTATGCTATCAGGTGCGAACATTCCTAGGTTCCCTTCTACAGGCCCAATGTCACCCAAAGACTAACCCCAAATGGTAAAAAGGGATCTTTGAAGCCATGGGCAAGCCATGGATCCTGCCCAGCATCCTCAAATCCATCACAGGCACACCTCCCCCATGCACAGAAGGCAATCGGGAAGAGTCAACAAGCCCCCTCATCCGCCCTATTCACTACGCCTTCGACCCCGTTCCCTCCGATCACGACGTCCCCACCTCATCCGACTTCTTCCCTCACCTCCGCGAATGCCTCCAACACCCCCCACACGACGAATGCGTCTACATCCAGCCCACAGACCTCCGAGTCCCATGGCCAACCTCCTTCCCTGCAGCTGTACAATGCAAGCACTGGCAGGAAGTCGAGCAATCCGCCCGCGAACTGTTGGACGAGATTGTCTCCGAGATACAGAAAGAGGCCCAGAGCCGCTCACAAAGTCAAGATAAGAGTGGTGGTCGTCTGCTAAGTACACAGCTTGGAGCATCGCCAGATGCTCTTCCGCAGAAGAAGTTGCATGAGGTGCTTGAGACGGCGGTGACGGGGACTATTTATATGTTTCCGGCGGCGAATGTGGCGCGTGCGCGGATCATGGCCAAGGCCATTTTGTTGATTTTCTTGCATGATGGTATGTTTACCTATCTACCCTTACCAGTTTGGAGTAATCCGAGGTGAAGCAGCGAAGGATTTAGAGGAGCTAACTTGTGGATCAGATGTGGTGGAGGCACATGACGGGTCTGATGCTGTATGTTTCATGTTGCTTCCTTCTGAATTTAAAAATTTCCGTGCAGGATTTTTTACCTGGTGCTTTATCTTACTAACTTGGTGATACTGTACAGGGAGAAACCTTTCTGGATCTACTTCTACAATCGGACCGGTTACCGCAAACACCCCCACCTGAAGGAGATACTGAGCCAGGTCTCCCCTGGAGACAACGTATTCTGCGCGAATTCGTGAACGAAGTCTTGACCGAAGATCCCATCTCAGGGCTGGAGCTCCTCCAGGGCTTGAAGATCTGGTCTCAACATACCCGCTCGCATATCCTGAAAGACCAAGACCAGATGGCAAACTACACAAACCTCCAAGACTATGTAGAATACCGCATGGATGATCTCGCCGCTGAGTATGAACGGCCCTGCCATTCTTGATTGAAAAGCATCACTAACAAAGTCGCAAAAACAGCTTTGACCACGCGGCCATACATTTCACCACCAACGTCCACCCCACTGAGACCGAAATCGCCGGCCTCTCCACCATTCGCCGTCTTTACCTCATCCACGCCTCCTTGACCAACGACCTGTACAGCTATGCCAAGGAGCTCCATGACCTAAAAACCCGTGGCTGCACCATGATCAACAGCGTCCGTGTGCTGCAAAATAATATGATGGTCGGGGATGATACGGCGAAGGGAATCCTGCGCCGCATTCTGCTTGATGTAGAACGTCAGTTGCATGCTGAGCAGCAGCGCCTGAGGATGGATGCGGCGACTACAGAAACGCAGAATATCATTGCTCAAGCGGTGGTGCAGAGCTTGGCAGGGAATTTGTTCTATTCTGCTACTACGTATCGGTATGCGAGGGTTGTGGAGGGGGCGAAGTTGGAGTAGATCGTTTGAGGGATGGAAATTTAAGAGAGAGTGGAAACAGGAATGGCAGTATGGGATTACCGTACATATGAGAAGATGAGAGGGGAGTGTACATACTTGACCAGAGCATGATGGGTTAAGAATCTCTTGGGTTATTTTTGGTTTGGGTTGGGGGCGTCTTTTCTGGGTTTTATTTTGGACATTATTCTTCGAATGACTATTTGCCTATATCAATAGATGGTGTTTGTGCGAGAACAATTGTTACGTTATTTTGAGATAGTGGGCGGTCAAATGCTCATGAGCATATATAATTCCTATATTGGAACGAAATATGACAATTCATCAACTACCATCCAGAGTCAACTGACCTCTCAAATCGAGCAGCTCCGGTCCCAAAAAAAAAATTAATTGACCTTTCTTGTGAAGCAGGAAAGGCCTGTGAGCATCATAGAGGAGTTGCGGCTAGCTCATATTTAATATCTCTTCATAGGGTTCAGTTCAGCTGTAGCTTGACGTGTTGCGCGATGGTGAAAACTCGCCTCTGTTACTGAACCATTGATAGCATACGGAATCCATAAGTACATTGCAATGGTCTGATTAGTGTATGCACGTGTATGTAAGCATATAGAGCCTCAGTATCGGCTCATAAATTTACAAAACCGAGTATTTAATGTGCAGTATGCTAAAGTCGATCAAAGACCACTATGAATTGCGATTCCCAGGTGAATTTATATAGATATGGATACTTTTATTTCTTATTTTTACTCTTATTATCTGCTTAACACACGACATGAAGCTGTTGAGCACACACAGGCAATGAAAGTTCGAAAATTTACTACCTGACAGACGAAACCCTCTCTGGGACCTGGAATCCACACCCCCAAGATTTCAGATTCTTCTGACTCATCGGAAACCATATCCCGACAAGGCTATACTCGTGTTTTCCCCTTCCGAATGACGTATCTCCTACAGTAAACCTCTCGCCCGAGAGATCGATAAGATATCTCGGTAATGATCTCCGCCATCAGCAAATATTATTGGTGGAATAAGTTTTAGCGACGCCGACTCACGTCTTACAAGTCTAGAACTACACCGATATACTACAAACTCAATTCTCAAATCAGAGAATATATAGCGGACGGGCGCACTCACATTCCTTCCATGATAATATACCACAGTCTATCAATTGGTGAAGAATGGCCAGTAGCGGATCAAATATGTCTACCACCACGCAACCCCCAGCACTATCATCCATTCTCTCCGCGCAGGACTTCGAAAAAGCAGCCTCTCAATCCCTCACACCCAAAACATGGGCTTTCTACTCCTCCGCTGCGACAGATACAATTACACATGAATCGAACAGGACTATGTACGATCGCATACTTCTCCGCCCGCGAATCCTTCGTAATGTCACCTCTGTATCAATGAAGTCAAATATTCTGGGCTGCCGCATGGATCTACCATTGTTCATGAGTCCCGCGGCAATGGCGACGTTGGTTCACCCGGACGGTGAGCTTGCATTGGCGAGAGGTTGTGCGAGGTATGGGATTGGGATGTGTGTATGTTATCCCTCCCTTATCACTATCATAGCAGCGGTGTCTAGGGAGTATAATTCTAACAAAGAGTGTGATTAAATGCAGGTCTCCACAAACGCAGCCTACCAACTCTCGGAAATAACATCCACCGTAGCCAAGCAAACGAAGAATAACAACATTCCATTCTTCTTCCAACTCTACGTCAACAAGGACAGAGAGGCATCGAAGCGTCTTCTCCGCATCGCAGAGCAGAACGGAGCGAAAGCGATCTTTGTGACTGTGGATGCGCCCGTCGCTGGGAAGCGGGAAGCGGATGAGCGGGTCCCGCTGGATCCTCACGATATCCGATTTAGAACGCCGTTACCGATGAGTGGGGCGTGCATTGGTGGCAATGATGAGAAGGGAGGCGGGTTGGGAAGATCGATGGGACAGTATATTGATGCTGGTTTCACGTGGGAGGATCTGGCGTGGTTGAAGAAGAATACGTTTCTGCCTATTGTGTTGAAGGGGGTGCAGACGGCAGAGGATGCTGTGTTGGCGATGGAGTATGGGGTGAATGGGATTGTGGTTAGTAATCATGGAGGTAGGAGCTTGGATACGTGAGTTCTTTGTCTTTTGTTGTCAGTTGAGGGGGTGTGGTGAATCGTACTGATTGTGATTGGCAGCTCTACCTCATCGATTGTTGTGTTGATGGAGATCCGGCGGAGTTGTCCGCAGGTGTTTGATCGGTTGGAGGTTTTTGTCGATGGGGGTATTCGGCGGGGAACAGATATAATCAAGGCTATTTGTCTGGGTGCGAAGGCCGTTGGTATGGCAAGGCATTTTCTGTACAGCTTGTGTTACGGACAGGAGGGGGTAGAGAGGTTGATTGAGAGTATGTTTTCCGTACCTGATAGTGATAATGTGGGAATACTGACGGTCGCAGTTATGAGAGATGAATTAGAGACGACCATGAAATTGTTGGGGATTACGGATCTATCACAGGCTCATCCGGGCCTGTTGAACACATTAGATGTGGATCATTTGATTCCAAAGCAATCTGCGTCGTTGAATGGCGAGCCAGCCAGGGCACGCTTGTAACCGCAGGATCTCCAGTTCGAGCTAGAAAGAAAGAGCTGGTAGTTAATGATGCATCTAGATTATTTCCTGTCTTTCAAACCAGTATGGCAACAGGTGATTGAAGCCAATGCCGAATGTCCCATCAGGATAACTAGCAATAGACGCATCGATGTCTGTCATCGGGTACTGTAGCAGTTGGCCCCAACCGTGTACTGGTACCTCGCTAGTGCTAGCCCAATGCAAGTCAGAAAGCATCTGCAACATGTTCATCAGACTCGTGCCCACGATATTACACGTATGCTCCTCGTTGAGATCGGCACCTTTTGTGAGCAGACACCGGGCTACGCGCATTCCAATGTGGACAATGCGCCCAGAATCAATAGGCAGCTTGAGTTGAAAAATGTCACCTGTAGCGCTGCCCGCCAGGCCCATATTTAACCCGACAATTCTCAGAAGAAAGGAAGCACAGAATCCCACCATCTGATGGATATTAATGGGAACATAGCGGAGATTCAATGAGAGATCACTGTCAGTTCCTATGACGGAAAGTACTCTTATGGCAGCGTCAATTGCAGCACACGCAGTACGGCAATGCTCGAATGTCCACGCTTCGAAATTCGTCGGACTATTATCATAAGGAAAGATCCCACGAAATGCCAGAGAGTAGAGCTGAAATTGGGCAAAGGCGTGAAACACATTCTTCAAATCCTGGGGGAAAGAAGAGTGCGGGTGATCGGTATGGAATGTTCCAGTCGGATACTGCTGCAGGCATCGCTTAACAACGTCTTCTAACGCCCGTATTGTCACCATATCATCTTTATTCAGGGGATGTCTGCAATCTGTGTAAAAGGTCGCATGAGCATTTGCCAGAGTATCGTAGTATAGAGCGAGAGCGATTAGCCTTTGGTCTTCGTCACTGGCAACCTCTGGACTGGGAATCCGCGTCATATCCCAGATCGGTTTGAATCCGACGTCCTTTGGAGGACAACCGCGCCCAGTGGTGAAGTATTGGCCGCATATATAGGCGAGACACCACAGCCGAACCTGTTCCATATCGGCTACCTCGCCCCGCATGTACCGATGGAAGGCTGCATCTAGGCTGAGCTCGCTTGAAATGCGGATGGCCTCGCCAGAGAGTTGCTCCCCCAGGTACTTGAAGTAGCATGCACCAATGCACAAAGCGCGAACATCGTCCAAGCTATTATGGTGAGGATTCATCAACCTCCGCATGAGGGAGAGAGATACAAAGACTTCGTGGCATTTCTCGTATATATCTGCTCGATCCGGAGAAAGTAGTGCAGCGACGGAAAGGATGGCTGCCGTTAGCATCGCTGATGACCTGCGGGCAGAGTCCAGTGTCTCATGTTGCATGAGAAGCCCATCCCATAGAAGCGGATTGACACATGTAGTAAACATGTTGAACAGGTCTTCTGCCTCTTCTAAGGAGACAACACCCTCTGAGATGAGATCACTTTCCGTAGGCGCTGTACTACCTCCGGAGCCTGATTCGATGTGGAGATTTCTCAGACGGATAACTGCATCAGACAGGGACACTGCGCCAGGCGTATTTTTCAAGAATGTGTTGATTTCTTCTCGCAGGTCAGCGACCTCATTGATAAGTTTGTCTTTGGATCTACATTTGTCAGTGAGAATTGTGGAATATAGGTGGCTGTGGCATACTCTTTCTCATCCTTAAGGCGTTGCACCATTGCAAAATACGCATCGCATTCATTGAGCCCATAACGCGAACATCTAGTACAGGCGGTCTCTCCTTCTTTGAGCGTGCAAGTCTTTCCACGGATCGCACAGCTTCCACCTGAAGGAATTAGCTATGGTATAGAAGGTGGAGATAACTTACATGCGGTGCGTGCGCCGCGAGGGCCAGCGACATCTGGCTGCGTTGTCTCCATTGCTGCGGCAAGTGTCAGTGTCACAACACTCGATGTTAAGTTATTTACCGGTATGTGATATACCCAGATCAGAAGATTAAAGGTTGTTTATGAGGAAGACCAAGGAATCAGGATTAGTTGGCTTTATATAGCCATGGTCATGAATCGATAAGATATAAATAATAGTTCTATTTGACTGGGGGATTCCGATGAGACGGGTGTTGCTTCCTAAAGCGCAAATTGAGATGCAATGTAGAATTTTCAATGAGAGTAGATATGGCGGAAACTGTAAATGCATATCTAACATTCTGTTAAACGATACTGGCCTATATACTCGGCGGATACCGCACATGGGTGCTGTTGTAAGCTGATATATTCTTACTGTCCGAGATAACGAATGTTTCCACTGACTTCTAGCATCTACAGAGTATCTCATGTGTGCAATAGACCCGAAATTGCCGAGTCCAATCGGAAAAGACAGCATGGTAGGTATCATATCTCACATCTCGGTATCTGCAGTTATCCCTCTGCCCCATATATGGGATTTGCCTGCTTTTGTTATTTCATGTACTTCAACACCAATGAATCACGCATGGCAGGACAAGCAATAAACTCGACAATAAACAATGTTGACGAACGTAGGGTGAACAGTGGAAGTTTCCACAGACCATACTGAAACGCACGAGGACATTTTCTCTCCAACATATCAGATTAGAAAGAGTGTTTTCAGCTGTGAGAATTGTGGAAATTACAATGCTTTGCAACTGCAGAGTTCAAAGAACCACCAGATACAAACTAAGATATCATCCCCAAGTCACCCAATCCGTTTGCAAACATCCAATAAGACAGTCAACTAATAGCTTAAACCAACACTCCCATCATCACAACCCCCAAACCCCAGCCCCATCCCCATCCCCCTACCTCAACCCTCCCCCCTCCACTCGAACTCCCACTCCCACTCCCCCCACGGCCAGCCGTCTGCGTCGCAGCAGCCAACTTCTCCGCTCCAGCCGTAACAGTAACAGGCATATACCAAATTTCACCTGACCCATACGACGTGCCGGAAGTAACCACAGACGAGGAGTTCTGTCCCCCACTCACGGTCCCATAGTACCCGATAGTGACAGAACACGACGCGGCCTGCGTCGAGGAGGTGATATTGCACGCGTTACTCTGGGAGGTTGTCACTGTAAGGCCGTTTGCGGAGCCGATGAAGGAGCCGTGCTCGACGTAGGTGGAGGGCGCTGCGGTGATGGTGTAGATGGATGGGATGGGGCACGCGCCGTTGCAGGTTACGGCGAGGATGGTTGTGGAGGATGAGGCGGAAATGATGCTCGCGTCGAAGGTGGCGAGGGTAGTTGAGGGAGTTGGGGTGGTGGTTTGGGAGGTTAGTGAGGTGGGGAGGATGTTGAAGATTTGGATTGTGGTGGCAGAGGTGGAGGAGGTTGAGGATGAGAGGGTGGTGGTCGTGGTGGAGGTTTGGGCTAGGGCGTAGCCTACTAGGGGGAGGATTAGGTGGAGGAACTTCATTTTCAGGATTGTGGAAATGATGTGGAAAGGATGGAGATGGATAGCTAAGTTTCCTGATAAGCTCTTTTGGAGAGGTCTTCGAATATTTATGTACATCACATGTGGGATAAGTGGAGCTCGATCATGAGATCTTTAGCAAACTAAGTACAGACCAGTCCACGTCATTTCAATAAGCTTATCTCACTCTTGGCCTAGTAAAGCTCCATTGGGAGGAATGTTGTAGCCTACGACACGAGCTGCAGAAGTATATGGTGATGCGGCATTTCAATCTGTCCTGTGTTGCAGATGAGGTCATCCCCACCGCCAATAGAGAGCCTTCAAACCCCATCTAATCTTCTAAAACATCATAATGACATGCCCCAAGAGCAATTCTAAAGAATGTATCTAAACCCAGCATTCCGTGCTTCCAAATTATCGACCTCTGCCCCTCCCCTATCCTGTTCCGCCGCATCCAGCGCCTTATTCATCCTCAGATGCACAACACGAATGACAAAAGCAATAATCGCAACAAGCAGGGCTATCCCTGCCGTAGCACTGCCACCGGCGATATATCTTGGCCCTGATGACGACGGCCACATATAGCTTCCATAAATGGACGCTGTGTTGCCAATCATATTTGCTGTTGCAATTGCAGCTGAGCGTTTTACCAGCGGGCGAGGGAAGGAGTTGGCCACCCAGGCAATGATAATTTGGTAGGCAGATACGGCGCCCATGGGCATTCTACATTATCATTGAGCTTGAATGCCAAAAAGGAGAGAAAAGGAATGGGGGATGCTTACAGGAACATGCCAAAAAACCTCGCACCAATGTTCGTCGTAGCAGTGCATATGATGCATCCCACAACACTAACAAGCATCAACAAGATAATATGTATTCCGCGATCATTTGTCTTTCCAGATGTCCATGTCACGAAAAGTGATACGAAGAAGGTAGCGATCCAGACAGGTGCAGTTATTAGCAAAGTCTTGATATTTCCATAGCCCAGGGTCTCGACGATGGTGGGGAAGAAGTATTGGAAATTCTGCGAGAGGAGCGACGTATGCTGGAGTAGGATGAAAATATAGATTCGCTTATCTGAGAACACTAGATAAAGCGCTTCTTTGATGTTGCTCGATGTGGCTTCGTCTGCTTCTCCAGCGTCGTGGATAAGTCGCCATTGCGCGTATAGCTTCTCCGTTTCGTCGAGCCATGAGGTGGTGGCAGGGTAGTTCGACAGGAGTAGTCTATACAGTCAGAAATCACCATAACTATCAGATCGACATTGGAAAGCTCACGTTGACGTCAGCGATATCCCAACAGTAATGCACCCTTCGATGATAAAGAGCCATCGCCACCCTGCTATTCCATGCGCACCGTCCAAGTTTCCCAGCACCCCAGCTCCAATCAGACCACCAAACGCATTTGCTAGAGAGCTTCCAGCATAAAACCACGCAATGCGATGACTCAGCTATATCGGTCAGTTCAACATGTTATAGGTCAGACTGGCTTAATACCTACCTCTTGTCTGGTGTACCAACTCGACCTGTACACATTAGCTCTGCACAAATGGGCTTATTGTTGCACAACTTACATCAGCATGATTGCACCCGGAAAGAATGGCGCTTCCACAAAGCCAAGGAAGAAACGAGCAAGGACCAATCCCGTGAATGATTGTGTTGCAGCCTGACAGGCCGAGATGACACCCCAAATAGCCATTGATGTCCCCAGGAATAATGACGGTCGCACGCGCGTAAGAAGGAGGTTCGACGGCAGTTGCATGAGGAGATACCCGACAAAGAGGATACTCGTGGCTAGATTGTAGTCTGTTCCTTTCATCCCGAGGTCTTGTTCGAGAGACCCTAGTCGGGCCTGTGAAAGATTACTGAGGTAGGTATTAGTCTAGGTTGGACTTGTCCAGTGCTGGGCAGAACGTACTTTCTGTCGAGAAAGTTGAGCAAATACATCACCACCAAGAACGGAAGAAGATGAATGTCCACCTTTCGCAGGAGCTGCTTGGTCATCTTCCGATGCCATTCGGGACTCTTGGCAACGTATGTCTGGTAGATGGCACCTTGGGTCGATTCATGGATCTTCGCTGTATCCTCGTGATATTCAGTATACTCTTCTGTTGGTTTAGACATGGCGAGAGATCCCTATGCAGTGGGAAAGAGGCAGGGTGCAAAGATTGAAGTGAAAACAGAGCAGGGCTTAAGTATCGGAGGATGTCCGTCACCCCGCATTTGCGGGGGCGGGGAGAACTCGGGGTAGCTCACCCCGGATCTGCATAGACCAACCTAAAAAGAGTTCAAGGCATGGCTCTGAACCATACGAGAAGATGTTGGGTTGATACTCCATGCAGGAGTCCAGCTGAGCTTCAGGGAAGAGCTCGGCGGGCTCATAATCACCAATCCTGGCGGTCAACTCCAAGTCTTTAGGTGCAGTTAAGGCGCACTGAAAAATCGAATTGAGAACAAATAAGATTTTGCTATATACCAAGCCCCTATCAAGCAATTGATCGTCATGAGCGAAAAACTTGTTGTACACCACAGGCAAATCCAAGTGAAAACATCAATGAACCCTAGCCTTGAGCTTGCACTTAAGTGGTGGTTTCGCCCACAGGTTGTATGACTTCTGATTATGCCACTCCCGACTCTCCTCACACAATTCGATGTCAAAGTTCCATAGTACTCTGGCGAAAATCACACGCATTTCTGCATAAGCCAAGTTCCGACCTATACAATTCCGGGGACCGATTGAGAATGGCTGCAAAATTTCCCGATTATCATGATAGAACGGCGACGAAGGATCATTCTTCGATTCAGGCAACCAACGTTCGGGAATGAATTCTTCGGGTTTATAGAAATTAAGTGGCGACCAGTATGCAGCAGACTGATGAACAGATACTCTGGTCTGAAAGGTATTAGCATTGGATATTCCACCATTCTGAGTGGGACTTGCCTTTTTGGGGAGGAGATATCCCGAAATCTCAGTAGGCTGGTCTGGTATGTATCGCTGCAAGTGGCCGGCAACAGGTGGGTACATGCGAAACGCCTCATCGATACATGCCAACATGTACGGAAGCTTAGCTGTAGCATTGTTGACGGTGATATCTTCCTCAGTCTTCATGACAGATCGCACTTCGAACTTGACTTTCTCCATTTCCTTAGGGTGTTGTAGCAACCAGTACGTCAGCCCCGACAGAAGTGTTGCTGTGGTCTCACTGCCAGCAATGACAAGGATGCTTGCATTGGCTGCGAGTTCCTCATCAGTCAGCCCGTCCTTGCCGCCGCGGTGACGAAGCATGGACTGCATGAAGTCCGCTTGGCCACGGTCTGTCTGGTCGTGCAACCGTGTCTGTACTGTATTCCAGCTATATTCATCCTGTCTTCTTTTCGCCTCCAGGAGGTGTTTTGGTAGGAACCGCTTCAGGGCGTTGAACACCATCGGATAATCATCTTTGAACTTAGCGAATGCTATGGCCTTGATGAACTCAAAGATAGTCGATACCCAGTAGTGGTACTCTGTTGAGTCCAGTCCACCGAATGATTGTCCAAACGCGAGGTCTCCAATCAGGTCGAATGTTGTAAGGTTGTACCACTTCGCCATATCCACGGCTACTTCTGACTCTGCCATGCTGTGCAGCTTATTGATCAGCTTGTCGACGTACTCCATGATGAACGGTTCTTGGGCTTGGAGGCCCTTAGCAGAGAAAGCATGGGATATCGCCTTGCGAAATCGAGTATGATCGGAGTCATTTGCACTGATAATGTCTTTAGGATTGCTCGCTGACCCTGATACCTTGGGCAACTGCCGATGTCCGTGGCCGTAAATGTCTTTCCATGCCTGGGTGGTGATGAAGGAAACCTCATTCGGGGTGAAGCGGACGGCCCCACCGTACGTCTTGTGGAGTGCTCGCATGTCCCTATCTAGTACTCCTCTCATGTTTGAGATGTAGCGCAAGATGGGAAAAGCCAGCCATAGCTTTGGTCCGGGGATTCGACGGAGCGGGTGTAAGTAGATGTTCCAGATGGCAGCACAAATGATGTACGCGAGGTACGATATCCCAACAAGGGCCAGAACAGTAGGCATGATGTCTTAAATGAAGCCTTTGATTTGGTTGTCATGCATGCTGGAGGGCTGGGGTGAGGGGCGATTATAAGTCTTCGGGTCGGTCGCACCTGAGCTACAATCGCGAACATACAGGCGTCACGACGCCGTGTCAAGCAGGAGGTATGGGCAACAGCATGGAGATAGAAGCGGGGTAAGTGTCGGACATATGTTGCCACTTAATCTAGGCGATGGGGCAGACGATGCTAGTTGATAGTGCCGCGATGATGCGGCATATGCGCCTGGCTCCTCCTGTTAGCCCCAGCATTCATAATTTCTTCTGTTGTTTCAAACTTGTCCACCTTCTAGTCCTCTGGTTGACTAAAGGACTCCATTGTTCTCCTCACTTTCCGTTAAACCCAGAAGCAATATTGAGAAGGCTGTGAAGAGGCTGTTA
Organism: Aspergillus neoniger CBS 115656; assembly: GCF_003184625.1. NCBI lineage: Eukaryota > Fungi > Ascomycota > Eurotiomycetes > Eurotiales > Aspergillaceae > Aspergillus > Aspergillus neoniger. The sequence continues at coordinate 177,743 of NW_020291134.1, forward strand.
AGAATAAAACGGCAGACTTGCAGCTGATGGCAGCGATTGGACGTTGAGCTGCAGATAGAGTGGAGAGGCGATCTGCACGCTGTGTTACGGTCCGTCCGCGTCCCGCGTGTCAGCCCAATAGGAGACACCAGTTAATAATGTGAGACGGGCAATGATCATTCCAGACGAGGGCGATATGCAACTCGGTGGCCGGATGCCTCGATGCCCGCAACGGATACCGGAAGTTCGACTCTGGGCTACCTAGCAGAGCCCTAGAAATTTCAATCGAACGGGGCAGCCTAAATGCACACGGTTACACGAAACAAGGATAGACCCCCTAGGAGCTAACAGAATGATCGCCCTGACAAATTTAGGAGGAGCAATAAGCTCTATAATGGACAAATCGGTACTGGGTCATTTCTGAATGGCTGATTCGAGCGACACGACTCCTTGTTAGGGTGGAGACAGCTGTCAAGCTCGGACCCAGACACGCGCCTTCACCCGCTTCCTGGCACACCACATGTCCCTGAGCAGATGAGCAATAAGCAAGCACAAGATAGCATACCATGCACGTTGTAGCCATTGAGCTCAACAAGATAGAGAAGTAACTGGTATCGTGGGTCTATTGCTAGCCAGCCACCACGCGTTAGTTTCCGAGCTCTGGCCATATAGTGCAACATGACCCCGATCTGAGGAGTGACCCCGCCTTTTGTGAAATGATTTATGCTTCGCAAGCATTCATAAGTCGGTTATGAACAACGGTGGCGTGGATTACCTCCGATTCTGCATGCCACAGAAATATCTGCATCCACCGCATATTGCGCTAGGCACATGCAGTTGCCAACAAAGGAGATGAAATTATGTATCATAATGACGAGCTGGCAACACAGGCCCGTAAGGCGTGGTCATATAAATGTGTCTGTCAGTTGTTCTTACTTGATGTGGATCAGAATATAAACCCCAACTGACTCGTGTTGCATTCGGGCATATCGTGACGGCCTTTCGATTCATACAACATGGAATTAATAATCTCGCCCACTTCACTCTGTCAGGGTAAGGTTGATATGAGAGTTCAGTGCTTCCTCACATTGTGTGTGTGGTGGGGGGGGGGGTTGGTTTTCTGACCAGAGTAGGCCACGCAGTGCTGCCAAATTTAGAAAAGTTCGGATCGGTATCTTCAAGGCAGCATCCGCAACTGGTACAGGTGGCTTTGGGTAGTAGTTTATAGTTGTTAATTAGCTGCAGAACTTCCTTACTGCCAACCCTTAGTACCAGCGGAAAGCTCGCTTTCAGATTAAAGTCTTAGATCAGCGGCACTCACAACGTGGTGAATGCGATTCTCCCATTGTGCTCGAAATACGAGCCGCGTGTCCTAGGTCACAATCATATTTTCCACATCTGTAACGGAGAGGACGGCATAAACGCGGTACATTTTGGGCCTAGAACGCCCCGTGACACACGTCATCGGGTACAAGAATCTCCACAAGTGCGAAAAGGGTATGTAAAGATCGTCCTATTTGTACGTCGGTAGGTTCTTTTTGTAGATGTATATCAAGGCCCTCATTAGCAGGTTATTGAATTGTCGCAAAGAACTACCTAAGGGTCAATCATCGCAGCGAGGAGATCGAGTTTCAGCGCAAGATAAGCACAGAGTAGATGGATGGGAAAATAGAGAGTTGCCGATAAACAGCGGCAACAATCAGTAGAATGTGAATCTAGGACGTCGTCTATTGTTGAAGGTTCGCCGATGTCGTTTGTACTTATGCCATTGGAAATAGTGGGATTTGCTTTGGGTGTAAACCCAATTCGTCATCTTATGGTTGAACTGGCTCCTGGGGCCATCCAGTGAGCAACAGCAGTTAGTCAGCGTTATATATTCCCCGAACTTATTTTTCAGACCAAAGGATCTTCGATTTTTCCTTCTTTCAAGACCATCGGGGACCAGCAGCGCGACATCCCCAAGAGCCCGCACTAAAGGTGTGCCAAGATAGCCCGTTACCGATGTACATGCCTACTCAAGCTTGGAAAGTCCGAACAAGAATTAAAACTTGTCAAGACGCAGGGGCAAAGATATATGGATTTGATCTATCTAGATCTCAAGAAGATGGTTGGTGGTTGAGGTGGTTGGAAGAGGCGGTGGTCAGAGGCCACGCAGGAAGAAGAGACGAGGGATCAGCTGACAGCTGCCTGGCTGCAGTGAATGTCTCAACAAAACTTCTCCAAGTTCTAAGTTCTTATCTATCCCGCCAATTGTGCACTTTTGACTGTGTTTTGGCCTTCGATGTCTCGCAAATATGCGCACCGGTCAGCAGATATATATCAATGAATCGTACTTCTCGCTTTTCCCTAAAGAGTATGATTGCCATCGTGTCAGGTTTCTGTTTCATATATGAAGACTGAATACTTTCTAAAGATTAGATAGATATTTATGTAAGAAGGACAACTAAAGTATGAATATCATAACTAACCACAAGGATAGTGGTTAGAATAAATAACTTATGTAGTACTGTAACCGCCCGAAGTAGCCAGCCTATAATATCAGGATAGCAGGAGCCAAGACCATTTTGGCCCCTAATGGTTGGATAGACATATAATCATTATTTTGTAAATCTGCTGCTGGACATTCAAGCAGAATTTAAGTTATTTAGTTTAATATAAGGAAATAAATCTAAATAATATGCCGGCCATTCACTTGATATCAGCGTGCCTCCATACCTATCAATAAGAAGCTTGACTGTTGTGAAAGAGCATTGTAGGTTGGGAGGAGATTGTAGTCTGAGCAGAGCAATTACTTAGCCCTACTGTGTAAGCTATTTCAACATGTGCGAACAAGATTTCCGCGGAATAAGCCAGTCATTTTGCTTGTCTGTGCGTGCGCACACACTGGATTATGAAAGATTAATCATCTCCCAGCACTAAGTAGTTACTCTTCAGCTTTAGCTGCTAGAAGTATATTATGTGGTGGATTAATCAATCTGTAATGCTTTTCTTTTAGCATCAGGTAGGGTAGGACCTGAAGAACTTCTAATTACCTTATTACTTCCTGTTTCCATAAATTCATCTGGCTTGTCATGTCCTACCTGGCAGTAGGAAAATCAAGTACAAGCTAGTAAATCTACTGCAGGTATTATCTGAAGGAACTCTCTTTATCATAGCATGAATAGATGCGGCCCAAAACTACAAACTAAGAGAAACAGCTTGGAAAAAAGATTTATGTCTGAACTTCTGTGTTATATAAAAACTAATCTCTGTTATACCTTGAGTTATGCAGACATATACTCTATTATATTTATAGAGCCTGCCTAGTATATGCACTTGCATGATAATTAAAGATGTGCTGAAAGGTCAAACGTGTCTGTAGGTCTTCTATAATAGGATAAACTGGATATTGTATCTAACGGCTCTAGTATTATAGGCCCCCAGTAGTTGGATTAGTGCTCACCAGACGGCTCTCTGCCAGGCATAGAATAGCTTGAGTTTAGCGCGGACGGGAACCCTGGTAATTAGTTATAGTATTATTAATGTCAACCATTTAGTTACAGGGAACAGTCAGTAAGCGGATACCGGTGTTTAGGCTGGGTCACAGTTGTTAACAAAACCCGCAGTTTGACATCAATCTTGAATCTGTTATTAATTCAGTACTTAGCTCCAGCTGTCTCCAATTGAGGTATAATAATTACTGTAGCTTGATTGGTTGGTATCCAGGGTCTTTACTTTATCCGCAGCTCCACCATTGAGACTAGGGATGCGGACAAAATACCAGAACAACAAGCCGAGCGGAGCCTGCATCTTGGGTTATCTCCGCTGAGTAATGCAAAGACAATCCACTCTTTCACCAACTGTAGGATCTATCACACAATATGCGGTCTATATAAATTCGTGGTGAGCCCTGGTCTTGCACTATAGAAAAATAGAAACTACGAGGAAGCCACGATACCTCAAGCGGTTTAACTGACGTGGACCGATATGGCCAGTATGTACAAACACTTAATGGAGCAGGTGGCAGAAGCACCCGCATCCAAAGGGCTCGGTATCATTTGTACAGCCGCCGTAGCCACACTAATCATTGTCGCATTCGTCAAATGCTTATATTATCGCAACTGGCATCCGTTGTCACGCTTTCGTGGTCCTCCCGAGGCTGCTTCATCGCGGCACTGGATCTACAGAGTGACCGACCGTGGCTTTCCCGAAGAGGACCTCGAAGAGCTTCATAAGAAGTATCGTGAGTTGCACCTAATCTTCGCTGCCTTTCATGATATTGCATGAACTTTGGGAGTTAGGTAGTGCTAATTCGGAATATTTCTAATCTCGGATAGAAACGCAAGCGCTACGCATTGGTCCCAACGAGCTACATATTACCGATGTTCACAAGTACAAGGTCATATATAGTCAAAGCAAGCCGTTCCCGAAGCATGCAGAGTTCTATGAAGCTTTCAACACACCTCATACAGTCTTTACCGAGATCGACGCAGGAATGCATAAAGAGCGCCGACGACTACTGAATCCCTTCTTCTCCCGAGCAGGTGTCTTCAAACTCGAACCCATCATCCATGAGAAGGCCGAGATTTTGATGAATAAGATCCGGCGACTTGAGAATAGTCACACTGTAAATGTGTATGATGCTTTCAGGTAAGTGTCATTATGTAGCTTCTCTGATCGGAATCCTACGAGGGCATACTTATCCCAGAGAACCGAGGACAGGGGCACGGCTGACATATTGGAATCGGAAGATGCCTTACAACTGAGGTTATCATGGAATTCGCCTTTGCGAAATCAGCAAACATGCTAGAAGAGAGCGAAACCACTTTTGGGTCTTGGTTCCTAGTCGCCTTTGACGCTGTTGCGCGAAGCATATGGAAGATGCAGGAGTGGCAAATCGCTCGGAAAGCCTTGGGGGTTGTCCCCATGAATGTCATTGGACTGGTGGATCCCAATATCGTCAATGTCCTCAAAATGTTAAATGTAGGTCCCGAGCTAGTATATTTTTGCCAGTTCACCATTATGTGCTAATGTCATGGTCTTGTTTACATAGTTTGCCGAAAGCTGTCTCCAACACTATGAGGTGCACGGAAATTCAACGACTCATCCTGTTGTATTCGAAAATCTATCTTCCCTGCCGCACGACTACAAGGTCTCCGAGGCAGTTGACATTCTGATTGCAGGAGCTGATACGACAGCATCAAGTCTGACTGCTGGCTTTATGCATATTCTCTCGAATCCAGCTATTTATTCCAAGTTAGTCGATGCTCTTCGAGAAGTGGACATTAGCGTGGATGATCCTTCAGCGGCTCGACTTCAGGAACTAGAAAAGATTCCTTACTTGGTACGTATAGACTCCCCGAACACACAAATGAATCTCCTCGCTAACCGTCCGTCAGACTGCCTGTGTGAAGGAGTCTCTTAGAGTGGCCATGCCGGTGCCTGGCCGCCTACCGAGAATCGTTCCTCAAGACCTCGCTGAGCCATTCGTTGTTGACGGACTGGTCATCCCGCCCGGTGTAAGTCTGGTACGAGATGATTAAATGCACATTATCTTACAGAATTTTTGCAGACTGTTGTTTCTATGTCAACATACACAATGCATACCAGCGAAGAGGTTTGGGGTCCCGACGCCCGCGCCTTCAATCCCGATCGTTGGCTTCAGCCGGGAGCGAAGTCCCTGGAGCAATATCTTTGTACATTCTCCAAGGGCGCTCGAATGTGCATTGGTCAAAAGTATGTTCTCCCGTTCGCTACCAACTAGTACCTTATGCGATATCACTAACGTCTGATGGGTAGTGTCGCATACGCCGAGGTCACAATTGTCATGGCATACTTATTCAGAAACTTTGAGATCCGGCTCCCGCCTGATTTCCGTCCGCCCGAAAGAAAGGATCTGTTTACCATGGAGTATTCGAAACCTGGTTTACCTTTGAAGTTCCGCAGTTTGAAAACAAGGTAATATAGAAGCGAGTGACATGGGTTATTTCCTCCTGTGGGGAGGATCATGTAATTGACTGTGACAGATATAGATAAGATAAGCCGCGTAGTAACAAACTCTTGTACATACATAACTAGTTATTCCTATACAACTCCCAATATTCCCACCCCAGCCTTAGTTAAGTTAATGATACATGGGGTATTCAAAAAGCGCTGTGAAGAAAATAATTTCTTGACTCCACCCGGACAACTCATTCTGAATAAATACCAGAATCCTCCTCCTCAATGCTGTTAGCAGCAGCATATTTATCCCAGGCAGCACAGTTCTTCTCGAGCGCGGAAGGATCAATCATAGGCTCGAGCTGGGACATGCTCTCCACGAATTGCATAGCGAAACCCTCCGATTGGTGCCAGCCAATATGGCAATGCAGCAACCACGCGCCAGGGTTATCAGTCTTGAATGCGATGACCAGATAACCGAGGGCGGGTAGCATAGCCGTGTCACGACGGGGTGGGTTGTAGGTGTTCAGAGTTGTGTTCGACGTGTAGCTTCCATCGCCCTGGGCGAGGATGAAGAAGTCGTGGCCCTGTGAGTGATCATATTAGCAATGGGTGTAAAGTTAACAATTTTGACTTGGGTCAACAAAACATACGTGAAGATGAATAGGATGAGGAACATTAATGGTCATTTCAATGTCGACAATCACCCACTTGCCGTTGCCTTCGACCTCCACAACATGGGATGTCTTGGTCCATGAAGTGTTGCCGTGAGCGATCTGGAGCAGAGTCGGGTTGTCCCATTCTGCCTTGAACGTAGTCGGGCCCATGTACCACTTGTACAAGCCTGCACTGTTCATTATTACGTTCGCCTCGTTGTGGCTTGTGAAGCCGACGCCAGACGCGTCGATAGCAACCACTGGCACCATGCTACTCAACGGCTCGTCGTAGCAGCTGTCAGTGTAGTTGTATGCCGTTGTTGTGGGAGTCGCCACAACAATATTCGGCTGCTCGTAATGGAAGATTCCTTTGATTTCGGTATTTTCAATCTCGGCACAGGCCTCCTGGGGAATGGCGCGCATCCAGAAGTCGGACCCGGCGTGGGCTTGGTTCGCGGTGACGATTACATCGTACCGTTGTCCTGTGGGTCTTGGTAAGTTCCTCTTCGATTGCTATGGAGATGGATGACTTACCGACACCGATGTTAAGAGACGTCGTGTTATAAGGCTCAATGGGGACGAAATCCGCAGCAATGACGGTCAAATTGTGATCATCGATCATGAATCGGAACAGGTTGCTCATTCCACCATTGACAAGTCGAAGGCGGTAAGACTGGCCAGCAGTCACATTCATGAGAAGCGCTCGCCAACAGTTTCGTTGTTCTCCTTAACCCAAATGTTCGTTCCGTTGATCAGAGCAGTGGTCATTTTGGGCTCGCCATCCGTTTCAGCAGTGGAATACATCTGGTCGGCCGTGCGGTGTGATCAGTCCACGAGCCAAAGAACGCCAGCGTCGACATCATAGTTCGAACTAGCAGGTCCGTTGATCACTATAGCACCGTATATTCCATCCCATGCTTGCAGAGCAAAGTGGGAGTGGTAGTAGGTTGTGCCGTACTGCGTGGCGCGCCATTCGTAAGTTATAGATCTTCCAGGGGGCGTGGGACATTGGGTAATGGAGTTTGTGACATCTTGAGGGTTGGTGTGATTCTGGCGCACATTGTGCCAATGTATGCTGGTTCCGTTGTTTTCCAGACCATTGTAGACATGAAATCGGACCCAGTCACCCCAATTGGCGTATATAGTAGGTCCTGGTGAGGTCCCGTTGATGGTCAGGACGTCGCGAGGGATGCCGTCTGGAGCGGCGGTGGTGTTTCCCAGCTCCAACCAATATTCACGAACTACTCCGGTGTCCGGAGCTTGGGTATAGTAGTCGGTGTGGATGTCAAAATCGCACCACTGATCACGGGTTTGCGGTGTGTTGCCCGCACATGCTTGCGTAGAAGGAGAGGAAAGCCCGGCATAGGCGGTGCTGGCTGCGAGCCAGCCCGCTGCCAGGATGGTATGCAAATGCATTGAATTGAATGACACAATATGAACGAGATGCAGATGACTGATCGGATAGGAAAAGAGCGAATGAGATGTGAATCGACAGAGTTCAACGGCTCATGACAGCAGATTAAAATAAAGGATCGTCCTGTCTACCCCCTATCTCATTCTAGACGAACGATGGAATATTCAGAACCTGTTCCATTCCCCGTTCCCGATAATTGTACCGGTGATCGGCACGCACGCTACCAACAGCATGCATGCGCCATTTTTACCGCCATAGGTAGTCCTCAGAGACTCCGGTAATTACGAAGATGTCTGAATCAAGGACGAAGTGGACCTAGACAGTGTTGAAATCAGCTAACCCCGAGACGAGATACTTCTGGGAAGGGTGTCAGGAGTGTAATACTGGGTTCGAGCGTCGAGTATACTTAGTCCGAAACGATGCCTGCAGAGTTGCGGAGTACCTTCGGTGGACCCGGCAGGATTACGTAGACGGGAGATGCGGATTGAGCCCTCGCATGTGAGTTAACTGATTCAGTATAGTATCTGGTTGATGCCGAATCAGATTCAAGATCGATCATCTCGGTCTTGATCTTATCAAGCAGACCCGCTCCGACGTCGATCACTTCCCTTCGTATGATAGGCTTAACCTGGAAAGGAGCCACTTTGCGAAAATGTGGCACGTCCCACTGGTCCCTGTCGGCATTAAGCGGGCATCAAAGCTGCCATCCGATATACGGACTTCATCAATGGGCCGAGCTTAATTTCGCTAAATCCAGACGATGATTCGTTCCCTTTTACGTAACCGAAGATGGGGTGACCTTGCGAGTCCCACTCTACAAATACTACGACCTCGGAGTTACTGGTATGAATGCCAAGACGTCCGGCTACGAGTTTAGATTATCACGTAGAAAGTCGTTCACCATCAGAACCCTCAATTCATTCGGGTCTGTGGGGACGGGAGTGGAGTTAACCTAGTATACAAGACCGTCGGGACTTTGCGACATCCGGGACGTATCATGACACGGGAAGTAGTGGATGGAATAATTGTCTTTTGTCACAGTCTAATATATAGTCTAGTATTTAGAGAGTATTGATGATGGGCTGACAAACCTACAGAAGTTGCAACGTTCAGTTTCAGTTTCTCCTGATTTTTTCAGTTTTCCCTTTTGAGTATTGTTCTTCAAGTGCGTGATGAGAACTCACCATCTCTGGGCGGCGGCCCTTGCCCTGACGGGAACGGTCCAAGCCACCACATTGCAAGATGTGTGTACAGTTTCCTTCGCTCGAAACTCATTGCCGGACGACAGCGTATATCCTGGTGTCTCAATTGACAGGTCTTCTGTGAGTGCAGTGGCAGCCTACAACGCGTCGAGCACAGACCAAGTCTATTGGCCGGGCGCCACGTTCGACTACTGCAATGTGACCTTTGCCTACTCCCACTTGGGCCGGGATGACCGGGTGGTGGTTAGCTACTGGATGCCCGCTCCGTTGAAGTTTGCCAACCGTTACCTGTCGATGGGTGGCAGTGGATATGACATCACATTGGGAAGCACTTCCTTGCCCGGGGGTGTCATGTACGGTGCTTTGGCGGGCACAACTGACGGTGGATTTGGTGGATTTGAGAATGGCTCGGACGATGTGTGGCTTCTAGCCAATGGCACCCTCAATTACGAAACGGTCTACATGTTCGGTTACCAGGCTATCCATGAGCTGACCGTCATCGGGAAGGAGCTTACCAAGAAGTTCTTCAATACCTCCTCCATCTATTCTTATTACCAAGGTTGCTCTGAGGGTGGCCGTGATGGCTTCAGTCAAATCCAACGGTTTGCAGAGGACTTCGACGGGGCCGTGACAGGTGCCCCTGGCTTCCGGTTCACTTTCCAACAAATGCAGCACCTTTGGTCACCCGTTGTCGAGCAAACATTGGACTACTATCCCCCTCCCTGTGAGCTCGAGAAGATTGTGAACGAGACAATCAAGGCTTGTGATGCCCTTGACGGCAAGGAGGATGGTGTTGTTTCGCGAACGGACCTCTGTAAGCTTCACTTCGACGCTAACAGCACGATCGGCGAACCGTACAGTTGTGGCGCTTCTTCTTTGACAACCTACAAGAGAAGAAAGCGATCGGAGACATATGCGCTCCCCGCCCAGAACGGCACTGTTTCTGCCCAAGGTGTGGAAGTCGCAAAAGAAATCATGCGGGGAATGCACGATACGAAGGGGAAGCAAGTCTACTTCTCCTACCAGCCAAGTGCGGCTTTCTCCGACGCGGAGACCCACTACGACTACGATACCGGCTCTTGGACCCTCGATATTACCGAATCAAACAGTGAATGGGTGGAGAAATACATTAATCTCCTCAATGCCACTGAGATGCCTACGCTCAAGAACGTCACTTATGACAACCTGAAGGAATGGATCCGAATCGGCTGGCAGAAATACGACGACACTCTTCAGGCAACTTACCCCGATCTGTCCCCCTACTCCGAATCGGGCGGTAAGGTGCTTCACTACCATGGTGAATCTGATTACACTGTTCCCACTGCATCGTCTGTGCATTACTATGAGTCTGTTCGTCGTATTATGTACCCTGACATGTCAACGAACGCAAGCTACGCCGCTTTGGGTGATTGGTATCGCCTTTTCCTTGTTCCCGGTGCGGCACACTGTGGCCCGGATGACTCCCAGCCCAATGGACCTTGGCCACAGAAGACGCTGGAGACTATGATCCGATGGGTTGAGGATGGAGTCTTCCCTGAGATGCTTAACGCAACGGTGCTGCAGGGTGAGCATAAAGGCGAAGAGCAGAAGCTCTGCGCATGGCCTCTTCGACCTCTGTGGAAAAACAATGGCACCACCATGGAGTGCGTGAATGATCCGGAGAGCATGAAGACTTGGGTCTATGACTGGAATGCTTTCAAGATGCCGGTGTATTAGAATGCTTATGAGGAAACCGGGCCTGGATGTCCTTTCTTCTCCTGCATTCTGATCCTTCTTTTTCTTTAATCCCGCACGTTGACCAGCTATTCAAAACTTCAGCTTGACTGAGCCTGTATACATTTTGATCATGTATTATTGGGGACTAGTATGCCTCCTTTTTGGTCGGATACTATTGTTACTGTGTCTTTATAGTTTCTCAACCTGCTCTGGCAAATATTCTCTTCTTGCCTGTATATCTAGTCAGATTCCTTCATTTGAATGTTTTCCTTTGTCCAATGTGAATTCATCCAGTAGCGTAAGTACTTAGTATGTCATCGAAAAACACAGTGTCTTCAAATCATCGTGAGTAGTAGCATTAAAGCGCGATACGCCAGTGAACCCCCGGGTTTCTTCGGTACGTTAGCTACATGCCTAAAGACCTATTTGTGGCACAATCTTTATCCGGGCTATAATCTCCAGCAGCAAATGACACCAAGATATACCATCCCGGGAAGTGTCGTAAACTCCAGGAGACTCGTTCAGCTCAGTAATACGAGACAGGCTTGTTTGTGGCTCAGCAGAGATACCCGCGACATCAGTAGCGATGGACCATAGCGACTAGTGTGAATCTGAACATAGTCTCTGCAAGCGACTCTTCCCCGCAATGCCCCCATGGGGATATTAGATCCGAGATTTTTGCCCAAAGAATTGGACAGAGCGGGGCGCTAGCACAGCGCATAAGCATTGGCGTGCACCCTGCCCATGTGGGCACTACTCTGGATGCAGAGTTGAGCCCATTCTCCGGGGCCCCGAGTTCCGATGACTGATATTTGCTTGTCAACTTGTAGATCGGATGCTGGAGGTGTTGTTTTGGAATGTCCGGTGCGCTTGGATGACGTGCCCTCAGACTGCCGGTTTCTCTGTTCGGGAGATTGTGGGGTGATGAGCAATTTCAATAGCATAAATAGGTCCTGTCGACATGGCAGGGAAGAGTAGTCGAAAAAATTATTCAATCTTCTAGACCGAGAACAACTCCTTCTATCCCCCCGCTACACGCGATTAAGCCATCATGTTACCCAGCCCGAACAAGCTGTTTCTGTTAACAGCAGCATTATTTGGACATGCCATTGCTCTACCAGCTACTGTAGATTACGACGGTGAGACCCTACCACGCCAAACTTGTACTATATCAATCCCACCAGGACCCAAAATATTCTAACCCAACTCAATTAGTTCTCCCTAGCACCGGTTTCGTCCTCAACCTGGACGTCGCAGCCAGCAACATCACCTACACCGTGCAAGGCAATGACACTATACACACCATAGCTGCCAAGTACAACGTCGGCGCCTGCGACCTTGCCCGTCTGAACGTCCTCTCCGACCCGAACTTCCTATACGAGAACGAGACCCTCCGAATTCCCGCCCGCGCTACCTTCCCTGACGACTACTCCTGCTTCAGCACGAACAACACCGATGCAACAGCTACATGCATCTACGGCGACCCTCACGTGTATACCATCTTACCCGGAGATACGATTCAGAAGATCGCTAATGAGCGGTATAATATCACAACGGATCCGATTCTCAGCTTCACTGCGCAGACGGGCTACATTGCTGCTTTGAACCCCGGTATTTATGATGTGCTAGAGACCGGGCAGACGGTGAAGATCCCGAGTTGAGGAAATGGCAACCATATCTTCAGTAGGCACCCCGTAGAGTGTGTTTTCTTTATCTTTCTTCACTAATGTCTCGCGTGGATGCCGAGGCCGACGACTCCTCTTCTCTGTATGTATTGGTTAGAAACTGCTGTAGGCTCGGGGAAGCACAAAATTATCCCAATGAACCACTCTCCGAGAAGAGTATCGAATGTGGTGTTGCTCATAGAACCAAAGTATAGCCGGAAATACCTCAAAGGTACAGCCGACTTTGTCTCATTACCAGAATAGGAAAGGAATGTAATGACTTACGCCTCATTTTGAAAAAGTCCTTCCGGGGGGATACACTCGAACTGGCGAACATCAAAGTTTTCAGGAGTATGCTCCCACCTTATCACCCGAAGGACACTAACCGCCTCTCTAGCATTCCAATGATAATGAAGAGGGTTGTCGAGGGTTGCATACGCATATGGGATTATGTTCTCCATCATGGGCCGGTTATAAAACTTCACTTCATCACCATGCAGAATAATTCCCCAATAATTTATTGTTCCTGTGACCCATTGAGGCATCCTCATCCAGAAATCGCGCAGCCAATGTTCTTTCCAAGCCATTCCCTCCGGAGACTGTTCGCCTTCCGAAGCAACAAAAACGAGGAACACACCAAACCCGCTGTTCCGCGAAACCAATATTATATCCGTAGAATCTATACCTTCGACCGTCGAGGACTTGAACCTAACTTCAATAGAGAAGCCGTCGGGTCCCCGGAAGGTGTTTTGAAATTGGTTGATCCAGTATATAGTTCTCGGGTTAGCTGAGATTATGGAACCCGAGGTGCAGAGAACATTGTTGGTAAACATGATGGTAGGAAAGCCAGCATCCAGCTAAGCCCGGTCAGGGAGATGAATGCTAGATAAGAACATAATTGCCGCATGCGTTCAGATGTGTCATTTATATTGTAAATCCAAGCAGAAATTCATATGAGGCTGCTATTGTCACTGGGGGTTTCCGTTGTTATACTATGGTTTTCGGATACCGTTTGGGACCGACCATGGCCTCTGTTGCTGTTAGAACGCTTCTCCCCGATAAGAATCCACTTTCTTGAGGAAAGTCCAAGTCTGATCCATTTATGAAGGTAAATATGGCGTCTTAAAACTTAGAGCCTATCTTAATGATCAAAATCCCCCGCGTCCAGGTGTATCGTTGGGACATAATGCACCGCCTACAACATAAACTCATACCAATAAAATGTGAGTTGTTGCGGCGGCGCCCCAGCTTGTCTCGAGGCTAGGATGATTCCGATCGAAAATTTGCCAGTGGAAGAATGTGGCCCATCATTCCTCGCCCACTCCCCAAATGTATTCACTTGTATGAAGCACGAATTTTTCTTGTATGATATATAGGTAGGAGTGGCTCACATGCATTCCTGCTACCCCTTTTTTCCTTCACGTGCCGTTATTGCCACCTATATATATTGTCAAAGCAGTGTACTAGGTACATCATATATATCGAAATAATCATAAGCAAAAATAAAGAAGGGAAAGATAGTGATTTGGAGAAAATTCATTAGACGAGAACCTTATGACTAGACTATAATACGCAGGGCAAACCATTAAGACCTATAGTAGTAGTAGTATTACTTATCCTCAAATTTAGCGCAGCTATTGGCACTTTGTTGAGTCACTAATAGTTAGAAAGATCTTCTAAGGCAGTCTCCTAGTATCGCTAGTATTTTTCATTTTATAAGATCTATGGAAGAAGAATTATAATTTTAGCTCTTATATTACAGCCCGGTTCCTGAGCCTTTACTGAGAAATTCCGGTCTATCAGCCTTTGTATATGATAAGTATAGAGGTCTGTAGAGAAAAACTGCACGGGGGAAAAATCTTAAATATTCTTATTAAACTAACTAGAAATAAAAGCACTATACTCCATGACCTGTCTTGATTTATATTGAATATATTCTTCTTCCTGGTACTGGGCGGGTGTCTAGTCTCCTCTCTTTTACTAGTAGTTATAGCTGCAGGAGTTGAATCTACTACGCTTGCCTATCTAGCATAAGGAAACTCCTTTTCAGATGTTTCGTAACAGTATCATTCGGGGTGATTACCACCACACCACCTGGCCACCAAAAAAAGAAATTATTGTGCATCATCCGTGAATCGAACACGGGCCTCATCGATGGCAACGATGAATTCTACCACTAGACCAATGATGCTTGAGCTGCGGACCATTGCGTTATCTGATTCGCTGCATCATTAAGACCCATAAATATGTATTCAAACAACTAGGTTTTCAAACCGATCGTTTTCGTACTTCTGGTCACGTGCTTCGAATTTTTTTTTCCAGCTAAAAGCAGTATGGGGAAACTTCCCGTCTTTCCCCGCATATTGGTTGCTGGTAATGAGTGGACACGACTACCAGCTACTCTCCATCCCTCGGCACCCGCGAATGTATCCTCGATGAAGTCGCCGCGAGATACTTTTTCCTCAATCCAACTGGAGCCGGTACCGTGATGGTCAGGTTGGGTCATAGCCAGGTTGGACTTACTTCAGGGCCATCCTCTGGATTAGCCATATCACAGTCAATGGCATAGATACCGAAGCCGATGGGAGGCGCTATCCATAGCCGATTGTTAGTGCCATAACCGATAAGAATGTAGATCTACAACTTATCTTCTGGGGCTCAACTGCTACTATTTCTCATCAATTTACGGCTATGGTCCTATCGGTAAAGGGGTGAAAATTCATCAGTAGCCCGTATGAGCACGACTTCTCCGCGTAGTATCGGCAATGGATTGTTTCCCGCATAGTCTAGTTTCTCGACCTCGCCTGCCGGTATATAAAGGTGAACAATTTCTTTCATCAATCTTGCCCATCGTTAGCAATTCTCCAATTTTGACAATAAGTTTCACTCTTTTGTCTATTCATCGTTATTGCATCGTTTGTGCTACCATGTCCACCACTTCTACTGTCACTCAAACCGCCCTTTGCTCCAGGCCGGACCTCAAGGTCATTAAAAATGGTTTCGGTGCCGAGATTACTGGCCTGGATTTCACTTACGGTGTCACTGATGAAGCGTTTCGCTTTATTGAGGATGCGGTAAAGAAGGTTAGTAGTGAACTGGTATCGTGCGAAACCATACACTGAGACTATTACAGTATGGCTTTGCCGTTGTCCGTAAGACAAACCTCGTCGACGAGACCCACCTCGAGCTGGCTCGCAAGTTTGGTGAACTTGACGATGTAACGCCCTACAATAAGGCGGGCCGTGTGCACCGTCTCAAATACAACGAGCTCTTTGACGTGGGTAACATCGAACTTGACGGCTCCATTGTGGACATAAACAGCCCGAGGGGTGAGGCGAATAAGGTATGTAGTTACTCTCCCATTCAGAGCCATACCGAGATAGAGAAAGACGAACAGAACTGACTATCTCCAGGGTAACTCTCTGTTTCACACCGACTCTAGCTTCAACCCTCGCCGAGCCGGTTACTCTCTTCTACTTGCCCATGAGCTTCCGCCACCCGGGACTGGGGGCTCTACTGCCTTTGCCGACATGAGGGGCGCCTACCGTGATCTTGACGACGATTTCAAGCACTTTTTGCACGAAAGAAACTTCATTGCCCGTCATTCCATTCTACATTCCAAGAAGATGGCTGCTCCGGAGCATTTCAAAGATGTTAACCCTACAGATCATTTTATGTCCCGCCACTTACTACTGCAAGAGCACGAGCGCACCGGCATTCCCACTATTTACCTCGCCAAACATATCCACTCACTCGAAGGTGTCTCCCCGGAAGAATCTCAGAAGGTCCTTGATAGGCTTTTCGAGCACTCCACTCAAGACAAGTACGTCATTGAAGTGGAATGGATGAATGTTGGTGATATGATTGTCTGGGATAATACATGTACGATGCACCGTGCCATCAGTGGCGAGTTCATGACCAAGTACAGGAGAGACATGCGGCGTGCTACTGTGCATGATGACAGCAGTTTAGCATGGGGCCTGAATTCCAAGAGCGATCAGCGGATGGGGCTCCCTTAAAGCGTCAACATACTTTGTACCTATTTCAGGCCAACCTCGCCATTGTCGCGATGAAATTATAGTGTAGCCAGCAACAATCAACCCCAAGCACCTGAAAATCAATACTCATGTTAATTCTCAGTGCGCAATCACCCTTAAGTAGTGATTTGCAGTCTGCTTTGTTGTTGTCGCCACAATCCCGTAAGACACGGCTTCGGCAATGGTTTTCGGCTATAGCCGAGATTCTCCACATCATCCCCCTCATACCTCTGAGAAGACCTCGATTCTAAAGATTTCTCGGAATCACTACCTATTACCGATGCATAAAGGAATTCGGCAACCATGACTGCCAGTACAGGTAAGAGGTCATCTCGTGCCTGCCTGCGATGCCGTAAGCGCAAGACCAGATGCGACCTGTAAGGATGCTCTTTACATCAACGATGACGCCTTCATCTGCCCAGGTAGCGGGCTAATACGGCTATAGTGATACCATCGGAGAACCAGGCAAAGCTCCCTGTGTCTTTTGCCATGATACTAAGAGCCAATGTGTCCTCATCAAGTCCAGGCGAGGGGGTAATTTCCGACAGCATCAGCACAAGTCGGGCAATTCGCGACGACAGAAGACTTTGCTCCGAACAAATTCCGGAGACTCGAATGGGCCTGACGTGGAACCGGCTAATAGCGTGTCTGATGTGACCGGAAGTTCTTCAGATGGTGAAGGCAGCGTTGGCAGACAGAATCCTGGAGATGTCTTAGCTATGGAACTCCGGAATCCATCTGATGCGCTGCAGATACTAGCCATGTCTGGTCAGGTCCGGTCCGGAAGTCGGCTTCAAGCTCAGTTCACCAGCACGGCAAACTTAGAGGAACAATTGGACGCTGCAGCTCAAAGAGCAAGCGCGTCAGATACCAACCAGTCTCAGGACTCTCAAGGCCACCAGAGGCCTTCGGCGACTAGCTTTGATGACTACGAGTTGGTAAAGAGAGGCGTATTGCGCCCGAGCCTAGTATTTGAGCTACTACATGAGTTAGCCACACTTCATGGAACCGCATCTGTGTCTACTGACGGAGACCAGGTATCACAATTATTATCATCCGTATTGTCCGATCGTCCCTTCTCATTTGCTGGTTTTATCAAGAATGAGCCAGATTCAACGGTCTGAATACTTTCTTCTCACAGCTATCCTCACCATTGCGTCGAGAGACAATCCCCACCATTCACTCACCCACCGTTATTGCTGGGATCACACCCAACGCCTCTTGGTTGATGTACTCCTGGCACACCCCTGGACCCAAACCCCAGCAACTGTCCAGGGACTGTTGCTTTTGGCGGAGTGGCTTCCCCATATTCAAGTTCAAGAAACCTCTTCTGAATCCACCAAAAATCTATTTAGCGAAGATAGAACAGCTTGGTCGCTTGTTGGGCTCGCAGTTCGGCAAGGCTATCTCCAGCGCCTCGACCAGGCCGCCTTTCGTAATTTTAGTCACAGTGGGTCAAAGCAACGAACAGAGCAAGACAGGATTGTCTGGGCTTGTAAGTCTTTATATCTTTAACTTTGGCTTTCAATGTATGTCCTGACATCAGTTACAGATATTTTTATTGCCGATCGTCAGATATCAGTCCGACTTGGGCAGTCATTCTGGTCCCGAGGCCCGTCTCTTGCCACAAAATTCACCGTCGACGATTTCCCGAGTCTTCAGCCTCGTCCGGAGAACGACAATGAGGACTATGCATCGTGGCTGCAAGCATCTATGGAGCTGATACAAATCTTGCATAATGCTCATGCAATTCTTTACTCATCCAAAGACCGAACATTGGCAATGGTCTATGAAGGTGATTACGCCCGGTATCTTGATGACTTTCGAACTTCCGCAACCACGTGGCGCTCGGCATGGGGCAATCTAGCTGTGTCCGCTAAGATAAGGACAACTCTTCTTATCATGTACGAGTACATTTGCCTTTACACGAATGCCTTTTCCTTCCAGGCGGTCCTGACGAGGGCTTCTCGTCCACACGGATCATCCAAGGGACAGCAGAATGAGCGCCCATTTGCCCACATATTATCCAAAGGCATCATGGCATCCCCCGATGGTCGGTACATATTTGATGCTATCAGCGCAGCAATGAATCTGTTGGCTCTGATGAATAGACTTGATCCGCAACATGTGCTATGCTACCTACCGTCTCGTTACTATTTGTAAGGCTTTTTACCATCCAGATTTACCTACTACTTACACCTAGTGGCAGATATGGTGTCTATGCAGCAGTCCTACTGCACAAAGCAGACCGAGCAGGGGCGTTCCAATCCGAAGAACAACACCAAGAGATTACCACCTTAGCCCAAAAATTCATATCTGCTCTCGAAAAGGGAGCGTCGACTGAATCACACATCTGCCACAGTTACAGTCGGATGCTAAGGCAACTATGGAGCCGGCGGGAGAAGAAGAAAACTAAAGCTTCACGCAGCCAAGATAACACAGAGTTGAACCTTGGTGGCCAGCACAATCTCTCAACACCCCCACAACCGTTTCTATTGGGTCAAGAGCCCGATAATCAGACATGCACCAATGGCACCTTGGGCGACGCCTGCATCTCACAACAGATAAGCCCTCTACCAATGGGAAATAATGTGTCAGAGTTTCCCTCTGTTGAGGGATATTTTCTTGGTTCGTTCATGCCTGGTATCGCTGACTTTAGCACTCCTAATTTCGATGAATACTTGGCCCAAGAATACTCCTTGATCGGTAGTGCAGATGGTCCCCAAAACTGGAACTCAGTAAATCCTAATGTGGATTCCCACATTCTTGATTTGTAGTACTACAATGACAACAGTACTTATAATCGGGTTCGGGTTACTGCATCGTTTTGGGTTCAACGGAATTCCGACGACTAGCTCATTCATGTGACCTTGCCTATCCAACGCACTTCATTTAGCTTGAATATTGCGTATTATTAGAAATAAAGTGCCAATTTTATATGATCTTTCAAGATCTCGATCATGATAGGATACTTCGGCAAAGGTCCCACAAAGCTTCGCTCTCGCGATAAATGCTAGCCCCGCCTAGTATAGATAGCATCGGACACCCGCAGGAACCCCGGTTTTTTCCAGCTAGCCCTAAGCGGCCCATAACGCCATCACGTTTCGCGGGCCATGTGGCCTGAAAAGCTCTTACGGCCCCCATGTTTGGATGCCACTAGTCCGCGCTACCACGCTACCGCGCTACCTGTTTTTGCAGCAGATGAGAAGGCCAGTTTTACACTGAAATACCCTATTTGAGCTTCTTTCTATTTTCGCCCATATATCACCCAGTGGCCGAAGGTAGAGTGTAAAGAGTGATGAGTAAAATGCTTCTACCCACGACAGATGTCTTTGTTTTGCATACATGGGGGGATTTACTCACGGTTTAAATGGGAATGTCACCGCAGGAGCATGGGGAGCTGGGATTTCTGCCGAGCCGTGGGTTAGTGTTGGTAGTATCCCGCTGTCTCAACCAGAGCGGGGTTGAATTCCCCGGCAATATCAATTGCCACACCGTCCAGTCAGATTATGTCGAAGCACTAACCGCTAGACCAAAAACGATATATCGCGTGGTTCTAGCCAGGCGACGGAGAGATATGTGTCCCAACAGATTATATTCCCTTATTATCTCTTCCTATCTTGTTTGATAAGAACCGGTATCAGAATCTTTCAGTCCGTTTATATCCGCCTCCTACTTCCTGTGGAAATTAACAGCTAGCAATGCGGTACCTCGCATACCTTGCTTGACCTACATATCCCTCCGAAGAACGCCACTAGCCTAAACTGATAAGCATACAAGCAAATTGGGTGCGTGTATCGAAAAGGTGTAGAACAAATATTTAGCCATCCGTCCCATTGGCGGGATACCTCGCTTTTTCAATTGATTGGCGCCGCCCTAATGCAGGCGGAATGCAAGCGATAGCGTCAGGTGCGTGTGTGTTATCTTGCACCAATATGGTGTGCTACAGCAAATCGTATTAGACACCTTCATGTGTTCAGAAGAGGAACAGGGGAGTTATTTTACATAAGAGCGCTCTTGGGAGAGTCCCATTTCTCGGTATTAGACTTTATCACATCCTTTTGTATTCCCTCATGTATGATTAAAGCAGCCCACCACAGGGTCCACAGGGTACACAGAAGATGGCTGACTACAAAGATCCCATCTTCTTGAGCAGCAACTCTGATAAAGAGAAGGCGGATCCGACGGGTACCAAGATCGATGAGTCCGACCTGCACTCTCTCCTGGATCAATTGCGGCAGATCGTGGCTGAAAATGAACTTGACGTCAACTTCCCTGTTCAGATCATCGCTCAGGCGCGCGAGATCCTCGATGCCGATACCAAGCATATTGATCTCTCTCAGCTGCAGGAGATCATTTCAGATATTGAAAAGCATCGTGATCTCATTGAGAATGACTCTCCCTATCCGGAGGTCCGCGCTGTGGTCGACCCAACTGATGACCCTGAAATCTCGGCCAATACTTTCCGAGCCTGGTTCCTGGGCATGATAGCTACCATCGTCTTCACGGGGGTCAACCAGTTCTTCACCCTGCGCTATCCCACTATTGTCATTTATTCCATTGTCGCTCAATTGCTGTCCTACCCCTGCGGGGTCTTCATGGCCAAAACCCTGCCTACGCGCCAGTGGAACCTGTTTGGCTGGAAGTTCAGTCTGAATCCCGGCCCCTTCAACCAGAAGGAACACATGCTCATCACTGTTATGTCTAATGTCTCCTTCGGCGGTACCAATGGCACAGCCTACGTGACGTACATTTTTCAGGTGCTGAAAGCCAAATCCTTCTATAACCTGACATCGCTGTACGATCAAGCCGGTTTCCAAATCCTCGTTACGCTATCCACACAACTACTGGGCTACGGCTGTGCCGGCGTGGTACGCCGATTCCTAGTGTACCCACCGTCCATGATCTACCCCAAGTGCCTTTCAACCATCGCTCTAAACAAAGCCCTACACAGCGATGAAGGCCGCGAGCGGGTCCACGGCTGGAAGATCAGCCGATACCGCTTTTTCATGTACTGCTTCATAGGCATGTTCTTCTACTACTGGTTCCCGGGGTATATCTTTCAAGCCTTGTCGTACTTCAACTGGATCAACTGGATCGCCCCGGATAACGTCAAGCTAGCCATCATTTGCGGGACTATCACCGGGCTTGGCCTCAACCCCTTACCCACTTTCGA
Source organism: Aspergillus neoniger CBS 115656 (assembly GCF_003184625.1). NCBI lineage: Eukaryota > Fungi > Ascomycota > Eurotiomycetes > Eurotiales > Aspergillaceae > Aspergillus > Aspergillus neoniger. The sequence goes on from NW_020291134.1 coordinate 199,506, forward strand.
TTGGAACATCATCTACGCACTCTACGACCCGATCATCTATCCCTTCTACGCATTGGCCAACATTGGTATCGGCACTATCCTGGGAGCCTTCTGCGTCATTGCCCCCGTTTACTTCAGCAACGTGTGGAAAACCGCTTACTTCCCCATCATCAGCAACGATGTTTTCGACGACACGGGCAACACGTACAATGTCACCCGAGTGCTGAACAGTAAGGGCGAATTCGACCTAGAAGGCTATGAAGGTTACAGTCAACCGTATCTCACGGCCGGGTACTCCGTCATGTTCTTTTTCTTCTTCGCCATGTACTTGGCAACTATCGTGCACGTCGCACTCTACAACCGGCGCGAGGTCATGAAGGGATTCCGCGCCCTATGGAAATGGGCCAGTGCGCGAGAGGAGCACGAGGACGTCCACAATCGCTTGATGAAGCAATACAAGGAGGTCCCGGAGTGGTGGTACCTGGTTGTGCTGGCTGTCTCGTTCGTATTCGGCTGCATCGGCGTCGCCAAGTATGACACCGGCATGCCCATCTGGGGTATCGTCTTCGCCATCATTCTCTGCCTCGTGCTGCAGATTCCATACGGCATGGTCTACGCCATAACCAACTCTGAGGTAACGAACAACGTTATTGCCGAGTTCATTGGAGGATACGCCATCACCGGCAAACCCGTCGCCAACCTCCTCTTCAAGGCATTCGGATATATCGCCTGTGCCCAGTCCATCCAGTTCGTGGCTGATCTGAAGCTGGGCCACTATATGAAGATTGCCCCGCGAGTGATGTTCGCAGCCCAGCTGGTAGCCACAATCGTCGGCGCATTTGTCTCCCTTGGAGTAAATGTCTGGGCGCTGGCCAACATTGAGGACGTGTGTTCCACCACCCAGCCGGACAAGTTCACCTGCGCCGGTAAGTGATTTTATTCCCCAAATTGATGTTTCCTCCCACACCAACCCACATTTTCATTTACTGAACACATAAAATAGGCGCCCGAGACTTCTATACCTCCTCTGTAATTTGGGGCGCCATCGGCCCGCGGCGCCTCTTCGGCGCAGGGCAGATCTACAACCCGCTGCTATACGGCTTCCTCGTTGGCGCCCTCCTTCCCATCCCCTTCTACTTTATCACCAAATGGCGCCCCCGCTCCATTCTCCGATACGTTTATATCCCGCTGGTGTTTTACGGAATTTGCGATATCTCTCCGTACAATGTCACGTACGCGTGGTGTCCGATGGTGGTGGGATTCATCTTCAACTATTGGATCAAGAGACGGTGGCAGGCGTGGTGGGAGAAGTACGCGTATGTGTTCACGACCGCTATGTCGTGTGGAGTGGCTATCGCTGCCATCATTATCTTCTTTGCTGTCGAGTACAAGGAGGTCGATTTGAATTGGTGGGGGAATGAGGTCTCGTATGTGGGGTGTGATAATGATGGGTGTACGTTGTTGGCGATTCCGGAGGGAGGGAAGATCTGAGGTTGACTCTTTCTTTCTCTGGAGTTGTATGTGGTTTTTTTGTGTGTTTTCTCGATAAATGAGATGTGTGTATGTATGTAGAGGATAGTAGGAAGCAATAAGAGGAAGCATGGTGATGCATGTAGAGGCAAAGATCCAAAGCAAAAAAAGGTCAAAAAAATGGGCGACACAATATTTCAGAGTCTAAGACAAGGTCCTGATACGGATCGAACACGGAACCTCTCAACTAAGTGACATGAAAGACCCGACGCGAGTGATTAACCGTTAGACCACCCAGGTTTGCCCTGAGAGAGTGACACCGTGAAAGGTTTATTGAGTGGGCCTACTTGTCTTGGGTCACCGCCTTGAGCAGGCTGCAGCTTGTTGATAGTGAATGAATTCGAGGTCATGTGAGTCATTTTGGGAGTGGGTATGCTATCACTGCATGTATTAGTACCATATTCAGCTGTAGCAGACTACACGAGCTGGCTGTATTGTAATTGGTAAAGGGGAGAGGGCCTCTAGTAGATGCTAGCTATTGTATAGAACGTGATAAGAACATACAGATAAGGAGGGTGCGGATATTATATGACATCAGCAGTTTCTATCTACTTGTATTTATACTTCAGATAGGATTCTAAGGTAGGCCATTGCAATCGAACACAATTTGTTAGATTTCGTCCTCGAGTAACTGCCAAGTTATTTAGCCTTTCGATCCGATAAACGGAAGGGACGGAACTGGACAATAATCTTGATTGAGGTTTCGCTATTTATACACTTTCTCCTCTCTAAGCCTCTCCAGCCGTTTCAACTTCCCTCGGAGATGCTCGATCTCGTCCTCCAGCTCCTCCCTCGAAGCCACCCAATACTTCAACTTCAATATCGCCGCAGAAATCAACAAAAACCCAATAGACACCAACGGAGACCACTGTCCCACTTGCTGCGGCGCCTCCTGTGATGGTCCATCTTCGTGGATATAATACTCAATCCACACCACAAAAGCAATGACCGTCAGCGGGCTCACAATAATGCTAAACACTAACGCACATAGGATTATAGTATCGAGAATAAGCCTCAGCCACGAGCCCAAGGCGTGTAAGGTAAAGAGACCCCCGGTAGGTCTCCACACAGAGAGCTTCTCCCTCGTTGAATCCATCAAATCGGTTCGATGAAGTTGAGACACATATATTGGGGAGCGGAAGTCCTTCCTTAACCCATTGAAGATGTTCTTCCGCTCGATCCAGATGCTGCGTACTTGAGCTGAGGGAAGACGTGACCGATACGGAAGGATCTTGAATAGTAAAAGGAAGAAGTTCACGATAACAGTGAGGACGATGAGACTGTAAAATAACGTTTGGAGTAGACTACCTCGTCCCAAAATTCGCTTCGTTGATGAACGCGGTAGTCCCCCGTGGCGACAGTCGCCTCAAGAGTGGTCTGTTGGCGCAGGATCTGCGTCGTGTTGAAGCAGGGATAAAAGCAGACGCCTGGTAACTGGTCGAACATGGTGCTGTTGCTGAAAATTTCCCAGACACTGTTGTTCCAGGTTGAGGTGCGCTGCCATGCCTCCCATCCATCGCTAGAGACGGTGCCCATGGGTGGAAGATCCGGGTAGCAAAAGGTATATTGGATGGGAGTGTCGCGGAGAGTGGGCCAATATATCAGGGCACAGATAGACCCAGCAAGCATGAGCATGTGCCATAAGCCGAAAAGGATATAACGAGCTCTTTCATGCGAGAAAGCACGGGACCAGCATTGAAGAGGAAGGAAGGTGAGGTAAGCTGTTACTACTATGGCGAGAACGGCGTCGGCATCCAGCTCAAGTGCAGCTGGACTCAGTTCGATTTGATCGGCCTCCGTGATCAGCGATGGGAAGCTGTTCCATAGCGAGGTGTTATCGGAGACTAAGGGGATTGTTATGAGCTCGTAGGGATTGTGTTTCGCCGGATTGGAAACGAGAATGAAGGCTTGGATGGCGGCGGTTCCAGCATATGTTGCTGCCGCACCCAGGAAGACGTCTGCGAGCCAGCCGGTCCAGCGAGTGACACAAGTGGCTAGAAGGAGGGCATAGAAGAGATAGCGCGGACACGAGTCGTAGAAGGTGCTGATGGGGTAGGCGCAGATGACCTCTTCCACTACGAAGAGAGGCGTCTCGCTTGTCTGGTTCATTCCAATGTGGCTGGTTGCATCCTCGCCAGGTATCAGTGTGTAAAATGTTTCCTTCGCACTGCCAGGAGCTGGCGGATTTCACCGATCCTCCCAGGGGGTGAATCTCGAAGAACAATTTAGGTTCATGGTTGAATCTTAGACCAAGTGGAGACCTCGTGATGTCATCACAACCGGCGAACTTCAACCCGCCCTATCACGGAGACTATGCAGGCAGAAGTTCCTAAACCGAGTTGAAGACATTCGATTTCCGCTACTACGCGCAGAATTCGAAGCCATCCGACCGATTGTCCTTCTCTTATGAGGGTGTTCGTAACAAGTACCGCCGAACAAATTTGACCAGACTCACTGTAATTGGAGCGTCCGTGAGCAGAGCCACTATAGCGGGATCATCTAACAGTGGAGGAATATTTAACCCAGCTATAATTCCTACATAAATCATTTAAACATTCTAGTTTAGAGGGAAAAGATTAGATGCGATTATCTAAGATTTTACACATGCTAAATTCTTTTCTATTTTGAAACTCATATATAAATAAAAGGTGTGAAAGTAGCGGCATACGAATCCGTGATTACTGATCTAACTTGCCCAAAGTTAGTCAGTCCTCCAATTCAGTACCACAAATTGTAGTGCACTTCTTTCTATTCACCATTCTCATACCACGAAGAGAAGAAAGATAGAGAAGGAGGGAGTTATCAAAAAATAAATGAGAAGAAAAATATCCAAAAAAGAAAGGTACAAGCAAGGCCCGAGCCGCGGATCGAACGCGGGACCTCTCGCAGATATGCTTGGGTTTGTATCCCTAAGCGAGAATCATACCACTAGACCACCCGGGCTTGTTAAGAGTGAATTTCTGAATAATGAAAAAATAACCCTGACCAGTACCTTTAGGTTAAAAAGTCAATCACCAAGTTAGGTCTGCGTTATGTTTTAAGGATAATGAAACTATAGGGGAGCAGCTACAGAATGCGCCTTGCTGGACAATTGAAGGTATGTTCATCGACAACATCCTCGCTATCACCCGTATTTTGCGTACGTTTGGGGGTCACTCTGACCTTCTATAATGATTTAGTATATATATGTAACTAAAGGTATTCCCAATCTTCTAGGTCCATACAGCTCACAGAGGATTGAAAAACCGTGGTCCTGCGAGCGTTACGAGCGTAGCTATAGGCACGATGAGTTAGGTAAACGGGGCCTGAGTCGCAAATGGATATGAATAACATCCCATAACAGGGGAGCATATGCATTCAGGAGGCCGCAGTAGGCGGAAAGGGAATCCGCAGCGGAAAATGCCCGATCACCTGGAAAATCACCAGATCTCCCAACTTACCAAGATAAGCTCCTCGCAAACCGTCACATGACCTTATAATGTATATATCGGAACGCGAAAGACAGGGGGCAGCACTTACACAACACTCCGTTATTCGACGGGAAAAGCCAGCATTTGCCCAACTGACAAGCTTATATTTATGTATATATATACATATATATCTGGCTGCCCACTTTCATTGGCATTACTTAACACAGATGGACGAAGCAGAGATGCAGTCATCCCCAGTCGACAACGCAGACCTCACATTGTCGCGAAGAGACCAACCTCGGAAGAGCCAAATGCTCCCCCCGATGTTAAAAGAAGTAGAAGCTCCGATGACGGGGAGGCACCGCCGATCAGAAGCATTTTCGCGGCAACCCGGATGGTTCCTTTCCCAGAAAAAGTATGCTCGGATTTGTAAATATGTGTTGAAGCCATTTGACCATCTTGAAGCCCGCAGTTGTAGAAGAACAGAATAATAAGATAGAGTTTCAGGTTGTTAATTATGATAATTCCACGGAGAGTAAATCATTTTAACAGATCTCAAAAACCTGTTCGAAAAGCAATTACTGAAGATACCTAAATGACTTTCCAAGAGATCCGACATCGCAAATTCGCCAAAATTATGTTCTGTGCTGTTTTATCAGACCAGCTGGTAAAGGAATATGGAGCTCATCTCATGGCCCACCTCGGGGACTAAATTTAAGTATATAAACAAGCTTGGCCCTTCTTCTCTACAGTCATCAAATATAAAGTCCCAGATTATTAGAAGGTCATTGAATCTCCAATGGACCTATCGCCAATGGAAGAAAGGTGAGAGAATAGTTTTTATTTTACCTCAAAAGCCCAGGTCGACGATCTCAAGTTGATCTTTTGTAATTGTCAGCAGTATAATAATAATAAAACAACGGTCTATGTCAAGTCTGCGTCCAAGCTGGAGAAATACATGTATTCTCTCTGATTAAAGAGATACCGGGATGGTTTGACTTACTGGAAGATAAATATCTACGCCCTAACTGTTCCCCTACATGTCAGCCTACTGCTAAGTGATTGAAGAAGAGTTTTGTAAAGTCCGGTTGGTACTTGCATTACTGAGTGTAGGGCGGTACTGGCCATGAACTTGACAAGGCCAAAAATCTGTAAAAATATAAAAACATACAACAGAAGGGATTCGCTGGTGGTCACCCACCCAACTACTAACCTCCCGGCGTGTGGCTTAAGTACGGCTGAGCGGACGGGAAGCCCTGTTTTCCACACCCTGTGGTCGTATGTGCTTAATTTGTCATTGAAGGCCCTTATATCCTCTATTATAGAGTATGATGCAAGATTAATACTAAAATAGAAGACCAAATATCAATCAATATGCAGACCTAGGTTTAAGAATCGACTTGCGCGCCTCCATGTAAATCGCACTCCGGGCTTCATTTACATCCGCATCTATCCCGATTCCAAATGCTATCTATACTGCTCTCATTGTAAACGAGATCCTAGTTGCTCCCGCCAGGATATCTTATATCGATCTTCAATGTTTCTGCAAACATGAGTTTCCGAGTATGTTTTCATATAGCAGTTAGCACCGCATTGCTAGATACTACACAACGATGAACTATCAAGACTATCTATGTCTCCCGCATGAGCACAGCCCTATAGCGCACCTTTCCATCTCTCAACTGGCTCATCGCCTCTTCTATGCCAGAGCTAGTGAACGGAAAGGTCATTATAGTTGGATAAATCTGCTTCTTCGCCGCAAACTCCAAAAGTGCCTGTGTACTCTGACGGGAAGCAACCAAGGAGCCCTGGATCTTACAGCCCTTGAAGCATAGCTCCAACGTAGGAATTGGGGAGGGCTCAAAAGTTGCAGTCAAGGGATAAATAGCACTATGGCTATCCATGAGTGGTAGGATTCTGTCCACAACTCATCTAATCAGTCATACGCCCTACTCATGTAGCACCAGAATTAACCGCAGAACGACTCACGAAGAATACTTCACATCAGCACTCCCACAAAGCAGGAGGTGCTTCAATGGCTTAAATGACTGGAGAGGGCTTTCCGCCCGAAAGACATGGTACTCCGACGCTCCGTACTCCATAGCCTCTTGCCTCTTGGCCTCGGAGCTCGAGAGCACGACGACATGGTACCCCATAGCAGCAGCCAGCTTGATAGCCAGGTGACCGAGACCACCCACGCCCTGTATTCCGACCCGATCACCGGGGCGCATGTCGAATCGTGTCAGAACTGTCCACACCGTAGCCCCTGCGCACATCAGGGGTGAAGCATGGGCCGTTTCTATCTCGTCCGGGATGCGAGACACACAGTTTGCATCCCAGATGGTGCCGTAGCTGAAGCTGCCGTTGTTGAAATCGTTTGTGCCGTATTGTTTCTTTTCTCGGCAGTATTGGTCCATATCTTTGACACCCGGGCAAGGTTCGTTAGTATAATTCCAAGTTATAACAAGTCATGAAAGCGATAGTTGTATAGACACCTTACCTTTCGCGCAGTTATCGCATCGCGCACAGATCCCATGAGTGAAACCAAATCCCACGCGGTCACCGATTTTGACCGTCCGCACGCCGGGCCCGATGGCCTTGATGATACCCACACCTTCGTGGCCCAGGACTTGGCTTGTCTTCAGGTAGTGTTCATCTGTTCCGCAGACGCCGGATGCGAGGGTCTCGATGAAGACTTCGTTGTATTCGAGGTCGCTAGAGACTTTGTCGCTGACGATCTTGCCCTCGGGAGAGCCGCGGAAGACATCGTAGGTTAACGCCATGTTATTTCTGAGAGACACGTTTGAAATACTGATTTAATAGATAACAGAAGAGACGGATGGATAGGAGCCTGTCTAGGTATCTTATATACCACTTTCTCTGCCTATTCACTTGTTGCGGAGATATTCTCCGCTGCGGGTTTCATTGTCCGTCCCCGCCTGCCCTACATTGCGGGTTTTTGATCCGTCTCACCACCGTCAACTGTCTGACAAGCAAGTAGGTAGCTTACGAGATCGGAGAGGCTCTACACGAAGGAGCTCCATCTGTCATATGAGCAAAAGTGCATTTTGGGAACGTTGGATGACTACTAAAGTGATTATAGTTAGTTTGCGATCGATGTTGTGTTTGGACCAGATAGCTGACTAATCACTTTCATGATTTCTAAGAAAAGAATGGCATGGACAATCATCAACAACAATGGCATGTGTACGCCGACCTTCGATCATTATTCCTTCTCTATTTGCATGATATAGGGCTATTACTGGTTACGATAATGCAGAGTGAAAGAGTACTTCCAGCCCGACATGCCCGACGTCGGATGGCCCCCCGAGGCCGGATTATGACCGCATGTGCTCGGTGTCAGAAACGGAAGATTCGAGTAAGTACGCCGACAGCAGATGATTACTTTTTTCATCGAAATTGATCCAGGAAACTCTTCTAGTGCGACGGAGTTACTCCCGTCTGTGGGGGGTGCCAACGAGCCCACGTGGATTGCGTTGAAGGAGTTTCAGTCCGTGACATTTCCCGAAAGTAAGCCGGCTTATTACGGGCCTGCTTATACCCACATACTAATATAGTATTTCAGTTACGTCGATGAGCTAGAAGCGCGGATAGAATGGCTGGAGTCCATCATCCGGGAGCACCTACCAAACATTGACCTCCACAAACCTGATGAACCTGAGGGACGTGTTCCCTTGGACCGTCATCGTGGCTCGGTTTGCAGAGGATCGAACCCTTCCACTGCTCCTGAAGCACATACTTCCCAAATTGGGAATGACAAGGATGACTGGGGCCCAGCGCGTGACATTATGGATCAACTTGGACTGGTCTCGATCAACGCAGAGGCGGATCTTCGATATTTGGGCCCTTCCAGCGGGCTTTTCTTTACCAGGTTCGTGCTAACCGGCCTTGGACGACGAGCCGGATTGGCACAAGAATCAGTTCCCCCATCCGGAGGAACCAACTTCATCCCTGCTGAGCTTCTCGATATTCAGCCCAAAGGTCTTCCATCTGACCTAAAACAGGCCCTGTGGTTGACACAGGCGTATTTCCAAGCAGTCCATGGGCAATTTCCGTTCCTGCATCGACCATCTCACCTGGACCTTCTGCAAAAGGCTTACAATGGCATCGAACTCCTCCCGCCCATCGATCAATTCCAGCTCTACATGGTCCTGGCTATTGGGGCCACTATTCGATCGCAACAAGTGAAGATACTTCTTTCTGCAGAAGGATACTGTGCCTCGGCGATAGTCCACTTGGACACCATTTTCCAGAAATCGTCGGTGCGCGGCGTACAGTGCATGCTGCTTTTGCAGATGTACACATTTCATAATCCGTCCTCGGCGATTAGTTTGTGGACACTGCATTACCATTGTCTAGCTCATGTGTTGGAACTTGGTTTGCATCGTAATGTTCGAGGCTCTGCTTTTACCGAGTTCGATCAGGAGATGCGCACCCGCGTCTTTTGGTGCGTGTATACAATGGATCGTTACCTGTGCACTTCACTCGGTAGGACAATAGGTATTATGGATGAGCAATGTGATCTGAGGATATCTCGCGTCTTTCCCTACAGCCTATATATATGTTAGAAAAGGACGCTAATAGTCAACATAGTTACCACACGACATCAACGACGAGGACCTAGAACCAGACCAACCGATTCCAAATCAACCCTCTACACCAGGGATAACCGACATGTCCAGCGCGATCCACCTCTTCAAACTCGCTCGCTTCATCGCCGAAATAAAATGCGTTCTATATTGCATCGACCGAAAACACACCCCTTACACGCAACCCACCATCACAGACCCCAACCACTGGCAACAAGATATACTTCACCGTCTACGGCAGTGGAAAGCAACCATCCCTCAGCATTACCCACAAAGCCCATCGTATTATCTAAACAGTCTGCTCGAGATCAGATACTATGAGTTAGTGATGTTGGTCGTACGCCCCAGTCCTCTCTTCCCATACCCGTCCAAGACCTTGATCAAGTTGTGCTTTGATTCCGCCTTGGAATGCACAAGGCTTTACCGCCAGCTATACATGACCAGTATGTTGCACTATAACCGGACGATTGTGCAATCGCTGTTTCTATGTACGATCACTATATTTTATTGTATATGGGCACCAAATGGATTAGAAGAGGAGAAAACCACCCTCGAAACCGTCTTACCTGCCCTAAAGTCCGCTTCGGATATCCCCAGCGCCACCGGGGAATGTTGGCTTGAAGTGAAACGGACTCGCAATGTACTGGATTGTATCACCAGGGCTACGGTAGGCCGGTTCTCTAGGAGACTTGGTCAATCATCGGCATCGATTCCATCAGGAAGTAACGGGACCTTGCACAATAATATAAATAGTCAAGGGGTGTCGATAATGGACTTGCCTACAACTACCTTGAATGATGGGTCGTGTACCGATGGCATCACTGGTAATGGTAATGCAGGGCCGGTCTCGGTAGATCCCTACTATGTGCCGGCGCAGCAGCCTGATGCTACACCTGAGCTCTTGTCTTTTTTCATGGATCCTCAGCCGGAGTCGGCGATGGAGTTGTTGGATTTCTCATGGGATGTGTTTGGTGGGGTTGATGATGCAATGCAGGAGATAATAGCTGGTGCGTCAGCAGAGTGATGAGATTCGGGATTGTGGATTATTGACATTTCGTGCGTTGTCATAGTATATACCGCTCAGTGTTGTGCATCTAAGTTGCTTTGTGAGTCTCTATGCCGGTTACGTTTTACAAAGGTTCTGGTTGCCGCAGGTGTTCACTTCAACTGTAGTGGATGCCTCAGGCCTGTATACGAGGGAGTGTAATTTGGCCTAGTCTCTGCCTAGCCGCTGTCAGGTCAGGTTCTTGCAATGGTAGAAAAGTGAGGTCTCCGACTTATGATATGGTTGATATCGTGTTGTCGAAAGAAAAGGATTCCGTTAGATGGTAATTTATGATGCCAGGTCAAGTCACTGTATAGACGACCCTCGCCATTATCGTAGGCTGTGCAATGCTATTACACCAACACTTCGTCTCTATTATGCACACATTATCATGATTAAGTAATATATCAGTTATCCCTCTTTCAGCGTTGCACTGCTGATTCCTTGATTGTCCTCGACCTCGCTGGTATGTGTCTTATCTGCTGTTTCAGTAGTCGTAAGTTTGTCATCCTTGGTAGGGTCGCTGCCGCCAAAGACGCCTTGCATTTCTTCGAGAGAGTAGTTGGAGGTCTATTCCTTGTGAGCAGATACATCAGTAATCCCGAGTGGGGCATAAGACGCACCTCCTTCAAGAAAATGAATGAATATACGACGATCGCGTAGTTGAAGATCGCAAACATAAGAAACATCCTCCATCCGATATTTTCAATCGCATGCGGAGTCACCTGCGACATCATGAAGTTGAAGAGCCATTGTGAGGCTGCGCCGACGGTCACACCGATCTCACGAGTGCGACTCGAAAAAATCTCTCCGACGTATAGCCAGGGAAGAGGACCCCAGGACATGTTGAAACTGAATGCTTCACAATATGTCATGATGATCATGGCGATTCCCGCTGGCGAGGCGTTTCCGGTGTCGCTGGAACTGGTTGGATGTGTGGCCAAAATGCAGGCAATGATGAGCATAAACGACCCCATCGCGGCGGCACCAACCATGAACGGCCATCGCCGACCGATGCGATCCATAACGAATATCTGGAAGACCGAGACACCGACTACTTTTACCACACCGAAGAAGCCAGTCACCAGCTTGCTTGAGTTTCCTGCACCCACGGCGGAGAAGATCTGAGTGGCATAGTAAGCAAGGGACGTGTTTCCCGTAAGTTGCGCCGCTAGCTGAATCGTAAAGGCGATGAACAATCGATAGCGATTTGCGGGAAGCAGCAGTTCCCGGAAGGTGAAACCTTGCTTGATTCGAGCTTCCTCCTCAATACCAGCCAGAATTTCATCAAATTCTTGCTGGAGCTCCTCAGTTTCTTCCCCACCTCGTACCCATTTGAGAGACTCTCTAGCCTTATCAATTTTGCCCTTGGAGGCGAGCCATCGAGCGCTCTCTTTAACCGTGCACATACCGAAGAGGAGAAGGGACGAGGGGAGAAGCTGCAGGCCTAGTGCGATCTGCCATTGTTTTGTTGCGGATGGCTGGTCTATCGACACAGCGTACGTGACCCAATAGGCGACCATGACTCCCAAAGCGAAGAACAGCTGGAAGCAAGACCCGAGTCGGCCACGTAGATCCTTAGGAGACATTTCAGCTGCATACACTGGAATCAGCACCGTTGCGGCACCAATGCCGAGACCAGCTATCACTCGACCAGCATAGAACGTGCCCAGAGTATGCGAGTTGACGACCTGCAAGATGGTACCGACGGTGAAGACAAGGGAACTGATGATGAGGCCGAGCCGGCGGCCTAGGTAGGATGCGATGGGTGTGGTGAAAAAGCAGCCGAAAAAGGCACCTGCTTGGAGGATCGAAACGGCGTTGGAGTTGACCGAGGTTTTTTGAGCGACCGTGTATCCGAAGTCATTCTGGAAAGAGGGCAGCGTAAGAACACCACCTGGCCATTGTCTGGTTAGCTAGCTCGTCGTTGTATATAACGAATAACCATGGAGTGTAGCGTACTAATAACACCAGTGTCGAATGCAAAGGCGAAAGAGCCCATGCAACTAGCAGACACCAGATAGATAGCCCGGAAGAGGCCCAATTTCCGACCCATTGTGAGAAAGACTGGTCCTCAAAGCAACCGATTTCGGTGCGGTTTAGGAGCAGTAAGAGCCGATTTGGAAAGTAAGGGGGACAGAGCCAAATGACCTGTCAGTGCCAGCACTGATATTTAAGATGATCAGGCCAAAATCTCGGTGGCTCAGCTGGCAGACCCCTGTTGTTGCGTGATTCGCGCTTGCGCGTGCTACACGGCAACTATAAGCTCCCGCGGGATATAACAAGTAATGGACTATCCCGTCAGCTGTGGCGCCTGCAGCTAGGCCCCTTGCTTTTGTGCAATCAGATGGCAGGTATGCGACGTCCGTGCGAAGATCCTTTATATTGACATATCGATGAAAGTGGTCATCAGGCAATAAACCCCGCCCGGGGGCGCTCGACTGGAGCCCTAGCGGAGGGGAGGGCGGCCAAGTCCGGACGTCAAGCTCTGATGTCTGCGACTCTGCGAAGATGGTTGGTTCCGGATGGGCAACAGCTGATGCGGATGACGTGCTAGCCATCTGTGACGACACGGCTCGCGCTCTCCAAATCGGAAAGTAGAGACTGAGTTTGAACATCGGTGAAAGTTAGGTCGCAGAGCAGATCTATAATTGCTTTTTGTATTGCTGATTCTTTGGCCCTACTTTCCGCCAGAATCTCCGACATCTAGATGAGACAGCTGGGGTACTTTGAGATCTCGATATGTCGCACATGGTGAAGGGCCAGGGATCGGTACCCCGCAAAATGTCGTGATGATCGACAGCGGACGGGGTGTGAGAAGATGCGACCATTGGTGGACTGAGCGACGAGGGATCAAGCCAGTCAGCATGCACTCCATCCAACTATGGGGACTTAAGGTTACTTCGACTTACTGGCTGGCCGCAATCGTTTCCTACAACTCATAGCGGGGCCACTGGTGGTCCCTCGTCGGTTGCATCCTGTCCAGCATCATCGACCATGGTAGTATCCAAGGTCTGGCAGGACTGGAGGATGTCTGTATACAGATGGAGTCACGATCGATAAGGCAGCGCCCAGCTCAGATCGACGCTGGAGGAGAGACGGAGCAAATGCCTCCTTTCCCAAAAGGGTCTGGACGTGTTCAGTCATCGCCAGAAATGGTATAGTGCAGGATTCTCGATCACATGTTCTCGGATAGCTGATGTAAGCACATGATTATGTCATTGGCTTTGCGCGTCACGTGAGCATATGAGACGATGTATTCCTAAGGCATCAGAGCAAACACAACTTTCCGTATGCAGGCTTTGTCATCTTATGCCATCCTGCATTAGTTATTCTCAGCTAGTATCTTTGTAAGCGGAACTATGACTCCTAGATTTACAGGATTCGCCAAGTTCTCCTTCTAGCCAACATACTAGCATTCCAGTATAGGGATCTCTCGCTACCTCGATTGAAGAACCCGCATGCTCTTGATTACATAGTCTCTCAAAATCTTATCATTCTCCTGCTTATTGACATATTGTTTATTTATTTTAGATCCATCTACACATGTCTGAAATTGTAGGACGATCCACACCAAAACAGTACAACAGTCCGATGTCAGCAACCAAGGAGAAGACATCATCACAAGCAAATACAACCATCACAATCTTGTACGGTGTTTCTTCCTAACCGGGCAATCATCCCAGAGCCCTGACGTCGTTAAAAAGCGCAGGTGATAGCCATGGCAGTCGCAAATGAATCAGTCGCTGGACCGGGTTAGTGATCGACATGATTGTCGAGCGGCCGCGGACTCCCTCCCCATAATGGATGGGTAGGATCTACACGTGGCAAGTTAGTGTGGACGTTTGAAACGAACCGTTGCAACGACCAAGATCATTGACCATATTTTGAGTTATGATAAGAGTTCAAGACATTCTGATGCATGGATAAGCATGAGAGGCTGAAAGTAGGTCGGTCTACTCTGATGTATGTGCCTGTTATCGATCCAGCCGCCGCACTAGAGCATTAGAGCTGGCACCAAAGTTACTACCACCGCCATTTCCCTTTGCAATTAAAGTCACAATTTGTGGACATCCAGCTAGTAAGGCACTACGGTACTTTTATCCAGGGGTCTGCAACTCTCCCAGCGAATTCCGACCACTTGCATAAACGCCAAATGCCAGATAAGGGACTTTGATCAGCCAGTCATATCCGAAGTGCTGCCCGCCAGGACCTCATGGTTGACCGTTCCCGATCTGGCCCAGAAATTGGTCGATCTTGCCTTGATTCACAGAAATGGGTGGAGTTTCTGGAGTCGGCATCGACACCCAGTCAGCTGAGGCCGGATCCACTCCCGTTCTCTTGAACCACGGTTCACTCCTGAGACAGGTCTGGACGTCTCTGGGTGTGCGACTCGCTTTCCCGACGTTCGGATGCTTGCCTAATGTAGCGAGGACTGAGTCGTTTAGCGATGGACGACTATGGTCCAGCCGGCCAAGCGCACTATTGAGGAGTAGGATATCTATAGCCTGCTTTCTCGCTCACCGTAAGCCCGGATCGATGTCTCACTCCGGTACGCCGACCGACAAGAAAATAGGCACAGTTCCCGGTGATGGCAAACCTGCCCAACCGAGTAATTCCTCCGGTGTCTAATGATGGTACAGAAGCACGCACTCCCGACAGGGAGCTGTGGAGAGATCTCTGGAGAAGAGGGTACTCTGTAGATACAAAGGAAAACTTTGGGTCCGGAGAATAAGTGGGCTCCGCAAAATGATATACGGCACACGGTAAATGTCTGAACTCATTATATGGCACTAAATAGCAGGACAAGTTGGCGTAACTCGTGAATATGCGTTTGGCTGTCTAGAGTGAGACAGATAGTAGTATAGATAATATAGAAACAAACAAAGGAAAAATGTCCGCTAGGAGCGGCTAGTCCGGTCACTACCCCAGCGGCTGCCCTTTTGGTTGGACACCACCGAAATCTCAACTTGCTTCTTAATTCCGCGCCCGGACTCCACCATCGACCCCGAATGGTAGCTATCCTTAAGAATCTGCTCGATACTGTCGCAGTCATCGCGGTTGTCCGTACTGGGCTGTTCTTGCGCATGAGACTGGAAGGTGCCGTTCTTCGCGGTTCCTTTCTGGCCTGAGAGCGGACCACTGAGTTCGTAGGAGCGAGAACGCGCCGCACTTGAAAGCTTTCTCACAGACGAGATAAGTAGAGGTCGGATGCAGGGCACGGAGGAGGTGATGATAATAATCAGATTCTCTGAAAACCCCCAGCGAATCAGCTCGACCGCACCGCCGGCACCGAGGTTGGTGATGCTGGGGACTTCCTTGAGTTTGGTGGTCTTGATGATCGAGGCGACCATAGCACTAATTCCATGTAAGCTGACAGGCCAATAAGTGGAGCCGTTGATATACTGACACTATTCCGAGACTAAGCAGGATAATCAAACTGATTTTGATCCGCAGCTTCAAGTTTAGGTTCCAGAAAATAATCGTGGGGAACACCGCGAGGAAGAGATCAGTAGCAGAGTTGACGGCTAGATACACCTGACGTTAGCCATACATCCCAGTTGAGACGGCCAGTGGATGGCAAGGACCTACTTGACGAAAAGTAAGAAAAGTTGACCACCGCGACACTACTACCACATGTTGTCTTCACGGTCGGATCCCAAAGAACCCGAGCGTTGCGGCAGATGGAAAGTGGCAGCACCGCAGAAACGATGTTGGCGCTGAGCTGCAGCAACATGACAATCCATAATGCGACACAATACTTCTTCTTTCCACCGAGGATAGCCAACAGGTAGAGGACAAATGATGAGCGGGCGATGCCGGTGCTGAGGGTGACAAGGAGTACCTCGAAGGAGATGTATTTCAGCACCTTCGAGGTGTAATGGAACGGGAGTTTGGTGAGATTCGTGCCGAAGCCATTTTGGACAGAAAGCGTCAGGATGACCGTGGATGCGAGTGTCAGTGCCTGAAACACAGATGGTCAGACATGCGACAAAAGGGCCCATGGTTAGTGCGGGGAGAGGGAAGGGCGATTAGTTACCCAGGCTATGATCATCAACACATCGTCAATGCGAAAGTTGCGAATCTTGATCTTCGCAATGATTCGAAGAATGAGAATAAAGGTTGCTACTGCAACTGCAGCCCACATGCCCCTTTCCAGGGCCAGTCCGGAAGGGTTGGTTATGTTGGAACCCATCACGAAGGGCAAAGGTCCGCGACGATAGAGGTCATTCTTTGGCAGAACAGATGCGACCACTCAAGTATATTTATTTTATCGTGAAACTAACTTGGCTTCCCACAAGATTTTGGCACCAGGGGAATTATACTTTCTGAGTCGCCTTAGTCCTGATGACTGCCGACTGGACAGGTTCGTGCATGGCTGGGATATTGGATCCACGGTGCAGATAACATAATATTAGGGAGATTTGGTCCATCCATCCAATTCCTGGGTGCTCCGGCTACCCGACGGACAAATCTCGCGAAAGACAGTGGAGACTATTGTCCCAGTTGGCCAGGGCAATTGGACAAAGCTTTCCCCAATAGGCAGACGTCGCCGGGGAAAAGAGTCCCAGACTCTGAATAATCCAACCCTACTACTGGAATCCTGGTGGCGCTTAGTGTGCAGCAGTGGATGCATTCGCCACGAGGTGAACAGGGGTCGGCTTCATCCTTGTTCATTTCTAGAATGCAACCAGGATTCTCACTTGCCGGTACTCCAATTTATTGGGATTCCTGCAGCCGGCACTGAAGATAATCAAATGACCGTTATGGCCTTCCCACTTTCTGCAGATCTACCCATGCCCTACGGGGGAGGATAGAGAGATGATCCCTTGCTCTAAGCTCACCATGGACAGCGACCGGTACGGGGACCCTCACGTCTGTCTGCTTGAAATAATGGTGGGTCGTTGTCAAATTTTGAGGAAAAATTTCTCAGCTTGTTCAAGCCACATTCCAGAGTTGAGAGATGCCGCAGCCAGCACACTCAGGAACAAGCCTTTGGCGTTCTTAGTCTTGGTCGCAAAGTAAAGTTACGTACACCGGCAAGGGGGAGGGAAGGGAGATTTGAATTAAAACAAAAATAGGAGCAACTGAAGAGACCAGGAATATTAGCGACAAGTTCTTTCTATCTCAGACCACGGAGGAATCCTTAGCAGGCACCGAAGCAAGCCGAAGGAGTCAGTCAGCAGCGTGTGAAGGATTCGGCACCGTCTGTTCGTGGACGAGGGCAAAGACAAATCCCCGGAACATCCGCGGTACTCATTTTTAGACGCACCATCGGCCAGCTGCCAATAAAACGGTTAGCACAGCTCCACTCCGTCCGGTTCCAGTGCTCGCCGAAAGCCTAAATCCTGCCCTCTGGAGTTGCATGGTGCCATTCTGATCCAATACTACGCCTCATAGCCAATCTAGCGAGCGGGGCCCGAAATTACCTGGAGCAAGTGCCACTGTCCCATCGCCCAACTGGAAGCCGTTCTCCGATCGTGTGTGTGCCTGGACGATGATTCCGGCCCCTGTGTCAGCCAGATAACTCACTAAATCCATCCCAAATCCATCCACACCTCTTGCCTCGGCGGCTCGGCCAGTTCCTGGCCATCGCTCTACTCCGTAGTATCTCTTCCGCTATCCAGCGCCCGGCTAATCCGCGGTGGTAGAATTATCCACTGCTTGCTCCGCGACTTTACGCACTTGGGGAACATGTCCGATGATAGCTGAATAGCCTCCTCCTGATCTTGAGATACGGCTGCCTGTATCGATTTGCATATAAAGTACGTTTCCCTCAGCAGGGATCGTCACTTTATTCACTCAATTTAGTCACTTCCTTTCTTCCACCCTCTCCTTCCTTCATTATCTTTGCAGGATGAAGGCTTCCTGGTCCTTTGCGGCAACCGTCGCTGCTCTCGCCTCCAAGGCTGTCGCTTCTAGCGACTGCCACTGCCTGCCCGGCGATAGCTGCTGGCCTTCGACCTCCAGCTGGGACTCCCTCAATAGCACTGTGGGCGGTCGCTTGGTTGCGACTGTTCCCATTGGTACTCCTTGCCATGACCCTAATTACAACGGCGCCGAGTGCACGAACCTGCAGGACAACTGGTACTACCCGCAGACTCAGTAAGGCCACCCCCTCCTCCACTCCCTAAACTTTAACCATGCTGACGTCAGACAATCTCAGCTTGGTCTCTTCTTCTTCTGTTATGCAGCCCTACTTTGCCAACCAGAGCTGCGATCCTTTCCAGCCTGAGTCCCGGCCCTGCCTGCTTGGCAACTACGTGAGCTACGCTGTCAACGTCTCCACGACTGATGATGTTGTTGCTGCGGTCAACTTCGCTAAGGAGAACAACATCCGTCTCGTGATCAGGAACACCGGTCATGAGTAAGTTCTGCACTATTCCTCTATATCATGTAGGATGGTGTGCTAATCCATATCATAGTTACCTTGGCCGTTCCACTGGTGCTGGTGCCCTGGCCATCTGGACTCACTACCTGAACGACGTCGAGATCACCGAGTGGTCGGACTCCACCTACGAGGGTTCTGCTGTCAAGCTGGGCAGTGGTGTCACGGGCTACAATGTACTCGATGCTACCCACGGAAAGGGACTTGTTGTCGTCGGCGGCGAATGCCCTACTGTCGGTCTCGCTGGTGGATACACCATGGGTGGCGGTCACTCCGCTCTGAGCACTGCCTTCGGTCTGGGTGCTGACCAGACCCTGTCCTTCGAGGTTGTCACTGCTTCGGGCGAGGTCATCACGGCCTCCCGGACCAACAACACCGACCTGTACTGGGCCCTCAGTGGTGGTGGTGCCGGTAACTTCGGTGTTGTCACCTCTCTCACCGTCAAGGCCCACCCGGATGCCACCGTCTCCGGTGCTGCCCTTGAGTTCACCGTTGCCAACATCACCTCCGATCTCTTCTTCGAGGCCGTGGAGCACTTCCACACCCTGCTGCCCGCCATGGTCGATGCTGGCACCACCGTTATCTATGAGATGACCAACGAGATCTTCCTCATCAACCCCTTGACCGCCTACAACAAGACCACCGCTGAGGTCAAGACCATCCTGTCTCCCTTCCTCTCCGCCCTGACCGACCTGGGCATCGCGTACACCGTCGCCTACACCCAGTACTCCTCTTACTACGAGCACTACGAGAAGTACATGGGACCCCTCCCCTACGGCAACCTCGAGGTCGGCCAGTACAACTACGGCGGTCGCCTTCTCCCCCGCGACACCCTCACTTCCAACACCGCCGACCTCGTCTCCGTTCTCCGCAACATCACCAATGACGGTCTCATCGCTGTCGGTGTCGGTTTGAACGTCACCAACTCCAACGACACCGCCAACGCCGTCTTCCAGCCCTGGCGTAACGCCGCCGTGACCATGCAGTTCGGTTCCACCTGGAACGAGACTGCCCCTTGGTCCGAAATGGTCGCCGACCAGCTGCGCATTGCCAACGACTACATTCCCCAGTTCGAGGCCGTGACCCCCGGCTCTGGCTCCTACGAGAACGAGGGCAGCTTCCGTCAGCAGAACTGGCAGAAGGAGTTCTTCGGCGCCAACTACGCCCAGCTCTGCGAGGTCAAGGAGAAGTACGACCCCGACCATGTCTTCTACGTCACCAAGGGTGCCGGTAGCGAGTACTGGTCTGTGGCTGAGTCGGGTCGCATGTGCAAGACTGAGCAGGCATGCGCTGCTGTCTGAGAATATTGTATCATACCCCATACGTAATGTTTTATATGTGGATGTTTACTGTACAGTATTGAGCTTGCGCGGTTGTATAGACGATAGATTACGGCTTTTATAGACTAATAATGTCATTTTTTCTTACGTGATTTAACTTTTATCCACTTCTTATTTGATTTTGATCGTTCTCCTTGATTAGGTAATAGGCAGATTTTCATGCTCACAAGTTGTCTCCAAGCAAAAATATTCCCGTCATGCTTCCAATAAACCATTTGCGTCAACTAGTAGAGTTTTTGGAAACAAGCAAAGGGAAATAGGATAGAAAGTGTAATAGCACCAAGAAAGAAAGAGAGAAGCAACTTAAGTAAAAACCTCAGGAAATGAGTAAAAATTGAAGGTACAAATACTACTAACTACCATCATTTAGATGACATATATATATATATATTTATCATATCTGCCTAAGGCAATAGCTACCACCGAGCACTACTAGTAAAATTTTATCCCGCGGTAATGTTATCAGGGCTGATAATAATGTACGCTGAGTATCTGGAATCTCTAGAAGAGATAAAAGGGGTATCATGTCATGTAGTGACATTGGGAGGATATTGGACTGGGAATTCATGGCCTATCTTTGGAACAGGAGACTCCCTTATAATTATTTGGTGTTACGGGGTTAGATAGATATGATACTTGTGTGCTTGACTCGAAAGTAAACCATTGATAAAGATATATATGGTTGCTGGCCCGAAAGATATTTCCCCGGGTTCGGTCTCTATAGACATAGTTTCACCTAATTCCGATGTCTCTACATTGCTTCGAGGCCCAGTCTAAACTATCCGATTTTCATGGACTCGTGGGGTAAGGAGAGACTGGCACAGGCGCACCCGTGATACATTGATACATCTTCTTCGTGACTGAGAGCTGATTGTAAGGAGATCATTTGGTTCCCCGTTCTTGGCCGTATAATCTCTTCGGAGAAGTTTATAATGTTCCGCTTATCACTGTTATATAGATCGATCTTCAGGTTATGACCAGTAGGGTCTGAGATATCTCTACACATTGATTCGGCCAGAAGGCGTAGACTAGGCTATTGGTGTTTTCCTCCCAACAAGGTCTCACTCGTATCTCTCAGGATACTCACCGAAGCGTGCCTCAGATTGTCATGTCTCCGACAATATCTTCGAAGTATAACTTGGCACCTTGCTTCGAGTACATTACAACGATGCAATTCAGTGATTGACTGAAGTCAGTGTCATGAAATAACCCGAGTACTACCGATGATAAGCCAATGCAGGTAGGGGAGGTCGAGAGTTGAGATCTTCCAACTCGGTTAATTAGGAACTGCTTCGAGCCAAGCAGCTAGTCGTTCGCCGGCTATACTTTTGATGTAGATTTTGGAGCAGTCGCCAAGCTCACCTTTTAACACCTTGCCGTGCGCAATCTCGCCTAAGTGAAGGTCTGAGCAACTCGTGCAGAAGTTATCAGACCTGAGGCCAGCAAGACATCGGTCACGGGATCGCTTACTCATATCTCTGCGGGAAAGGAAGTGGGAACTAATTCTCCGTCCAGGTACTAGTTTCGAAGATCTTGCCCAAATGCTGCTGTTTGAATACGTCAAGCGGGTGTTAAGGTTTGGAAAACAGCCTGTTGTCTAATTATTGTGTGGATGTTTCATGGCCGTCATGGAAGTAGTCCTGTGTACTGAGCTGGTGTGTTGACTGATTGTCCTGCATGCAGTGAAAGATGGGTAGATGGTGGGGAGTCCATTCCTCGTATAAGTTATGACAGGGGCATAGGGTGAAACAGTTGTTTCCTGTATATTGTCTGTTAATCAACCAAGCTTTACAGCGCGGATATTGGACAGATAGATATTCCACAGGCTCCTGTGTAGGGTTTTCTGCAGCTGCCGCAGATGGTTGCTAATAACGAGACATACACCGTCCCCTGCTGATCCATCATGATGCTGGTGCCATAGCGACCCTCGCTAGGAGATGCATACTGAGGATGAGCAGTGCACGGATTGACTAGAATGAACCGCGTCGAAGCGAGATGCCCGTTATGTTCAATTCCACGGCTATAGTTGCCTCGTAATGGCGTTGCTGTCGAGTTTGAGCCCTGATCAGCGAACAGGGTCGGATAAACAGGGTCTTGCAGAGGATGCAAGTGGGGAGATCGTGAGGTGGAAAGGGTCGTCATTTGAGGCTGGGAGAGACGATCGGGGACGGTCACAATAAATGGGCAGCTGGAACTGGTTGGCACAGCAGATGAAGACCCTGGCCAAGGGTTGACAGGGCCCATTGAGAGCCGCGGACAGCGGCGAGGGGTGCGTGGCCTGTGGATGCGGCAGAGGGAAACAGCCAAACAGAGTGGTGGATGGCATTCCCACCGCCAGCCTGATCGGCCACCTTGTTCCGCCAATAGTCAGCCGTTATCTGCCACTCCGTCCCGTGCCTGGAGCGGAATAGTCTCTCCGCCTACTGTATCCGGCAAGGCAGGTGGCTGCCATCCCCGATTCTGCCGGGATGGTCTCCAGCAAGTTTACGTTCGCTCGTCTCCATCTCTCCATCTCTCCTGGCCGATCTGGCGGCCTGGCCGTGTGTCCCTCGTTCCTTCTTTCTCCCATTATAATATCTTCCGTGGTTTCCTTCTTCCCTTCGATTCTGTCCCTTCTAGCGTCTCTTTTCTTTGCTTCTTTCTTTCAGCCTATTCCCGCTTGTCTGCTTCTTATTGTCAGGCATCTCCGTGTGTGTGGGATTCTTTTCCACTGCCACTTTGCTTACGAGTCCCCTACCTCAGTTGGAGGGGTATATCAGTCGCTCGCTTAACTCACTTTGCTTGGATTATATACTATATACCCTTTAATTTTTTACAGCTCATTCAGACGTTCAGCTCTCCTTTCTTCCCACATGGCTCGTCTTCTTTTCGCCGCCTGCAGCGCCCTGCTGCTGGCCACGCAAGCAGCCGCCGACACCTTCCCCTACAACACCTACCGCACCGCTCCATACACCCCTCCCCAAATCAAGGTCACCAAGTCCGGCCAAACAGATCCGGGATACATCTTCGTCGGTCCCCGTGGAAATCAGCCGCAAGGAACGGCTGCCCTGATATACGATGAGGATGGCCACTTGATCTACCAGGGGCCGGAGGAGGTAACGGCCAACTTCAAGGTGCAGAAACTCTTCAACGAGGACGTCATCACCTTCTGGGCCGGAAACATGATGGATCTGGGTTTTGGATACGGCACGGTTCATATTCTTGACAACACCTACCGCGAAATCTACACCGTCACCCTCCAGGACAACTTTGTCTCGCCCGATGGCGCCCCCAGGGATTCATACATCGATCTACACGAGAGTCATGTGACGGATCGCAACACGCTCTTGGTCACGGCATACAACGTCACTCAGCACGACTTGTCTTCCATCGGCGGCAAGGTGGATGACTACATGCTCGACGGCATGTTCTTCGAAATCGATATCGCGACCAACGAGATTGTGTATCAGTGGAGCGCATTGGACCACCTTCAGGACATCCCCCTCGAGGCCTCCAAGCAGGGCTTGGGAGCAGATCAGGGGACGCAGGACAAGCCTTGGGACGCTTACCACATCAACTCCGTCGAGCTGATGGATGAAGGATACATCATTTCGCTACGTCACTACTGGTCCGGCTTCTATGTTCACAACAATGGGACAGTGATGTGGCAGCTCAGTGTAAGTGGAATCATCTTCGTTCTGGTCGTAATCTACTTGCTAATATTTGATAGGGTGAACGCAACGCCGGCGACTTTGAGATTGATGACGGTGCCATCTTCTCCTGGCAGCACGACATCCGTGTCTACCACCAGACGGAAGACAGCATGCAAATCAGCTTGTTCAACAACGCCAACACACCCACGGATACTGTCGACGCAACCACCGGTTTGAATCTTCACGTTGACCTGACCAACCGCAAGGTGTCGACGTTGCGCACGATGAAAGACTCGAGTGACGTGATACACAGTGTCAGCCAGGGCAGCTACCAGCTTCTCAGTGAGGAGACGTCTCACGTTGTGCTCGGTTACGGTTCCATCGCCAAAGTCAAGGAGTATGATGCCCACAACAACGAGGTGATGACGGCGCAGTTCGGTGACGACAATGCGGTGGCGTCTTACCGCGGCTACAAGTGCCAGTGGAAGGCGACCCCCTTCTGGCAGCCCGCCGTGGCGATCGTGCGGACGACGTCAGATGCGGCTACTCTGTTTATGAGCTGGAACGGAGCCACGGAATACGACAACTGGGCTATCTATACGGCCTCGTCGGCAGATGCGGTTGACCCAACATTTGTCACATCGATCAAGCGCAATGGGTTCGAGACCACGGCGCATGTGACGGGACTGCGCACCAACTGGCTCCAAGTGGTTGCTCGGAAGGGTAACATTCCTCTGGGGACATCCGCCATGGCGTACTTCTAGACAGTGTTTTGACGCACAAATGACGGTTGGGATGGTGTTGAGCGAGGGTCAGGGTGTACATGCAGATTTTCATTGTATATATTGATGATTCCAAGTTTTGTAAATAGTATACCCTTTACGGCAGCATTCTGCTTGTTGCTAGCAATGATGAATAGAGCTATATGAAGTCCATCTAGCTTCACATACCTTATTATTTTGGGAATTTTGGCCAACACACACTGCAAAAGAATGGCATCCTCAGACGGCCAGATAATCCTCCCTCCCAAATCAGACGTGACACGATATCCCGTCCATCACGCACTTGTGTGGCCCATCCGGGTCTCTGGGGAGGACCAGTACGACAGCACCGGCAGAGATGTGATGACCGTGCTCAAGCTGGGAATCTTCAGAGCACAAGTACCTGCAGCCAGACGTAATGTGCAACCAACCAACATTATACGCAGCAGTGATCCAGCCAGACCGACAGATGTATATATCCCACCTCTCGACCCACCCGCTCAGCTATACACTTATCCCACCAACGCACACCTCCACAAAAACCACATTCCTTTCTTAATACTACTAGTATCTCCAGTTCTCCACATCAAAAATGAAACCTACCATCCTCCTCCCTCTCCTTCTCCCGCTCGCAACCACACACCCCACCCCCCAAGACACCATCACCACGAGCACTATAACCCCAGGCCACGCCATAATCCTCAACACCTGCGCCTTCCCCATCTACGCATGGTCCGTCTCATCCACAGTCGGTCCGCAAATCACCATCCCTGCAGCTCAACCCGTCACCAGCAGCAGCAGCAGCAGCAACAGCACCACCCAACAATACTCCAACTACACGGAACCCTACCACCACGACGCACAAACCGGCGGAGTGAGCATCAAGCTCACGACTCTCCGGAACGGACTGTATACCGGTGCGCCGCAAACAATCTTCGCGTATAACTTTGTCGAAGGGCAGAATCAGGTGTGGTTTGATTTGTCGGATGTTTATGGCGACCCGTTCAAGGGGAGGAGAGTGAGTGTGCAGGTTAGGGTTGTGCAGGGCGGTGAGAACAGTGGTGGGTGGGAGGAGAGTATTGTTTGGGAGGATGGGGTGCCAGTCGGGGGGAGTCAGGTTAGGGTTGTCGGGGCGGAGAGGGATTTGGTGGTCAGGTTGTGTTCGTAGGTTTTGAGGTTTTGTTAAGGTGGTGGTGGCGAGGGTGGTCGTGGTAAGGGTGGTAGTATGTTGATGTCTATTGTTGAATATGATTTGTTTATTTATTGGGTTCAATGCTTGTTGTTTGGTCAGTAGAGATGGAATAAGGGTCCTATGGCTGGATAGGTTCTGTTGGTGGGTACTAAGGTGGTTAGTATAGTAGGTATAGTATGCGACTTGGGTAAGGTTGTGTGACTTGCCTGCGGGTATGGGGTGTAGGTGGAGGGTGTTTGGATCGGGGGTAGGGAATGTAGAAAGGCACGCAGATGCTGGCTGCGAGTGATGTTTGTATGAGGATTCTGGTAGGCATTGTGTCACAGTAGAGATGTTGATGTGATGAAGATGTAGTGGAGGGTGCCTGAGCAGATAACTAGTAGTAGTATAGAGGTATTAACTGCCTGAGGCTCCAAGGTACAGCAACCCTATGAATTGGACGGCTTCTTGACTTGCTTCATAGAGATAGTGGCAGTTTACAACTCCCTCCTCCTGATTGGCGCCCGCGAGTCTCATGACCCCACGATTTCGGCCCCAATCATTGATAGTGCTTCCTCCAGCTGCCGCCCGATTGGACCCGAGACTGGCTCGGGCCTGCAGATAACTTAGCAGAAGGGAGACTAGTAGCATACTTTGCAGTTAGCACTCTCCCTGATGATGCGAAAAAATGCGGAGACCCGATGTGGGGGTCGGAAAATAACCTGGAGTAGGCTCCAGCAGAGCTGTCATGATGCATCTCTCCACCTTCAAGCATCCAGATAAGCTACTAACATCAGGCCACACTCGCAGAATGCAATAACCCCCCTAGTCATCATGGACAGGCCTTCCAAGCGGCCGCGGCTGTCAATGGCCTGCAACATCTGTCGTCAGCGCAAGGTCAAATGCGATGCAGAGTATCCCAAGTGCCGCAATTGCCGCCTGCGCAACCAACAGTGTATCACCACCGATCCCCAGCGACCAGGGGTGACTGGCATTCGAGAATGGCTGGATATACCAGACAAACAGACTCCTCAGAATGAAGACCAGTCTCAGCATCCGGCAGTGGGTGATCATAATCACCAGGAAGCGACCGAATCCCCACAGAAGCTGTCGCCAAACGAGGTGTCGCCCGTGCATCATCCGTTTGACATCTCGTTCAACGTGGAACATGGCACCGACAAGGTCAAAATTATGGGTGGAAGCAGTTCGCAATGTTTGGCAAAATCACTCGATGTCTACTTCAAGGCCGCCCGATTGAAACCAGTATCGGGCTGCTTCCGGTACGGGATGAGACACGCGGAGGAACTCGACCTGCCGTTATCTCTGTCTTTGCCGGAGCTACCAGACAGTGACCGACGAGAACGTTATCTATCCGCCTATGTCACTCGCATACACACTCTCTATCCTGTCTTCAACACAACTCGACTCCGCGTGGGTACTGATCTCTTTGCCACGGCGGGCGGCTTCACCAACCTTCCGCGCGAGCAAATTCCGCGGATCGTGTCAGCATACTTGATCATGAGTTTAGGAGCAGACGAGATAGGTCAGGGGGCGACTGTGGACGGTGACCGCTACTTGCAAGCAGCGGCGTGTCTGCTGTCTCATGTTATCATCATCCCGTATCTCCCGACTGTGCAGACTTTGCTCCTTTTCACCATGGCATACCGCGGGCGGAACCAGGAGGGTCTAGCTTGGCAGACTCTAGGCATGGCTATTCGGACGGCTTATACTCTGGGAATCAACCGAACTTCTACATCCAATTCGGAAGGGAGGAATATCGAGCGACGCGTGTGGGCCGTGTGTTGGTGTCTGGAGAAGATGATGCATCTGGAATCGGGACGGCCGACTGTCATCGGATATCAGCATCCTAAGCCAGAAGATGCTCTAGAAGAGAGTAAATTCCTAAAGTGGCATGTCGAGCTTGGAGAATACCAAGGCAATATCAGTCATCATCTGTATAACCATCAATCAGGGACAAGGGACGTGCGACAGATACTCTTGGATACAGCTCGACTCGACCGCGAACTATTATCCTGGGCGAATCGGGTCCCTACCGACATGCGTCCGGGGAGTGATATCTACTGCGCAGACGAGGACTTTCACGCAGCTGCTTTTCTGTCTATCCAGTACCACAGCACCCTGATTTCGCTGCATCGCGCGGCTCTCATTGCCCCGACATCGAGCTTTGAGGAAGAGGTGGCGAAATATTGCTCTGATGAACCATCGCAATTTCGCATGCGTCATGGAGAGTCAATCTGCGTGGGCAGCGCTCGAGCGATTGCTAAACTTAGTGTCCAGCTGTCAGAACGCAAGACAGACTCGCAGACTATCCCGGCTGGCCCATCCCTTCTGGCTTGCATTGTACTGGCTATCTTTCTGATTAAGCATCCGGGTTCGCGGTTGCAGGCCATGGATTTGCAGGTATGCTGTTCTCCCACTTACTGTGGAATTAAGTTAACGAGAACAGCTTCTCAAGGCATGTCTAGAGTATAGTAGTCAGCACCTATCTCGATACGATCCCGATCCCCGATTCATAGAAGGTATGATGGCATGAACTATGAGGGGAGCGTATCAACTAAGCTGAATAGGTATCGCGGCTATCTACGAACAATGCAACACCCATCTCCGGTCCTGGTCGGCCGCAGAAGCCAAAAGGCGTCCACACAGTCGTGACAGTCTCACAAAACTTAATCCACTTCCTACCCCAGCAGTTGACGACACGCTGCCACCTTGGAGGCCTACCGAAGTGATGCAGCCAAGCGATCTGCACAAACAGAGCAATAGTGGATACCAGTCCCAGCGTGTGATACAATCAGCCGTGTCTACACCTGCTATAGACCATGGCCAAGACCATCTAGACTCCTTAGGATTTTCCAGCACATCAATGCTAGATGGGTTTGTCGCGGAGGGTGTCAACGTGGACCAAGTATTTCCCTTCGAGGGATACAATGTGGAGGAGCTGTGGAATTGGATGGGATGCTTGGATAGTCCAGGATCGATGCCTGATATACGATAGTTCTCTACGGGGGAGATAAGTAACTGTAACTAGTAAAAATTGACAAATGTAACATTCAATACAAACTACATAATCAAACAACTAGCGACTTTGAATACATAACAACAATGCACTAACAACATCTAAGCAGCAACCTCAGCACCCCCCTCCATCCTCTCCAAATACGGAATCCCCGTCAACTTAAACACCCTCTCACTCAACACCGGCTCCTGCACTGGTCTCTCCCTCGCCACCGGACAGGGCTTCCCATCCCTCATAGCAATATTCGTCTTCGCGACATGTTTGGCATGCGGCCAATGCGTCGTTCCCAACCGACCTACCCAACAATCCATTAGCACAAACCCCAAAACCCCCCAAACCGGAATAGAAAAAAACTCACTCTCAAAAGCCCCCCTCTTCCTAACCAAATCCTCCTTCTCAACCTCCCTCACCGGCATAAAGCAGGTATAAACCGCAAACCGATCCTGCCCACCCGTCGGGGGCACATTGTAATGCGGCGTGCGACTATCCCAGACAATCAAGTCGCCAGGCTCAGCACATACCTTCTCCCATTTGAGTCCGTGGTCCGCGAGCCACTTCATCCCCGCATCAGTGAATCCGAACCATTCGGTCGTCCAGGCGGGAATGCGCTCTTCGTGCGCCATTTCGGTGTGGAATTGGGCGGAGAGCGCGTGCCCGCCTTTGCAAACGATGAGGCCGCCGTCGTTGGGGCCGTTGGGGAGGAGGTTGACGAGGCCTTGGAGGCCTGGTATGATTTTATTTTAGTTGGGCGTTTTGGTGGGGGCGGGGGGGGAAGTAGGGTCGGGGAAAGGGAACGTACATCTGAAACCTGGTTTGGAGGGGTCTTGGTCTTGGTGGGGCCAGGGTTTGCTTTATTCAAATTAGTATCGTCTTAATTCAAGATTGTGGTGGTATTGACGCTCACTTCTCAGGCAGATCCTCCCGACTACACACACAAAAGCCAACATGTTAGCATCACGCCACAGCAATACCAAGAGAGAAAGGGAGGGGGAAAATACTTAGCAAACCCCACATTCACCACATCAAACGAAACAATCAAATCCTCATCATCATACACCTTCTTAAACGCATCTACTACCCCTTCCTCACCACGAATATCCCACACCCACTGCTCGTGCGTCACGCCGTAGTCGAGTATCATGCCTTTTTCATTCAGCACGGGGAGTTTGGCCCGTCGGACGGTGCTGGGGTCGTGTCGGTTGTAGCCGAGCTTACTGTCACCAATTTCAATTAGTATTTGGTCTATGATATAGGGAATGCGGATGGCGGGTGGGTAAGAAAAAGGGTGATTACAATCCCTCCATATACGAGTAAAACGCATCCGCGTATCCATTAGCCCGATCGAGTGGAATCGCTCCCTTGATGACGGCGTAGCCGTCGCGGTTCAGTGCATCGCGGAAGTCGCCGTAGTTGGTGGGTTGGCCGTCCAGGAGCATACGGTTTTGGCCTTGACCGTAGCCTTGGCTTTTGGGAGGCTCCGCGGTGGTGGTCGTGGTTGTGGTGGTGATAGTGGCTGTGGTGGACATATTGATTGTTTGTTGTTGTTATTGTTGTGGTACTTGCTTGTGTTGATGTTCGCTGTGAAGTGTGGGTGAGTGTGGATTGAGGTAAGGTGCTGAATTCAGTCTGTACTTATCTTCGTGGATTTGGATCTTTGTCAGATTGTCTTCTAATAAAGGTATAGTGAGTAGTATATTGCGCCGAGGGGTCACCGAGTTTGTTAGGGTTCGGAGGGCTCGGGGAGCCCCGAGATGGGCTCCGAGGATCGGTCGTCGCCGAGACATGGATGTCGCTTTGATGAAACGATCATAACAAAAAGGTGTGCGGTCATCTCTCATTTCCTCTCATTCATAGTAATTAGAGTAAGACAATCATCATGACATTCAATATCATCATAGTCGGAGGCGGCATCGCCGGACTCGCAGCCGTATGTTTAACCCCCTCACCCTTCTCAATCTAGATAATAACTAACAGACGATGGGATAGGCTATAGCACTCCGCTCCGATCACCACACCATCACCATCCTCGAACAATCCTCCCAATCGCGCGAAATCGGCGCCACCATCTCCCTCCAACCCAACGCTAGCAAAATCGTCGAGCAGCGATGGGGCCTCGCGGACAGGCTCCGTGAGCAGGGCTCAATGCCTGACTCCGCCTTCGAGGTATATAACCTCCGTGGGGAGCTGCAGACCCGTATTCCTTTGGTGACATCCAAATACGGCGCAGATAGGATGATCTACCACCGCGTGGATCTGCATCAGGTGCTGAAGCATCGGGCTACCTCGGATGAGTATCCGGGGCGGCCTGCTACGTTGCGGGTGTCGAGTAGAGTGAAAGGATGTGATTGTGATGAGGGGGTAGTTGAGTTAGAAGACGGAGGAATACTGAGAGGAGACTTGATAATCGGTGCAGACGGTATCAAGAGCGTTATAAGAGGTGCAGTACTGGGAAAAGAAGTGCCCGGTCAGACGACGGGGTTGAGTGCATATCGCATGATGGTAAATACGGAGGAGTTGGTTGCTGAGAAGGGGTTCGTGGATGTCATTGACCCACGGATTGCGAGGACAACGATGGTTGTTGGTCCTGATCGACGACTTATCATGGGTCCGGCGAGAAATGGGTCCGTTTATAGTATTGTTGCGCTGGTGCCGGACGAGAAAAGGGATAAGGAGTCAACGAGTTGGATGACTGCTGGTGATAAAGGGAAGATGCTTGCTACGTTTGCGGACTTTCCGGAGTGGGCAACGACGCCGTTGCGGTTGGCAGCGAGGAAGGAGGAGGATATCGGTCTTTGGCAGTTGAGGGATCTGGATCCGTTGAAAACGTGGTATCGGGGGAGGGCGATTTTGATTGGTGATGCTGCGCATGCTATGCTGCCGACGCAGGGACAGGGTGGGAGTCAAGCGGTTGAGGATGCTGAGGCGCTTGGTGCTTTTTTCGAGGGGTTTAAGGGGGGTGAAGGGAGAGAAGAGGTTGAGAAGGTGTGTCGGGAGGTTTTTGAATGTCGGTATAAAAGGGCGAGTACGATCCAGGCGTATAGTCGCCAGGCGGGAAGGCCGGTGGAAGAAGATGTGAGGGTCGCGATGAATCCGGCCGAGTTTATGGACTATAATTGCTTGTATGAGGGGGCGATGGCCTGGAGGAGGCAGCAGGAGGCTGTAGTTGCTTGATTAATCACAGGTTGTTCTAATCTCATTTCATCCTGATGTCACGATTCTAATATTATTCTGTGAATATCTGGAAAGAAAAATTGAGACAACATTAGCCTATCAATAGCCCGGATAGGCTATCGATGCCCAATACCCGCACCCAACGCATGGATGACGGGTATCACCAAGACTTCGTTGGCGCACATACGCAATCTCTCAGACATATATAAAACCATCGGCCAATTTCTCTGACGGGTTACCCAATACACAGCTTAAAGCGAAATTATTTCCTCAAGCGTGCTTGAAGTTAAACCCTCAAATACGCGAAAATGGAAGAGCCAACTTATGATCCGAGGTATATAACCCACGTGCCTCTGCAACGCCATCTCTAATTCAAGTAGTCGTCCCATGCCAGCCCTGGAACTTGTCTATGTACACAAGATCGTCAACTGTCCGGGAAAGACAATCGTTGGCCTGCGCGTGGATTTCCCCCCAAACGGATCGACTCCACCCCATCGACACGGCGGCGCTTCGGTCTCGGCCTACGTCGTTAGCGGAACACTTTTAAACAAGATGAATGAGGACCCAATGAAAGTGATTCCTGCAGGAGGTTCTTGGTATGAAGCACCGGGTTGCCATCACCGCATCAGTGACAATGCCAGTTCGACAGAGCCGGCCACACTCATGGCTGTTATGATATTGGACTCGGAGGTATACGAGCGCGATGGGATGGCAGCGTTGCTTCAGATTGATGAGGAGTACAAGCATAACTGGAACCTCTGATTTGGCCTAACCACCCTGACACTAAGCTGTAGCTGAGGTGACTGGTGATTGTGTTGGAGTTGAGCACTTACAAGGATTGAAATCAAGAGCGTGATGTGGAATAGGCCATATGTTAATGCCTTCTTATAATGAACGGAGTGTTATCTCTAGGGATATCAGCTATTATCGTCTCTAATAAAAGTTTTCATTGGCATCGACCCGAAGTAGTATGAAGTGGTCATTCTGGTAAACCGATGACTCAAGATGGGAGACAACGAGCAATTGGGGATGGAGCGATTGCATGTCTTGGCATCTTTAGTACTTGCACCCTAGGAGTAGTCGTGATATTAAGAGAGAAATTTACTATAAAATAATGCGATTTTTTATCAATATCTACTCTGTACTTCTAACAGAATATCGTAGCACCGGTTCGGGTTCCTGTTCCGGAAAGTTAGGGCGCAGGCTCGGCCCCACCGACCGAGAAGCTGGAGAATTTGTCAGCCCAGATGGCAAGATAGAAATTGAACGCCCATGTTTAAACAGACGATTACTATCTAACTCTTGAGAGAAGACCAAATTGTGGGACATAAAAGCTGTTATACTCATGGCGACCGTAGCAACTAGAAGCGTCACTCGGCTGACGGCCAGGTAAGCCCCAAAACTCTATATCAATAGGAGACCAACTAACCAAGCAACAGGACACTATCCAAGAGAACATCAATTCTCACACCCTTCATAAACCCAAGGATGAGCTCCTCATCCGCTGCAGTGGCAGCAGCAACGTCATCAGAAACAGACGATGCCACTAAATCAGCAAAAGCCAGCTATCAAATCGTCACCTCACACCACAACTTCCACGAAACAGAATCTCAAAGACCCAAATTCGACCACAACGCCCCCATCAGTGTCACCAAATCCCCTTACCCCAGCTGGGAATACGGCCAAGGAGTTCCCGACAACAATCACGGCGCCAGCAAAACCCACCACGAGATCGATCCCTACGCTGAGGATCGCCCAATGGTCAACAACTACCGACTGCTCGTGTCAGGCATCGCACCCCGACCCATCGGCTTCATCAGCACCGTCTCCAGCGATGGCAAGACCGAGAATCTTGCGCCCTTCAGCTACTTTCAAGTGGTGGATCACGACCCACCCATGTTCATTGTCGGGTTTTCATCCCGTCCTGGCGCAGTCAAAGATACGTACCGGAACCTGAAAGAGACGGGTGAGTGTGTGATTAACACCGTTTCCGAGGGGATGATTGAGGCAGTGAATGCGACGTCGATTGATGCTCCGTATGGGGTGTCAGAGTGGGAGGTCTCGGGACTGGGTAAAGCGCCTAGTTCGACTGTCAAAGCAGCAAGGGTTAAAGAGTCGGTTTTCTCTGTCGAGGGTAAAGTTGTCGATATTAAGGAGTTCAAGGCGCATAAGCCGGGCATGAGTTCTCCTGCGGTGGTTTTGATCCAGGCAACAAGGTTCTGGGTGCAGGAGGGTGCGGCGGATGAGGAGTTTAGTCATATTGACTTGGAGAAGTTGAGGCCTGTGGCGCAGTTGGGTGGGGTGTCATATGGAAGGATTTCGTCGACATTTGAGAGGCCTAGAAAGAAGTGGGATGATGAGGTTGGGAAGAGTGAGTTGTTGGCTGAGTTAGAAAGGAGGAACAAGGACAGTTCGTAAATAGGATTATGTCTTGTTTAAATAGATTACGTCCCCGCATGATATTGGGCTTAGCATGTGTGTCAAGGTATTTTATGCATACTCTTGAATAGTTCATGGAGTCATGATTGACCTGGACGAGATATATTCCAACATCTCAGTAAATTGCAAACACGAACATCGTGTTGTGGCATACAAGGGCCGTATGCCTGACTATCCAGGCATCAATATAATCGCCAGATAAGTAAGGCGGACCGTCGGAGTCATCCCGACGCGACGGACCGGCATCGGCCCTTGTACCCGACGACCAGTGACTGTTCAACGGCCATCCCAGAAGTACATCTGACTGCAGAACCAAGGACAACAAAATATACATATCATCAACGTACTCTTGAACTTGACTTTATCATGTCTTTCTTCCGTCTTTCTACAAGGGCTCTACCTGCCAATCTGCTCCCCCGCCAGCACGTCGCCCGCCGCACCATTGCAACAGCAAGCAAGAAGGAATGGCTATGCATCATTCCTGATACACCTGAGGGTCCCGAACTGAGGAAGAAAGTTCGAGCGTGAGTTCTTATTCCGCTCCCATCTAGGTGTAGCCTAGCTCAACTATCCTCGCTAACAATAACACAGGACTCACATGGAAGGAGTCGGCCCTCTCGTCCAGGCAGGAAAGCTAGTCGCAGGTGGTTCGTCTCACATCACTCTATTGACTTTTATTCGACCCTCTTATCTGGCTATTTTCAATTAACTTCATCTTGATAGGTGCTATGCTGGCCACTCATCCCGAGGAAGGGAAAGATCTGTCATTCAAGGGCAGTATGC
Organism: Aspergillus neoniger CBS 115656; assembly: GCF_003184625.1. NCBI lineage: Eukaryota > Fungi > Ascomycota > Eurotiomycetes > Eurotiales > Aspergillaceae > Aspergillus > Aspergillus neoniger. Next base: position 234,803 of record NW_020291134.1, read on the forward strand.
TTGTGTATATGGCTGAAAATTTGGAGGAAGTGCACCAGCTTATTAACGGTGACATCTACGCTAAGAGCGGTGTCTGGGATCTGGGGAAGGCGCTTGTTGTCCCGGTGAGTATTTTGCTTCTGTTCTTTTGGTTGTGGTACTGTGAGCTGCGTTATGCTGATAATGGATGCGTGCAGTATTTGTCGGCCGTGAGGGAGCCTTTGAAAAAGGACTAGTAGAGACTATTAATTCTGGGTGTCTCAGAGAGTGGCGGTGCTATTTTTTCTCGATATATTAGAGAGCGGCCATCGTTGAGCACATATGATTTCTTACGGCACTTGCGGCAGATTGAGCATTTAACCTATCCGATATGCAACAGGCATTTATTTTCTCAGATTGTTCCTTATAACTCGCCGAAAGTACTCAGGCAGGAATGTAGTGTATGGTTACGACCACAAAATCTCCTGTGTTCGGTAAGCCCTTGCGTTGGTGGCATGCAGGTAGTGAGGATACTGCAGACAGTTGCCCAGCCACATAAGGCATGAAATCAAAGGCTTTCTCAAGAACAAGGGACGATGGCGCATCTGGGAGCGCGTCAGACTGAAGATCTGGAGGTGGCCGGTTCAAGCCCGGCTCGTCCCATTCCTTTTTTTTTTTTTTAACCGAATCTCGGCATGGTGGGTCCCATCCAGCCCTATACAACGAACGCGGGAGTTCAGACTCACCAATACGGATGTGTAATGATGGTAGAACGTCTAGTTGTATGATGAAGGAGAGGCCAGTTAGTCCTGGCTTTTTTTCTATCTTACCTTTATGGCTCGCATGCTATGGTAGCGTGTCAAGAGATTTCGATTTTTATTTTTGTTCTTACCCCGGCGATGACTGCGGGTAGAGTAGTATGTCCGACGGCATGGAGGCGTTCCATGAGATGCAAGTATACAACAGTGTTGCACTCCTTATCTGGGGATATGTATGGAAGTACGGCACTGGTTGGATGTATTTCGATACCTACTATTGCGAGCAAAGATGAGTACATGGCAATGTTCATCGACCTAACCCACTGCGACGATATATATAGCTGTTAGTGCAGCCGACATTGACAGTTAAGTCAACCAACCTTGACGAGCCTCGATAATTTGACGACCACTAAGAGGTCATAGAGCAATGGCAAACTTTATAAAAGCAGAAATCTTACCATAAACTCTGATAGTAGTTGTATTGGCTTCATGGGACATCCCATGTATTGGGCAGCATGTGCTTGTACTAGCAGATAAGCCTTCTTTCATTGAGCACTATGTTGGTTCAATTAAACAACAATTGGCCTGCTGGCCCAATGGTAAGGCGCTTGACTACGGATCAAGAGATTGCAGGTTCGAGTCCTGCGTAGGTCATTCTTTTTTGGATTTTTACACTTTCCATTTATTCTATCTCTACTACTTGAAAACATCACCACCTATCATTAATATCTTCGACAAGCTGTGTCACACTCTATCATCGAATCGAGCTTCACCCCTGGCTCCACATTGTACAGCCATTTGACTCCGTACACCATTTGATCTAATCAACCATCACATCTATAAGATCCTCAATATCCTTCACAGTGACATTCTTTTGCATCTCCCGCGCCAGTGACACGGCACATGAGACAATGTTCTTAATCTGCAGTACATGTTAGCTTGCTTGTGACCTTAAAACTACCGAAAGCTGACGAACCTGTCGCCCATTCAGCGCATGCCTCGAAAGCGCCACAAAGTCATCGGCGGTAAATTCAGCCAGCTCCGACGATTTTGCGACATTGGTCAACAAATTCTTCCACACTTCTAGTCGGCTATTGGTATCAAGCTCCGGATAGTGCATGGTGAAATGGATTCGACCTGTGATAATCGCATCAGGAGCTGAAAACACCATTCAAACAGGCCGAAACTCACTCTTAAATGCCGGATCAATGTCGCTCTTTCGGTTTGTGGTGAGTATGGCGACACCACGGAAACTATGATGGATATTAGCTCAGGCCGACATTTCCCATCAAGGGCCACTTACTACTCGAGTCGTCGGAGAAAGACGCTAACTAGAGCATCCCTCGCTAGGTCCTTGCCACGAGCCGAAAGGAACACATCTGCTTCATCGATCAATAGAACACAGCCCCACCGACGGGTGATCTCCAAGATCATCCCCAGACGATTGTCGACTATATCAGGGTCGATTCCAAGCTCGCCGGTTGCTACCACATACAACGGGCGCTGGGTCACTTCGGCAACGGCTTCTGCAGTCAACGTCTTACCCACACCCGGGCTTCCGGTCAGGAGCGCAATAAGACCTTTGCCTTTGTTCGCAACGATATCGTCAAAGACCGCGTCATCCTGTCGATGGGCCTTGACAAGTCCATGGATAAGTTCTCGGCGGTTTTCGGCCATGACCAGTCGTTTGAAGGCATTAGGGTTCCACTCTACATCGGATAACGCCGATACCGAAAGTTGACACCAAGACTTTTGTGCGAAGCTGAAGCCATTGATGAACGAGGCACAAATCAAGTAATGGTCATCAGACAAGCCGACAGTATCCAAGAACCCTTCTGATAGTACATACGGTTTATTCAACTCCGACGATGTGTTATGAAGATAGTAACCAGCCGGGTCGACCATGACTCTCCCCAATGCCTATATAAGTGAGTCAGCGCCAATGTCCACAATGGAGTAAGAGTTGTAGTCAGACATTAAACTTCTCGGGCACGGAGTCACCGTTGGCTCGTTCAAACTCCTTTATACCGTTTGCAGCCGTATACTCTCTGCATGCAGGCTGTTCGAGTAGCGCAACGAATTTACGCCCGCGGGCAATGAGCCTTTCTCGCACGGCAGATTCCTCGTCATGGTATTTGAGCGGAAAGAAGTTCAAGCTAGTTATTGTTCTCGCACCCTCATATTTGTTGATTTCTAGCTCCATTGACGATTTACCAAAGTCTTGACCGTCATGTTTGATAACTTCGGCAAAAGCAGAGAAGTATTGCTGGCCATTTGGACGTGACTGATAACTAGACATCTTCAGGTTGAAGGCCTGCTCTTCAGTCATAAGGCCAAATCGGCGTGAGATAATAACTTCCTTGGGCGGGAAGATTGCCCAAAGAAGGTCCCAGGTGATCTGATTCTCACTCAGAAGCGATTTCAAGCTGACGATCTGAGCTGCAAAGTCCTCTTCAACAAATTGCAGAGCCGTGCCAATATCATCGATAAGTTGCTGGTTGGGTTTCTCCTTCTGCTTCGCCTCTTCTTTAATACGTATCAGATCCGGGGCGGCCCAGAAGAATACTTCGGGTGTGGCCTAAGGAGGTTCATCAGTCAGTGGAGCTTCAAAAATCCGTATGAGCTGACGAACCATGGGAGGAGTCTTATTCAAGTCAAGACCCTCTACATTTTTGAACAGATCACGAAACAAATCTTGCAGGAGAGGAGACCGGATGTCAATTTCGACGTGGGAGACCATGCCCTGCTTTGAAATAACTCGGCGAACGACCATTGCAGTCTTACTGAAACGGTCGGGTTTGGCTTTGACTTTTGCCGTCTTAACGAAGTGAACTTGTCGGTCCTTTCTGTATCCATGTTAATGGTCCGGCTGTCTGAGGTTCGACGCAATGTTTCGCTACCTGCTATATCTGTTGGAGCGAACTATGGTTAGCACCCTCTTTACCAAGACCTAAGGTACGGTCTCAAATCTCACATTTGATCCACGCGCAACAAACGCTGAGACTTGTTGCCACGGTCCGTCATGGCGCGCTGGATGGATGGCTTGGAAGGCCCGTCTGAGGGCTTAGCCGCCGTCGCGGACTCGGTCTGATCGGCCATGTCGTTTTTGCTTGCTGATAATGGCTACAGTGGCACATGAAATGAGAGAACAGACGAATTTTGAACGAAAGGTGAAAGAATTGGCAACTGGAGCAACTTATGCTTGGACAAAACAAGGCTGTCGACACTTCGCTCGTATATGAAATGTAGGCCAGGGCGTTCGCAGTGGGGGTGGCTGCTGATGCTGTCCAAGGCTTCAAGCTCATCCTTCCCAGTCCATGCGTCAGCACAGCGACAAAGTCGCGCCACCATTTCTGCCCAACTCAATGTACCAAAAGACTTCCTTCTATTTTAGAAATGGAGGTAATAACCTCTTATCCGGGAAGTTTTTTGTACAGAACTTTTTCTTCTAAGCCAACAGAGGCTAACCTTGCTGCCTTTCAGGGTCTCGAGACGACAGGGTGTCGAGCCGTGCCGCGCGGCGCTAACCCTGGCCCCCCGCAGGATCACTCAGATTTTAGTCTGACAGCCTTGTCAGTTGTCACACTAGGTTAACTATATGTGACTAGTTATCCTCATGCAAGGTCTGACGTGTGCACCGGCGGGGTAGATTGCAGACTGTCTTCTGTCCTATTTCTCAGAGTAGTGAGGCGCGCATAGTCCCCAGCACAGAGCCTCCCGGTGGGACCAGACCCGGTCTATTACTTATAGTTATTATCTCGCGTGATCTCAGCGAACCATTCTGGTCCTTGACAAGGCTGCCGGTCGTGCCATTTTCTCACAATGCTCGAGGAATCCAGCGAAAATGTGGGAGGAGCAGGCTCAACTGCCTTTGCGCGTGCGCTGGAAGAATATATCAATAAACCCCGATCGGCGAGAAGCAAGACCCCCCAGTTTCTCAAGAAACTGCAGGAACAACAACGTTCCGGCTCAAATTTACTGGAGATGCCATCAAGAAAGACCTTTTCCTTTTGGACCGCCAGGCGACAGATCGTACAGCCGCTCGTGCCGCTCGCAAGATCTTGGGACCGGTTATACAGGTGCTTAATACCTACTCAGGAATTGTCGAAATTCTGGTCTCAGCAGATCCCATGCCTACGGCTATCATATGGGGCTGCTTGAAGTCTGTGATCGACTGCTCGCAGAGGTTCCTTGAACTCTACGAAAAGATATCCGATCAGATCAAACGCTTAAACACACACATCACCGTGCTTACAGAATATGAGGATTTATTCGATCACTCCGCTACGATGCGGGAGTTATTGCAAGCATCGTATATCTACATCATTCGGTTTTGGCGAAGGGTTGACAAGGAGTGTAACCGCTGCGTGGCTAATCGTGCCTTTCGAGCGATCGCCCCTTTCAGTACAGAAAAACTCGATGGCATTATCACGAGCATCGGAGATACGGCCGACAGCATGAGTCGTCTTATTCCTGCCGTTCAGGAACGCCTAGACAGAGGAGAGCGGGAAAATGCAGCCGAGGAGCGTCGGCTTGCCGGTATCGCGCGAGAAGAGCAAGCAGCACTTATCCAAATGTATGCGGAAGAGATGGAGAAACGGAAAGAGGAAAGGAGACTACAAAGGCAGGAAGAGGTACGAAAGTGGTTGCGAGATGGGACTATGCCACTGAATGGGAGCAACTTTCGCCACCGTGACAGCAAGCTGGCGCAACGAAGCCCAGGCACTTGTGACTGGGTATTTGAGCATGCGACTTTGAAGAATTGGATGAACAGAGACAGCCCAGCCTCTCAAGTATGGGTGAAGGCATCTCCCGGAGCTGGAAAGACTGTATTGACTGCGTCTGCTGTTTCAAAGCTGGAAGCGACCAGCGCTGAAAATGCTGCTGTCATATACCATTACTTCACTTTCGATGAAGAATTTCCAGCCTTATTGGTCTATCGCTGCCTTGCAGAGCAGCTTGTCAACCGACTGGGAAAACAAACTGGCGACGTGCCCAAGGACATTCACAAATTCACACAGGAAGGGGCTACAACCGCTAATGTTGAAGATGTCAAGCAAGTGATCAGAATGCTCCTGGAAGAAATGGCCGTTACCTACATCTTTCTCGACGGGCTTGATGAGGAGTGCGAGACAGAGAACAGAAAGAAAGAGCTTTGCAAGGTGTTGGAATTCTTTGGGGAGCTGAGCCGTGCTATGCCAAGTCGCCTGCGCATTTGGTACAGTTCTCAGCACCGCACCTGTCTCGATGCTCCCCTCAGTAGCCTTCCATCCATCGAGATCACGAAGGAGTTGAATAGCCACGACATTGAGCACTATCTACTAGATAAGATCGAGGACCTGAAAAGTCTCGAGTTTGATGCAGGGTACATCAGGTTGATTATTGGTGATCTGCGCGAGAAAGCCGACGGGTGCTTTTTGTGGGCTTCACTAATGTTAGACTCTATGTCGGACGCAGTGACCCTTCATAAGGTTCAAAGTATCATTGAGGGAGGTCTTCCCGACAGCTACGAAAAGTACTACCAGAGAAAGATGGACAGCATCCGGCCTGGTCTGAAGGAATTTGCTTCGTATGTAACTCTGAACGCCCGCGACGTGGTTTGGAAAACTGCTAACCTGGAGCTGCTAGGATTATTCTATCATGTATCGTGCATGCAAAACGCCCATTACGCCTGGATGAGCTTTGTGAATGTACGGCGATGGTGAAAGGCATTGAAGGACAGAATATCGATAGCAGTCAAAAAATCAAGAAAAGCAAGGTGCTGGAGTTATGCCAACCTCTTGTCCAGATCCAGGAAAGCGATGGGCCAGCCGGCACCATCTCGATCTGCACGCTGACTCATGGCTCGGTCAAAAGCTTTCTGTTGAAGAACCCAGGGATCTTGGCAAACAACTCCAATCCACCAGCATATGCGCTCACAAATGACGTTTTGGCGAATGTATGCCTCAAGTATCTCCTGCAGCCACGGTATCAGCAACTTCTTACCAGGGGGGGCGAAACATTCGTCGATTGTGATGGGGAGGACATTCTTAATCACCATCTTCTCTCTTATGCCGCCAAATACTGGGATAAGCACCTGGATGGCGTCAATTATTCATTGGACTATTGCCAGAAAGCCTCAAGTTTTATCAGAAGCCCACAGTTCTTCACATTGCTACAAGTTCAGAGTCTCTTTGTCGACGGTATGTCTGATAAAGCTCCAGACCTTTTGAAGGGCCACGTTAACTAATGAGTGACATAGGCCAATTTCGCTTCTGGTACAGTACTTACCGTCCATGGGCTGGCAGACATATTAGGCGCGTATTTCCTCATTGGTTAGATGATAACTGCAATGAGCCCTTCGCAAAGGACTATGCATCCTTTGTGGGTGAGTGGGGACCACTATTGGACCGTGAGACAAGCATCACGGGCGCCTTCGCAGGCGAAATCGATCGATGCTTTCCTGGGGCCTTGGGACCCAACAACTACCTTCACAAGGGACCCAGTCGGTATCGGAGTCTGATGTTTACGGCAGAGACTGAGCCGATTGAGCCCCCAATTCGGTGCTTTGAAGGGGTTGACGAAACGGGAAGGTATTTGACAGTACTGAACCTGGAAAAGGTGTAAGTGCCACAGCCCCACGTTGTCGTTGTTCATAGCTTACTGATGTTATAATTACGAGTAGTAGCGAAGACAGGCTACAATTTTGTTGCGAGCATTGGCATATGAATGGTCGCAAACCCGAGCTTCAAAGAACACAAAAGTTGTATGCATCCGCCTCAACCTGGTCTCTTTACGAGTATCCCTTGACGGAGAATGTTCCGGGCCGCCCTCGTCTGGTTTCATTCACTAGAGACTTGAAATTCGTGCGCATTGGGTCTCAGCTGTTTGCCAAGGGCGTGGATCACGATTATACGTCCCTACCTGTTACTGATCCCGACGAAGATTATTTCGATGAAATGGCCAGCAACAACAATATGGTTGCTGTGTCAACAAGACGACAGATCTCTAAGTTAGATGTGGAAATTCCAGGGGCAATTACTGGCGATGTGAGAATTGTTGACTATGCGGATATAGCGATTCAAAAGCGAGAAGAAGAGGTAAGCGAGTTGGATCAAAGAAGTACGGCCGCCCCAACTTCAGCTGCCGATACACAGCCAACTACTACCGTTACGAAAAGCAGTGATGACGACAGTGATAGCGGGACCATTGAAACCGATATCACATCAGAGTCTTCATTGAAGCTAGAAGACCCAGATGAGTTCCAACCATCGACCGAGAAAGACAAGGCGCTGGAGCTCGCAACAAAGGTGTCGAATTATACAGACGAACTTATGAAAAGCTCTTCCGAGTCTGCCGGAAACTCAGCTTATACCTCCTGGAGCGAGGGATCTACTGATCTTGATGATGAGGTAGAGGACGAAGAGCAATGGAATGATTGGGATCTCGAGAATCTGGAACTGGAAGAGCTCGACGTCGAAGAAAAGGGAAGCTTTCTTGGCAGCGACAACGACGGATACAGCAGCGGTGATGAGAGGAAAGATGCTTTGGAACTACATGATGATGTCGCGAGTGAACTATCGGAGTCAGATAACGCGAGTGACGCATTGAAAAAAAGGAGTGATATGCTACCATCGGACTCTGATGGTAGTGACGTTGGGAGTGTCGGTTCTTCGACGAACTACAGCGTCTCTAGCAGCGAATATGGCTCCGATGATGAAAACCGCGGCATACTCGAAAACATGATGACCGGAAATAAGACCACGAGCACCGAAGGGACTCGTCGCACAAGCATTCGAGTGTACGATGCTAGCAGAAAAGAACGCATCCCCATATTTCACTTTACCTGCTTTATTAAAGACAGGTTGTTCGACTCACCTCCGGTGTTCCACCCTTCCAAGCCCCTCCTGGTCTGGCCACTGGGAGACAGGGAGATTCTGTTTGCCAATTATGAGAAGAACACGTATTTTACACGCGGGCTATGTCGTTCGGGCTATGTCAGCTGCCACATCTTCATCAAGGCTCACTTCTCGAGTGACGGTCAGCACCTGCACCTCGCGGCATTGGAAGCTCGCGAGGCCGCCAAATCAGACAAGGAAGAAGCCTCTGTACTTCTCAGCCTGCAGGTCTCAACACACCGACTCTCCGAGCACAAAACTGCTAGTAGCCCGCCTCGAATGATCTTCCGCACCACCGTTGAGCTCGGTAACACCCCTAAGTTGTCCGTGTCCAATCTCCCCCACTTCCTAACATGGAGCGACACACATCTCTTCTTCACAAGCCGCAACAACAAGCTCGATGTCCTTCGAATTCCCCTCTTCCGCCCCCCAGGCGACAACGTGGACCTGAACATCTGCTCCCTACAAGAACCCATATTTTTGCCACGCTCGGTCGAAGCACGAAACATGTACTTCTTCCCATCTCAGGAAACAACGAAGAAAACTTCACGGAAGAAGGACACGAAGTCAGCAACACTTATTCTAGGTGCACAGACCTGTCTCCCTAGCCAGGGAATACTTGTACCCCGGCACATGTGTTATCCCCCGATCGCGGTATCTCTGCGTGAGGACAAGGATTTAGTCTGGGCTTGCAAGTCGAATGTTGATGAGGGTAGAAAGATCAACAATGCCTGTGGCAGGTTGAGGGGGAAGTTCGAGTCGTTCGATCACAACGAGGATTGTGACATTATCCCGTATTTGTTTTGATGTGAGCTTCAACTCTGGCTAAACCCTGTATCTGTTGTACCTCTGTGGAGGACATCCCACTGCAGAATTTATACGAAAGTCAGAAGACGAATCAGCCATAATAGAGATTAGGCGTCAAATTAGCAGCCATCGGTGTCTACAACATGTTATGACAGTAAGAATCTTGAGCTACGTCAAAGTACCCTATTCCAGCTGAGAAGGAGGACTGCATCTTTTAGAGTGGCGGAATTGAAATCCGCAACCACCAAGTCCAACCTTTCCCCGAATAATGGACATTTCCTTAACCCTGTGCCACCAGGGATTCCCTTCTACTTCTATCATTGCAAGACCATCCCCGACAGTTCAGTATTAACAACTAAACCATCAACTGTAAGAGGCTTCTTTCCTCTCATCGGTCCCCAAGGCAACTAAACACCTCCCGGCGTCCAGTATTACTAAGACCTTTTCAAGGTGTCCATCCTCGACTCTTCTTTTCTCTTGCTGATACTCATACAATGCGCTTGCGCTACACTACAATGACTGCCTTTGCCTGCTTGGTAGTGCAAATGCAGCCACTTTTTGCAGCTCAGGTCGCTGGGTCAACCTCGCCTCCATTCCCACTCCCCGTCAAGAGCATGGGACCATCGCCATCGGTATCTCAACTATTGCGATCGTCGGTGGCATCGCCCCTCAAGACAATAGTACCACCGCAGTCACAACCGACCTAGTCCGGCTCTACGACATCGCCTCCAATACCTGGCGCACTGTATCCCCGGCCCCCTTCAGAGTCAACCACCCCAACCTTGCCTCCGTGGCCCCCAACGAACTCTACCTCCTGGGCGGTCTGACCGACGTACCACCCCCAAAAGGCCAAGACCTAGACATCAACTGGATTGCCTCCAAGAACTGCTACGTTTATGAAGTTGCAACAGATACTTGGGCCGAGATTGCCTCCATGCCCAACGGCACAGAAAGGGGCAGTTCCGTCGTTGGTGTTCACAACGAGATGGTCTATCTAGCCGGCGGAATGACAGTCCTCCAGTCAGGATACCAAGATGCAGTCGACTCCGTTCTATCATTCAACACTACCTCTGGCCTCTGGCAGAGACTTGAGTCCGTTGCGGCTGAATTGCCAGAAAGCCGCCAGCATGCTACTGGAGCGGTTATTGGAGACACTTTCTATGTTATCAGTGGACGCCGATACGGCCAGATGTATCATCGAGACGCGGTTTTCGAACTTGATCTGCAGAACATAGGTGGGATGGAGGACGAGCACTGGCCACATGCCTACCTCCCGCGGAGGCATCTTTGGGGGTGCTGTTGATGGGAAGTTCTACGTTTTTGGTGGTGTAGGAAACCAAAACTCCAATACCGGTGTCTTCAATCAAACGGAAATGTATGATACGGCTTCCGAGCGATGGGTTGAGTTGTTTCCCATGCCTGTTCCTCGTCATGGTACTCAAGCTGTGGTGGCTGGAGGATGTATCTATATCCCTGGTGGTGGCCTCCAGCAGGATGGTAAGGAGGTCATAGTGGGTGGAGAGACGACGTATCATGATACTACCTCTCACTTTGATGTTTACTGTCCTTGAGCATCGGAAGTGTAGAGCGGCGTGAGGGATATAGAGAAATTGGCTGTTGAAAGGTGAACCAATTCTTGTCACAGTCATACAAATTGCAATGATGTAATGATGTCTTATGCTCTCATTTATGATTGCTTTGACGCACGGCATCAGTCTTCCAGAAGTTCTCTGAATATTCTGTGAAGCATCGAAGCCTGGGCAGGACTTCTGTAGGTTGGATAAAATGTGGTAGTGCACTAGAAAATCTGATCAGGTTGTATGTCCGTCCGCCCGTTGCTCCAATGTCTCTGGTTGGATCTCTATCACCACACTGCTTGAAAAGAGCTTGAGAAGGCGGTTACAGTCATGTGACCTGGTCTTGAGGTATGGACCCCACTTCCGTATAAGTAAAACCAGCTGAATACCCCGCCCAAATAGGATGGCCATGATAGCGAAATGAGCGCATCGGGTTGGTTTCAAGTCGAGATGGCCTCAAAAGCAACGATCCTTAGAGGTAACACCTGTTCGGTATGTCAGGCTGTTCCCTGTCCTGAACCTGGCTACAATTTTGGACCTGATCCAAAGTTATCATACATTACCCCAGCCGGCCAAACCCTTGTCGCCTTTCGAAATGCTTCTCAGGCGCAATTGCGTTATTTGCTCAACTATCTTCAACATGTCTGAGCAGCGTCGATTGGCATGGTCGGATACCTCGTCAAAATACTGGCAGCCATTGCAATATCGCGTACAAAAATATGCAGGCGAGGAGGGTATCGTGAGACTGAACGTCATATTTAGCGACCCACTGAAAGGTAGTGCAAATGACGTTCGATTTCGCCTGATTCCTATCGACAGTAAGCCTCGTTTGCTCCTACAAAAAGTTTATACTCCGTATCTAGGCTGATTGATTTGAAGATGATGAATATCGGTCTTACTTTAGGGCGTGCAATATGGAATCTGATACATCGTCTGCAACCACATTAGCAACAGCAAATGAATGGTTTCTTCACTGTCATTCTAAGCACAATCTATGCCACAAGCTATCAACTTTTAACTCGGCCAGGCTTCCTACTCGGCTTATTGATATCGGGCACGACGGAGATACTAATTGGTTTCTCCGCATTATGCAGGAACAAAGTAGTTTGTCAACACGCTTATCTTATATGACACTCAGTTACCGCTGGGGATCTGATGCGAATTTCATGCTTCTTTCCTCAAATATAGCACAATTTGAGCAAGGCGCACCAATCTGCGACCTTCCTCAACTGTTCAGAGATTTTATAACGGTAGCTCGGACTTTTCGCATCAGATATGTCTGGATTGATGCCCTGTGCATCATACAAGATTCGATTGATGATTGGGAGGCCGAAGCACCAAAAATGAGACACGTCTACGCAAATTCCGCATGCAATATCGCGGCGTCGGTTTCCAAAAGCCCAGAAGAAAGCATGTTCCGTTCCAGGGAGCCCGACAAAATTCGACCTCGTATGGTTTGGAGTTCTTTATCCTCTGATCGACCATCCTTCCACTATATCTTTGAGAAAAATACTGGGATAGACAAATTTCCAACGGACCCTTACATAAACGAGGGTGGGTATTTCAAGAAAGGGACCTGGCTCCTCGAGTACTTTATTTTGAAGAAGACCAAATTCTGTGGGAATGCCTCAGTGAACATAAGTGGGAATGTTTCCCTTGTGGTATTCCAGCTCATTCATCGGACAAAAACATGGATGCGCTTTTTGATTATATGCCCACGATGGATGGCGTAGATCCACAGAGCCGAGAACCCATGTCACTGGAAGGATTCAACTTGTGGAATGATCTTGTTCAAACATACTCTTGCTGTGACTTGACAAACCCTTCGGACAAAATGGTTGCTATAGCCGGCATCGCCAAACCTTTTCAGGATATCACTGGTGACGAATATGTAGCAGGCTGGTGGAAATCACGCCTTCTTGAATCACTGGGTTGGCGTGTCTTTGAGCCCCAGGAACGGCGGAGTGCGTGCTATAGAGCACCATCCTGGTCCTGGGGTTCAGTTGATGGACCGGTCACACCGTCTGGTTTATCTGCTTCTGCCGAATTTCTTGTCAGTATCGTGGACTTTCATGTGGCCACAGGAAGCTCAGGTACTATAGACAATGTCTTGAAGGGGTACCTCGAGCTCAGGGGCACTGTTCTCGTAGGGGTCTGCCGCAATCTCAGCAATGGAAATCGCGCTATAGATATTGAGGGTCGGCAGCTTCCTGTCTGGATTTACCCAGATTCTTCGGACACTCAATTTCTGGAGGGCAAGAAGGTCATCTGTATTCCATTGAAAAAAGACTCCTCATGGGACACTAGTGGCGAGGCAAGATCCCACATCACTCTCATTTTAGCCGAGGAAGTAGATCAGCAACAAAATTCCAGTGTTGTCTATCGACGTCTTGGAATCTTCACTCTCAATACGCAAGAAGATGTGGAATATATCTGCGCAATTTGCGATACAAAGGCTATCGTTATGATATAATGACTTTGGAATGAAAGGATACTAGATCCATTACGCGGCCGCGGTGGAGGTATTGATCAGGTCGTATGCCTGCCGCGCTGTTGATCCAGTCTTTCTGGTCGGATCTTTATGAATGATCTATCACCCTACTCTGCATAATACGAACTTGGACACAGGGAGAATTACCACCCACGGTGAACAACCCTCCGTGGTATTAGAGCACGCGTTCGGAAACCAACTTTGCTGCTCGGGTTCTGGCCGCCTGGGTCGTAAAAACCCTCGCTCCCACGTTGGAGCTAGGGCTTAGAATACAGGCATTGCTCCAAGTTATGTACTTATCATATTGGAGAATAAAGCTGCGTAGAACCAATTTATTGACCCGAAGAAACATATGGGTACGAGAGAAAAGCCGTTGGCGACTGTGGTCAATTAACGCTGAACAAACAAACAGGGTAAAGGAAGAGACAATCAATACCCATGGTCACGACATCCATTTCTGATGAATCTGTTGGTATTCCAATGCTAGCTGGCTCCAAGTTTTGCCCCCCACCACTGTTCCGTGGCACCTCTCTGTGTGGCTCAGAATACACACACACATAGAAAGAGTGTGTGTGAGAGCCCATTGAGATACTTGATTCCATACATTTCATCTCATTGGCCGAGTGCCCTTTATGTTAGATACTACCAGTGCCAGTATCTGTATCAATTTTAGGAGAGGGAGTGGTGTGATCGTGACAGCGCAGGGTGTTTCCGATAATCCGATAATCCGGGAATCCGATGGGTGTACCCACAACGCCTACAGAACCCCAGAGATACAAGAGGAGATAAAAGGAGGTATTCGCCACGAGCGTTCCAGTCAAGTACAGAGCAAAACAACAACTCATTTCTTGATCTTTAAACCATCACCTGACATTCATCCAATTATCAATATGGTCGGCTTTGACATGCGTGGTTTGACACCGGCTCCGGTAACTCCCTTCACGCCGGACGGTGCAGTAGACTACGACGCTATACAACGGCTTGGTTCCTGGCTTGGAGGCATCGAAGGAGTCAAAGGACTGGTTGTGCTTGGCCACGCTGGCGAGGGCACCTTTCTCACCACCGAAGAGCAAATCTCCGTCATCAAGGCTTTTGTGAGGTCGGTGGACAACAAAATCCCAATCATCGCTGGAATCACTGGCGAAGGCACCGAAGTGGCCGCCTTAGAAGCGAAGCGTGCCAAAGAAGCTGGTGCGGCTGCTGGCTTGCTATACCCATCTCATGGCTGGCTGCGCTTCGGATATCAGCCCGGGGCTCCTCAAGATCGGTACCGCCGGGTATATGAGGTGTCCGGCCTGCCCTTGATCCTTTTCCAGTATCCGGACAACACAAAGGCGACCTACAGTTTACAGACTATGCTTGATATTGCTGCTCAACCCGGCTGTTTTGCCATGAAGAACGGTGTGCGCAACATGCGCAGATGGGATACGGAAATTCCTGTTATTCGGGCCCAACGCCCCGACCTACAAATTCTCACTTGTCATGATGAATACCTGTTGCACACTTCCTTCGACGTCGATGGTTTCTTGGTTGGCTATGGGAACATCGCCCCCGAGCCTCTTATCGAATTGATCAAGGCTGGTAAGGCCAAGGATTACAAAAGGGCACGAGCTATTCATGACCAACTCCTGCCGGTCACGAAGAGTGTGTATCATCGAGGATCTCATATGGAGGGTACGGTCGCGCTGAAACATGCTCCTGTTGCTCGGGGGATCCTGACACACGCCACTGTTCGTTCGCCTTTGTTGCCGCTCGAGGAGGGTGCAGAACAAGAAATTCATGCTGCCATCAGTGCTGCATCCCTCAGCAAGGTGGTTCTGTGAGGAGGAATGTCAAAGTAAGGATCTGTATATGATTGTGTTAAGCTAGAAGGTAGATGTGAGGGAGGATCACATCCAATAGCCAATGATAAATTTATGCGGCTTCTGTAACAATGGTGGCTTTATACAGTATAAAGTAGTATCGTAAGGCAACCTAGTGCACTCAACGATGATGCAAGAAGATTGTCTGGATTAACCGTGGCTCGGATTTAGATGTCTTCGTATTCTGCATAGACTACTGACCTTGCGATCTCGGACTTCCGGCTATGCTCGGCTATCCAGCCCGCATTCTACATTCTATTTGGTCTGCAAATCCGGCATTTCCGTCCCTCTCCTCCCCATCTCTCTCCACTAAGCAGCACCTGAAAGCATCATGATATCCACCCATTCACCACAAGGCCCTTTGCTGGCGCCAGATCCGTCCAGAGCGCCTCCAGGGAAGCGCCCCTTGCTGACGACCAGTGACGATGCGGATGATGAGAATCGCCGGAAAGACCGAAAAATCACTCGGGCTTGTGATACCTGCAAAAGAAAGAAAGTCCGATGCGATGGTACACTTCCATGCAGGAATTGTGCGAAACGAAAACTCCATTGTTTCTATAATGCCAAATACAACCGTGGTCGGCCCCCAACCCCACCACCTTCTATGACGATCAGTGAGCACCAAGCCAGACGGCAAAGTTATCCTCCAGAGCAGAATCCCAATAGACAGAATACGGAACCAGTCACGCATCTAGTCCCCGAGTCTCAAAATAACCCTCGGGATTCACCAGAGGTCGAACTTGAGGGGCAATATTCCGATCCTACATCAGGATTGAACTTCTTGCACAGAGCATGGAAGAAATTGTCGACACAAAACGATGATTTAGCATTATATCATTTGAACAACGCAGGAAGAGACCAACTGCTCACTTCAGCTGGAGATCCCCCATTTCATGTTGATGATGCAGCTCTAGACGATGTGATTCCAGTTGCCTCCGCGGCGAGGGAATTGCAAGAGTTCTACTTCGAAACGTGTGTGGTGACGTATCGTATGTTCCATCGGCAACTCGTAGAAGGTTGGATGGAGATTCTTATGAAAAATCGACAAGAACGACGGCCAATTACCCATTCGCTCGGAAATTCTAGAACTGCGATACTGCTCACCATAATGGCTATCGCCTCTTTACGCCGCGATAAAGTCAACGGGAAAGGGCCCCAAGACGACAACATGAATGGCTTATGCAGAAGTGATCGGCTGTTCAGTGCGGGCATGAAACTGACTGAGACGGAGATGGGGTTTCCAAAAGTTGAATCCGTCCAGGCACGGCTCATCCAAGTTCTCTACCTTCTGCAAACAGCTCGCATGAACAAAGCCTGGTATGTATTTGGAAATGCCTTTCAGGTAACACTTTCCCTCGGCATGCACCGGTGTCGAGACCAGAGGAGAAATTTCCCTTGCCCGGGACGGCCCTATAATTACATTATCTCAGAACGCTACAAACGCACGTTTTGGGTCGCTTACATTGTTGACACCTATTTGAGCGTTGTGTTCGGCCGGCCTCGACTTTACCAAGACGAGAATATTGACCAGGATTTCCCTAGCATGGTCAATGACGAGGACATGAAACCGCAAGGGCCTTGCAACTCAGACAACCCAGGAGATTGCTATATTGATGCTTTGATACATCATGCCAAGTATATTGTAATGCCTCTCCATCGCGAGGATCGCATACTTACCACATTTCAGGATTGCGCAGATCATAGGAAAAATATCACGAGAAATATACTCGATCAGCAATTTGCCCAACGAAGATCGTCTAGCAGCTGTGCAGCGGTTGTGTCATGATCTGCATGTATGGTGGGCCAGCCTGCCGCCACATTTGGGTACAGTAAAACCCTCCACCTTGATATCCAGTTTCCGGCGCCAGGCCATTGCTATGCGGCTGGCATATTATCATGCTCTCATGCATGCCAATCGACCTTTCCTTTTGAGTGAAGGAGCATACGAGGAAGTTAAAGAATGCATAACTACTGCCCAGAACAGTCTAGAACTTCTCAATAGAATGGCTAAAGACAGTATATTATTTCATTCTTTCTGGTGGACATATTATGTTATTTTTTGTGCATTGTCTGTTGTCTATGTCTGGGAGATTCAGCGAACTACCCGATGCATATATGGAATTGATGATCAGGCATCGAGCAAGCTCTTTGATCTCGCAGAGAAGTGCCACGGTCATCTCAAGAGAGCGTCGACAAGTCTATCACAGAACCAACGATACAGCATTATACTAGATGAACTGCAATCCGAAGCACAGAGATGCCGAGCTGCGATGGAAAGCTTGCAAAGTCAACGTCCAGGTACTTTTCATGGCGCTGAAGGACATGTTGCAGATATTAGCCTTTCATTTCCGCAGGACCCGGAAAGCTGCCTTAACACGGCCTTTCTCCAGGAAGGAGCCATGCCCGGGGTGTTAGAGAACCTTCAGTTTAGTGATTGGCAGATGCTTGACTCTTCGGTACGTGTATCGTTACAACTACATTACAGCATGCTAAGTCCACTTAAAGGCCTTCTTGCCCTTATCGGACTCAAATTACGTCTCTCCCACAGACTTTCCTGGAGTTCAATGAGATTGATCGTCTCTGGTGGCTAGTGGAACTCTTACTAAAATGCCTTCCCCGCTTTTTGAACGCGAGCTACATCGGTGGGAATACCGGATATCTCGGAAAACAAGGCTCACAGCACCGAGAATCCGGAGTTGCCAAGGCTGCTCTGTGAACGGCGCCAACTTTGCTTACTTCCCCGGATGTGCTTTTCCTGCATCTACCCCGTGGGGGTGCCAAGAGCTCTGTTAGCCCAGACCCATAAGATCATCTCAATTCCTGCTGTTGATTGTCCTAACTTGCGCCCCCAAGACCAACTCCGTCAATATGACTGATAAGGATACTGCCGTGATGCACCTAGAGGACCTCCCAGGTCATGGAGCCTCGGCCGACGATTAGAGTTTCTGTCGAATTTTCCACCCGAGGCAAAGAAGAAGGTTCTCAGAAAGGTAACTGTATTGGTATGACGCGCGTGTGTGGAGTTTACTGACAATATCATTATAGGTTGACGTATGGTGTCTATCTCAATTCATTCAACGAATGAGCTGCTGAGTTACAAACCAGATGCGACTCGTTCCAATGTTTGTCCTTTTGTACTTGGTTGCATATATAGACAAAACCAATATCGGTATGTAACACCCCCAAAATTTATGCATTCTGGTTTTAACACTCAACAGGAAATGCCAAAATCGAGGGTTTACTTCCAAGTCTACACATGAGCGGCATACAATACAATATTGCCTTGTCTATCTTTTTCATACCTTATGTTCTAGCTGGTACGAGTCTCCTATGCGCGAACAGCAAACAAACACTAACGTGGCCAAAGAGGTACCAAGCAACATCATACTTAACCGACTCAAGAGACCGTCACAGTATTTGGGGCTCCTAATATTCTGCTGGGGTGTGATCATGCTTTGCACGGGCTTTGTTCGCAATTTTGCCGGCCTTGTGGTGATTCGATTCCTTCTGGGTCTTTTTGAGTAAGGTCCTAGGCGCATGGAACACTTTTCGCAGTACTGACAAGTCACATAGGGCTGGATTTCTGCCAGGTGCTGTGCTAATCATATCGAAATGGTATCTTCCAAAAGAAACACAGACTCGCATCGCTATTCTCTACACATCTGCTGCTTCTGGTGGAGCCTTTTCCGGTCTCCTGGCATATGCTATCGCCAAAATGGACGGAATAGCAGGCTACGAAGGTTGGCGCTGGGTAGGCCATTTCTTTAAATTCTTCTGTGATCCCACTTACTGATATCCATACAAGATCTTCATCATCGAGGGTCTTGTGACAGTTTTCATGGCCGTTCTTTGCTACCTGCTCCTTCTGGATTCCCCGGCTTTATCCCCCAACTGGCTTTCACAAGACGAGATTCGATACCTCGAGGTACGACAGCTCGTTTCCAATAATCATAGTGGTCACCATGAAGGCTTCAACAAGAAGATAATCCTCAGCGTCCTGACCGATTGGAAAATCTATCTCCTCATACTTGGTAATTGGTCCAATGCGGTCCCCAACTACGCACTCAAATTCAGTATGCCTGAAATCATCAAATCAATGGGGTATAAGTCAGCTACGGCCCAGCTTATGACAATCCCGCCTTACACAGTCGGCGCCATATCAGCTTACGGCTTCTCCGTGTTCGCTGATCGCTTTTCATGGCGAATGCCATTTATCGTGATCCCCCAGTGCTCGCTCATAGCTTCATTTGGCATTCTGTTTTCGAAGGCCGCCAGCATCGAGAATAGTATAGCACTATGCTATTTTGCGATTTGCCTTGCTTGCTTTGGAATGTATCCCATCCTTCCTGGTGTTAATGCCTGGAATGTGTGCAACATCGTTAATCCGCACAAGCGTGCTGTGGCTATTGGTTATCTTATCTGCGTTGGGAATGCGGGTGGTATCATCGGCAGTTATATTTATAAATCCGATGAAAAACCCCGATACCCTACTGGCTATGGCACCTCTCTAGCATTCGCTGCTGCTGGACTCGTGGCAGCCTTGAGTTTGGAGTTCTGTTTATGGAGCGCTAATAAGGGCAAGGCTCGGTTGACTCTGTCTGAGATTGAGGAACTGTATACTGAGGAGCAGCTTCGCGATATGGAAGAGAAGAGTCCTCTTTTCAAGTATACTCTGTGAAGTTTATCTGTTATATTTGCATTTTTGAATAGAGTTGGGAGAAAGAGACAGTACAATGTCAAAACATGGATCCCCTCGTCACAGCTCTGGGATGTGTCATCCGAGCCCGGAAGTCCAATCTTGGCCCTTCCTGATCTCTAAGGCTGTCTGCACCCACCGAATAAATTTTCCTGGGGATTTTTGACCATGATGAGGTAGCAAACATAGACCGTATCAGACCCAATTTACGAAGCTTTCTCATCGGGCGTGGGCAACTATTCCTATGATACTCTAGTATGATGTTGATGTTGGAAGGCCCAACAAATTTGACGATTATTTTTAGCTAGGTAAGCAGCCAATGCAGGCAAACCTACCAGACAGTGTAAATTTGCATCTAGTCTGGCATAAGTCTCGCTTGATGCGCCTTAGATCTATATCGAGGTACCCCATTGAAATAGAGTTCTGGAAAGTATATCATGCTGATGCCATAGATTCTTTCATTTTACTGTTTCAACTACTTGGATGTGACGCCCTAATGCTATAACTTCTGTCAACTGAGGGAGCTATACGGGTGCATTTTGGGCTTCGTTTTTACCCTAGCGACCAAGAAGGCGATCTCAGGTCCATCGACTCTTACCAGCAGGGGCAAGATGGATGTTGTGTGTCATAATCAGCGGCAAACATATGATTTTAACAGCGCGCCAAATGCTATGACTACGTTATATGTATCCGAATGTCGCTTTTCGAGGTGGAATGGAATCTATGCCCTTCCACTTACGTATCATTGGAAGGGTTACAAATTTACATACATCTTCTTTTGTTCGGAAGAGGGGAATTTTGGCTTAAACTCAACGAAACGACTTTCATTTATAATTTCGTATCACGTTCGTCAAATAGGCGCTATACATGCTTCTTCCATAAAAGTGTGTCGTCATAATATGCAAATAAAGTGTAACTCACAGGGCATTGCTCTTAAATTCATATGGTACAATATAATCATATAAGGTTTTTATGGATACGAGTACGACGTGGCGCACCCGCTGATGCCGTTATGCTGGAAACTCTTCTTCTCGGACAATCTGTTCGGGCCAGTGGCCTACAACTATATCCGGAATAATGAACTGGACATTTTCTGGGTCGACAATTTATCTAGAAAATCATGCCCTGCCGTAGCATTCCCCTTCGCACTTATGAACCACGCCTTGTCAGGTTAACATTGAATCGCAACGATCACAAACGTCTTTTGCGAGCATGGCATGGCCTCGTCCAGGCTCCATAAGTGTTTATTCAGTACTTGGAGTGACGATAGTCGCGTCTGGGATCCTTTCTTACTACGTTAGACGCGCGTTGAAGCGTCATGAACAGTTTCTTCAACGAGGCACAAGAACAATAGTAAACTGCCAGCCTCCCAACCGCAGACTAGAGTATATCTTTCATATGCTCCAATATCTTGATTTAACACTGACTGTCTTCAGCGTCGTCGCAGTGCATGGGTTAGGCGCGCACCCTGAATTTACTTGGACGACGAGAGGACCAAACCAGTCTCGCGTAAACTGGCTAACGGACTTTTTCCCACGAGACTTCAGCAAAGCACGGGTCATGACATTTGGCCATAACTCTGACTGGTTTGTCCGGGCGAGCAACAACACACCGTTTGAAAATGCCAAAATACTTTTACGAGCAGTAAACGAGGAAAGGCGTGAACACCACAAGGTCAGCCTTCAAATAATCGAGATAACCATAGGGAACACCTGAAAAGTAACCCTTTGGCTTATACCGCAGTGTCCCATCATTTTCATCGGCCATAGCTTTGGTGGCATTATTATCAAAGAGGTAAGATCAACATGCTCTGTCTTAAGTGACCTGACTGATCTGGTTCATCAAGGCAATATGCTTGGCGGAAACAGATAAACAGTATAGGGACATATTGGATGATACAATCGGTATCATCTTTCTTGGAACGCCCCATCAAGGGTCCAATGTTTCGCAGTTTGGAGCCTTCATAGCACACTTGACATGGGTATTCGGATCAAGCACAATACTACTGAAAGGTCTCTACACGGATAACCCTCATCTATCCGACTTGCAAGAACGTTTCATGAGCGTTATCAGGAGAAGAAAAGACATTAAGCTCGTCACGATGTATGAGAAGCACCATACGCACTTTGCTCAACTTATTTATCTAGGCTTTGTGAGTACGATCACTACACGCTCTACATACCACGAATACTTACAAAGAATGAAAAAGATTGTCGAGAGGAATGCTGCAGTGCTTGATATGGCCGAAAACATTGCAGTTGAGAAAGATCATATGGGGCTGAACAAATGTGCCTCACCAGATGATCCGGCATATGACGCAATTTGTCAAGGCATCAATAAAATACGGGACCATGCAGAGAGCAGAGGCTGGAAGAAAAAATATTTAAACTGGTCCGAGAGGTCAAGGCTCTAGCTTACGAGTTGTGAGGGACCACAATTGCTGTGGTACTGCTGCAAGAGTAGACCTCGGCATGCTTCGACTCAGGTTCCACAGATCAGAACTCACAACTCGAATCCGAGTCAGATCGTGATTCAATCCTGTTCGAGTCATGCTTAAACCTAACAGTATCTGGGTTGCGTCATTCTACCACGATGTTGTGTATTTTGATGGTACGGCACCCACCTCAATCATTAAGATGGCGGCTGCGCGAGACAATATCCTCAGACAGGGACCTCACAGGAAAAGGGCCTGCTTCTGATCCCATGTTCAATAAACGCCAAATCGGACTTGATATCCTATTTTGGCAACTTTTTGCCAATTGCGATGTTCTTATGCCATTATTTAACCTATTATCATAGTCATTAGGAGTCGCCCCAGATTTCTAGGCCATGAGAGAACGCAATCAAGTTATCAACTGTGCGAGCTCAGTAGATTGTAGTGCGCGAATCGCTCCCGTTTGAATTGCAATGTCGCCAGAAGATTATTGATGAATTGGATGAACCCAAGAATTGCAATTAGCAGAAGTATAATGAGCGGGCCAATGATTGAAAAGACGGTAAATCCATACGAAGCATTTTGAAATGCAACATTGCCCCCCAGCTTTGTAGCCAGCCCAACCTGCATTGCTGTCAACGCTAATGCGACATAAACAATTGTTGCAGTAAGGGGTGTTAGATAATCATAGAACAACTCAGTATATGTTTGATATGTGAAGTGATAACCTCGTAGGATACTGCCATAACGAAACATGTATATTTTGTTGAGTCTTGAAAGCCTAAGCTCGCCGAACAAGTAACGTGCATTGACATATTCAGGATTAGTAGCTCCGTTCTCCAAGAGCTCCTTGACCAATTTAACCCACATTTCCCAAGTCACGTCGTGTGGTAATAGGTGTTGGTCCTGGGCAATAGCAAAATCACTCTCTCGCTCAATTAGAGAAATATAAGAATACAAAAGTCCTAGGCCACATTTGTATAGGTGTTTTTGCTGACAAACCCCGTCCCCCCTTTTTGTCTGACAGTAAATATAGTTGGACATGCAGGGACAGGGTTCTTTGCAGATCAGGTAAGTTTTCCAAAATTGATGGCTTAGGAGGTATCGCGGGAGCGGCTTCAGATGGATACGCCGTGAAGGTTCCCAGACCATGTGCATGTCAATCCTTTCATCTGGCACAATTTGCCGAGAAGTTGCGGTTTGATAGTTTAGGGGTCTGGGTGGCATAGGTCGGCCAGCCAACCACAGATATTTGTGAATACGGTTAAGACATTCGACAGAGAGATCGTTCTGTAAAAAGCGGGAAGTATCCGTAGTAGGACTGTAGGGGGTATAATACTCGTCGCGAATTGCAGCAGGAGTGTAGAAAGTACTTGGAATAGAGACGTCAACGCTGAATGGTGGCTTTGTGGACATGCTTATACAAGAGACGGTAGTGAACCGAGTTGATATTAGGTCTTAAGTCGATAGATTGGAGAGTGACAGAACCACAGCTAGGGACAGGCCTAGGTACATATATGTTGCTTAGCTACCTTGAAAAGCTAAGATTGGAGGCTTGATCTGTTTCTCACTTAAACAGAGCCACTCCGAGGAGCGTCATCATCCGGGGTTGGCTGGAATCTTCGAGACCGGCCGAGAGTCTGGCGTTGGAAGAGTTAATGCACTATTACTAAGTTTTCGAGTGGACCAAGGGAATGATCGGCGACCCAAGGTTTACGTTTGTCATCTGCTCTTACCATGTATATCTTTCTGTATCCATTATCAATTAGTCTATAATTACCACTCTGTTAAATCTTCAAATCATCTAATCCTCTTGATTCATAATTAGTCCAAAAGGGTTATATTGACTGTTCAATTTGACTAAACGGAGTATTATATACTACGGTATAGGAAGGGTCTCCATTACAGCTAGATATGATTAAACAATATATAATGTGGGAATATAAATGTTTAAGCTCCATCCAAGCATATAAGCCAGCTCTACACTGTAACTGACACATACGACCATAGGGTGTGGAAAATAGGGCTTCCCGTCCGCTCAGCCGTACTCAAGCCACACGCCGGGAGGTTAGTAGTTGGGTGGGTGACCACCAGCGAATCCCTTCTGTTGTATGTTTTTGGGTTTATTTTTGTCGACGATAGTTAAATTTCTAAATAGTTATCATATTACGGGAGAATAAAGATCTGCATCACGTTGCATATACATCACACGAAAATCGGATAGGAAGAAGCGATCACCTAGTTGGGCAGCTGGCGACGAGTTAAAGCTAGGCGATAGCTGAGTCCAAATAGCACACTTCAGTATGATGTGTAGTTTTCTTCTGTTTTCAGTTGAGCCCATGAACTATACGTACCTTTTTCATCATACTTCCACCGCTTTCCACTCCAGTCAACATCTGGCCACTAACGGTAGATCACCGCATTGCCAGTAAGCAGACAACATATCTTAGGAACAATCTTGGTAATACCAATGAATAAATATTATTCTCAACTTGCAGCTTACGCCCATAGAATGACCCATTATGCGGCAGTCAGCACTTGCTACACCTTCCTCTCGACATCAACAGGGTGAGATTAAAATGGCATAATGTATAACATCGGTATTCAAAACCAAAGAAGCTTCTTACTATTAAAGCCAATTGTATCTTCACCTTGGCCCTCCAAGAAACTTGGTCAATAGTTCTCACTAAGCAGACCATGAACAATGGTTTGGGACTAATAGCCGCAGCAACCGGCTGAACAATCCAAATATGATCTTCTTTCCGCCATTATCTCTATTATGAAGTTCCTGGACATTTGAGAAAACGGTCAGACTTCCATTGAGAAGTTGAGAATTTCTTCGTGAGTAAGTTCCCGTCATTGGAGCACCTTTTTCAGTCTGTAGCAGATAGCCGAAAGAAACAGAGGTCACCCAGTATGACCTACTTTTAAAAGTATGAATATTCAACCCAAGTTGGCACTTTCCTAATGCTAAGGCTTTGCAAACCAGGCAATCTCTCAAACATAATCCGCTATCCGACAGGAAATTTCCAGGCATAATTCAGGTTTACCTGCCTGTAGTGAGACGAATGTTGCGGAAACTGCCACATCAAATTGATATATTGCCAAACAAGTGCTACCTACATAACATATTAGAAGACGATACCATCACTGGAAAAGATATAAGAAGCCCCTCTTCACCCTGCACTTTGGGAATTAGAACAGATCGTTCACTCTCATCTTTCTCAACGACTACGGCCAAACGATCCTCTCATCCACCATTCCAACAACGCCCAAGACGTACACCCATCACCATGCCTCTGATTGTCCCCGAAATCAATTATGTCCCCAGCACCCTCCTGCACTCGACCAGCCACCTCAAAATCGAGTACCTGGAGCTATGCGGAACTAAGCCCGAAGCAACGCCAGATTAAATTGGCGGCACCAACCTCCAGCTCCTCACCAACATCTGGTCACTCAAAATCCAAACCAAAAATGACCCGGACACTAACACTGGCGCTATGAGTCTCATCCTTGACCTCTCGCCCCTCCGAAACAGCATTCCCTGCCGCATGCATATCACAATCACTGACGAGCCCCACGGCCCCGCTTATGCTGACGAAGACAATATCGTGAAGCGCGTGCGCCTCCATGAAGTGGAATATACTGTCGGGGGTCTTTGTGATCTGATCGTTGCTAATGACCTTGATAGATGTAACTATGCCAGTGATCGTTTTTATCAGCAGAACAGGCATTGGTTCAAGGTGCTTATTGAGGAACTTGGGCGAAATCAGAACATTCCAGAACAGGAAGTGAGGGATGCTCAAAATGCTGTGAGCTTTGTTTGGAAGGGACCGGGGACTGGCATTGACGATCGTGTGAATATTGCAGTCGGGTCTACCGTGTTGAGGTGCACTATTGATCGTCGTGTGAGACACGACCTTGGTTTCTGATAGTATGAATGGGGATGATTTGGGAGGGGAATGTGTGGTTTGCGTGTGTGCTTCAGAGTGGTTTTGGTTTTTAGGCTAGGGTACTAAATTGTTATAATGCCTAGGAATCAAATTCTTGGATTATGAATTGTGCAATAACGTACAGTCATACATACTGCTTCGGAAGTTAATCTCTGTAATATCATCAATTAAACTAGTAACGAGTAGTGTGCTAGGTATGTGTATATCCTGATCACATGCCTGATGGGCTGTACTTCAACACATGTCATTTCTCACTACTCCAAACTTGAACTTGAATAAATGCAATAGCTAATTCCAAAGGTATATTTGATTTTTCAAATTTTTATTGAAAATCTGCTAATTATTTACCGTGGATTTATAAGATAAACATATAGTTTATTAGCAACGAATAATAATAAAATTATACCAAATGACTGATCAGTAAGTCAGGAAACTTGCACGGTCGGAATCTTTATATATAAGATATCTTGATTACTATATGAGATGTGAGGTACTAAGCCAAAACAATCATGATTACTATGACTATATGTAAACATTATCTCTTCTTCATCCCATCAACCCTTAAAGTCAACGGCTCGCCCTCCCTGCCCCATGATACCAGCGTACTCTTTGAGACCTTTTCCATCTCAGCTTCCTTAAGTGTCTGCAGGTCCGGATGCTCAGGTCCCTGCGCCACCCGACAAGCTAACAGCGCCAGCGCTGATGACTTCCACATCCCCACTCCTTTAGCCCTCGCAGTATGAGCGACAATCAATATCAAAAACAAGATCGACAAGATCGTGATCACGATCGGAGCCGCAGCCCAATACCAGCGCACAGATATATACGTCTGCGTGGTAAATGCCTCCCCTGTGATCGTGGTGCTATTCGGCCCACCGCGAATTCCCTTCGTAATGCCGACGGCAACGTTCTTCATAACGGGGCTGGCGTCTTTCCCCTCCTGCACGGAATACGTCCATCCAGCTTCAATTTGGTCAGAGAGGGATATGGTAGATGTGAAAGAATTGAGGATTTGGAGCACGGTATTTCCTGAGATGGTATAGTTACCATTGGTTGCGAAGTTTGGGGTTGAGCTATTCACTGGAGCCAGCTCGTTGGGGTAGAACATTTGGAAATACTTGTTTTTCGTAAAGAGCTGCTCCGTCTCAGATGCTTCGAGTGATTGGTAATCAGAGGTGTAACTGTTGTTGGTGTATCTCTGGGCGCAGAAATACAGGGCGCATTCAGTGATTTGTGGTTTTGGTTCCAAGGCAGTGTGGTTTTCGGCGGTATAAATTATGTTCGGATTGTCGTATATCGCCGCTGCCAGGCCAACTATCGGGTTCAAGATTCCAGCAACCCGGGGTCCTTGGGAACTGCTGAGATTTAGGCGATCTGTGTCCGTATTGGCGAATGTCCAGGTTTCCTTCTCGAGATCAACTGCGGCTTCAGATCCAATGTCTACCGTGGCCGCTTCAAAGATGTCTGGCGTTATCTGTAAGTCTCCCGGCGTGGTATATGTGCAGTTTGGTTTGGCCCCTTGATAAGCCGTGCCATTGAAAAAGCTCGCGTACGAGCTATTTGAGGAGAGAGACGTCCAACTCTGCACCGATTGCAAGGTAACATCCTGGCATTTGCTGCATGCCCCCAGAGTGTCAAAAGTGGGAAACTTGCACGAGCCTGTACTGCAGGTCGGCTCCCGGGTATTGTCTGACACATAGATGCTTTGGAGGATAAGCAGACTCATAGTATTATCGCTGTTTGCGTTGCCGGGTACGTAGGCCTGGGCAGTTTGTAGGGAAGCCGTCTCATTTAAAGCGGGAACAATACGAGAAGGAAAGGTGAGAATCTGCTGGGTCAAGGGATCGAGTGCGGCCGATAGAATCAAGGTAACTGCGCCGAGAGTAGCCAGGCTGGGGCGGTTGGTGGTGATCAGTTGCAAAGAACCCCAGATTCCTTGGCTGGCCTGATCAAGAGCGTATAGATCGTATAGCCGTCTTTGGCTGCGATAATGATTCCATTTGAGTTGACTGAGACAAACTCCGACCGGGAATAGCAGTGTAGCTCTATTGGCGGTTGCTATCACCGCGACCACTGCGTTTGGAGAGACTCTGTATGCCCAGTCGGCATAGGGCATCCCATCCAGGTGGTTTAGCAGCACGATTAGGATGACCACACATGCAACGCTCAATACGGATGCACCAATTTCCCATCCCCAGGATAACAAGCCGATAGGGGCTTTGCTCTTCTTCATAGCCGACCCATGAATCTCTGGGGGACCCTCAACTTCACGAAGCAAATATTTCTTGGACGACCCATAGTCGGTGATTGGGTTTCTCTGGCCAGGATATGTTTCTCTTGAGTCGGAGCGGGAATGTTCGCGATCGGATTCTGGTCCACGAAAGCAGCGCTCCAGAGACCCGTTAGATTCTTCCGATGGACGAACTGGACTTGGAGGGCGGGAGGCCATGATCGAGCCCAATTTTCCTTTGTCTTCTCAGACTACAGGATGGGGTCGTTGTTGTACCTCCATAATAATCTGCGGGGAGTGAGAGTACTATATGGGACAGCCTTGCAGAGCCCTCCTTAGCCGGGGGGCTTAGCGCTTATTTCCCTGCCACGCACTAGTCGATCCCTCAACACTGTCAGCAAATGAACAGCTACAGTGCTTCAGACCCTCTTGAAGGATCTTATCATCTTATATGAGCCACTTTCTTAAGTGTCTTGGCTCTCATCTTACTTGGACTTTCCCTCCTTTTTGGGAAGTCAATCTCACTCACCGTACATCTTTCGTCCAGCTGGCACAGCCCGGTTGCTTGACTAGCCTAGGGAGTTAAATTGAAAGAAAGCAAAATTGGGAAATATGAGGCTCAGAGAGCTTCTAATCGATCCCTTCGAATTTCCTCCTGTCCGATGTGATGCCGGTACTATTTTCCGTGTCTACATCACGTGTAGTAGGCGTTGTTGATCTCGAACCCTACGATCGAACTTACAGGTTCTTTTTTTCAGCAACCATACTAATCTCTGATGCAGCCAGTGAAGACTAGAAGCAAAGTAACGCTCTGAATGCGCGCAGATTTTGCTATTACGATATAAAAAGGTAACCAAAAATAAAACAGAGTATTGACATTGCATGGTCAAAATGGAAGTCAAAGTCAGAACAGCACAAAATACAGTTTTTGCCCTTATTCTCGTGGTCAATCTACCATCTGTAAGGCTTTGTGCCTTATTGTTTGTCGTAACCGTTCTCTACCATGATGAATTCTTCTGCGTCCGAGTTTTCCTGCGTTCGCGGTAATCTTTCGGTCAGGCGAGATGCAAGGGGCCAGATTCCCGAGGAATGCGCTCCTTGTGAGAGCCAGTGCTATGGAATCTTGGGCTTAGATGTCTCACGAATCTACTCTAAGACATATCGTATCTTGGTCCAATATGCTGTGGATCCAGCCAGCCACATAGTTCATACTATATAATCGCGTTGGATCCAAGGTTCTTCACTTTCGAACCTAAGCCTCAGAACCCACATTCAAAATGTACTCGTCCCGTTTCCTCACGGCTGTGGCCCTAGGCTCAGGTACGAGTGCCTCAATAAATCTCAATCACTCCAGAACTAACAATCACGCAGTCCTCGCCACCGCAGATATCGTCACCTACTCCCCTCCAACCGAACCGGGCCTATCCTACAGCATCACCATCCCCACTACCACCACCGCCGCTGGCTCCGGCCCCATCTACCTACAAATATCTGCCCCCACAACTCTACAATGGGTCTCCTTAGGTGAAGGCGCCCAAATGGCCTCGGCGAATCTCTTCATTCTCTGGGCCGCCTCTTCCACGGAAGTCACACTGTCACCGCGTTCCAGCTTGGACGGTGGCAAGAGTGAACCTCAATACAACTCCCTTGCAAATGTTACTCTCCTCGCCGGCTCGGGGATTAACAACGGCGTGATGACCGCCAACATCCGCTGTGATAACTGTCTCTCCGCCTGGCCAACTCCCGCTGCACCTCCGAGCGATCCCAGTTCTGTGTTTACCCTGGACCCTGAGGGGACCTCGACACCTTGGTTCTGGGCTTCTTTTACTGGACCGCCCTTGAACAACCCTGACCCTTCGACCGACCTGGTGATGCATGATGATTTAGGTTCCATGCAACTCGACTTGAGTCAGGCACAGTTCTCTGCCGCGGAGGCTACGACTGATCCATCGTACAATCCCTTCCAATGAGCTTGGCGAGTGAAGCATGATTCAAACTTCTAAGAATTATAGAGTATGCTGGGAAACCTTATCATAAGGATTTCCAACTTTCATGTCAATGTATTCCCACTCAGCGCCAAGAAAAAACAGCGCTATTTAGGTGTCAAGAATGCTTAGCTCCTCTTGCAGCAGCTCCGGCCTTTGAAACTGAAACCATATTGGTGGGGGGTTCATCCAGCTTTTGAATCTTCCGCAGTCGCTTGTTCTGCCCCTACAGATAGGGTAAGTAGTATATAAGCTTCATGACAAATCGATCTGATTATCAGTAGTTGTAGACATTGTAGACTCGCCCTGACACAGGCATACAAACGCATGCATGTCTTTCGCATTACTGTACCTTCCAGTAAGTAGTATACCGTGCCCACATGTCCTTGGTACATATTTTGACTGCTAGTAAAACGTTCAAAGCCTCTATAAGCAGTATGCCTCCCAAAGGGAGCAACTAAAATATATCCAAGATTACGGAGGACCGACGCTGGCATCGCCAATATATCTATCCCAGTATAATAATCATGTGCTTACTGGAGAACTGAAGTCGTCTAATAGGATATTTATAGTCGTCCAGGAATGACTAATATCAACTCATTATCACGCATCAACATGGCAATCCCACTCGACTGACTGATAGGGCAGCTGTAGGCCAATCGGCGTCTGAAACTCGGTGTTTGAAACCGGGGACTAAGCATTTCAGTGGAGCAACTGCGTCTCACGTGACCATCATACAATAGTATATATTGTTCAATAGTTTTTGCCAGAAACCCAGCTTTGCCATAATTCAGATATTATATTGTTTTGAGACTCCAGATTATAACATTTAGACAGACCGCAGATCAGACCAATCCAAGATGCCTCCAATCCCCGACTCCGTGATCCCACGCCCAGCCACAGACGACTACTACAACCTTGGCACATACACTCGACCCATCAGCACTACAAGCCAAGATGCGCAGATCTGGTTTGACCGCGGCCTCATTTGGTGCTACGCCTTCAACCATGCCGAAGGCTACAGATGCTTTGAGCAGGCCATAGCCCACGACCGCAACTGCGCCATTGCCTACTGGGGCCTGGCCTACGCAATGGGGCCTAATTACAATAAGGCCTGGCGTCTGTTCGATTCAGTTGACCTCAAAAAGAGCATGAAGCTATGCCATGAAGCTGCACGAAGGGCTCAAGAGCTATGTCAAGCAGCTTCTGTCACGTCTGTCGAGCGCGCACTCATCGAAGCCATGCAAACTCGCTTCCCCGTTGACCATCCCGCCGAAGACTACGATCAGATCAACCACGCCTACGACGCAGCAATGAAGAAAGTGTATGACCAGTTTCCGACTGATCTCGACGTCATGGCTCTCTATGTAGACGCAAAGATGCATACGGCCCAGCGCAAGATGTTCCACATCAAGACCGGTCTCCCCATCGACACATCTCCCGTCTACGACGTGCAGAAGCTCTTCAAAGATGGCTTGTCCCTTCCCGGCGCAGATACCCATCCGGGTCTGCTTCATTTCTGTATTCATTTCTGGGAAATGTCCGCCACTCCTGCCGTTGCGCTCCCGCCAGCAGACGCTCTACGCCACCTCGTCCCTGACGCAGGACACCTTCATCACATGCCTACTCATCTCGATGTTCTGGTTGGCGACTATCGTCGCTCAGTCGACTCGAATACCGCGGCAGTCCAAGCAGACGAGAAATTCCTCGCCCGCGAAGGTGCGAAAAACATGTATAGCTTCTACCGTCTTCATAATTACCACTCGCTCGTCTACGCGGCCATGCTATCGGGTCAATCCAAAATCGCGCTGAAAGCCGTAGACCAGATGGAAACCTCAATCACAGACGATGTCCTCCGAGTAGACTCCCTACCGCTAGCAGACTGGCTTGAGTTTTTCAAATCAGTACGCGTTCACGTTTACGTCCGCTTCGGACTCTGGGAAGAGCTCAAAGCTCTCTCGATCCCTGAAGATCAGGACCTCTACTGCGTAACCACAGCCATGATGCACTACGGCAAGGCAATTGCGTTAGCAGCTACAAACAACATCCCCAAAGCTCTGAAAGAGCGCATCCTCTACGAAGCGGCCGCTAAACGCGTCCCTGCCAGCCGGAAAGACTACCCGAACCTCATCATTGATATTCTGAAGGTTGCGACGGCCATGCTAGACGGCGAGATTGAGTACCGTCGTGGGAACTTTACGCAGGCGTTTGAGAGCCTCCGGGAGGCAATTCGTCATGACGATGCGCTGATGTATACTGAGCCCTGGGGCTGGATGTTACCTACGCGGCATGCATATGCGGCCTTGTCGTTGGAGCAGGGCCATGTGGAGGAGGCTGCGAAGGCGTATGCGGAGGATTTGGGTCTAGATGCGGAAATTACTCGGGCGCATCAGCATCCGAATAATGTGTGGGCGCTGCATGGGTATCATGAGTGTTTGGTGAGGTTGGGACGTGGAGCAGAGGCGCTTATTATTAAGCAGCAGTTGGATGTTGCTTTGAGTGTGGCTGATGTGGACATTAAGTCTTCGTGCTTTTGTCGGTTGAGTGTGCAGGGGTCGCTGTGTTGTTCATGAGTTTGTTCGGGTGTATATACAAGAGTCTTATAGTGGAAAGATTTGTGTTCGATTGCTTGACTCGTGCAGATAATATGGTCAAGTTGTGTTCTTAGCTAAGACGTTGAATCACAGGTGGCCGCGAATAATATCTATCCCATTGAAGAGAGTCATCAAGAGTCACATATCAGGCGTCTGGGACTCCCCCCAGCATACTTTCATCCAGCCAACATCCTCCTCTGTACATCCTTCTGGTGGCTCCTCTTCTGGATCAGGTCCCCCGCGTTCTGCCAGCTCTTCCTCATCCAATTCTTCTGGTTTCCATTCAGCATTGACTAGACGAACAAATCCTCCATATATATCATTATCTGGCGTACTCAGGATTGAATCCAACGCTTCTTGATCTAACATAATAAAAAAGCGGTATCTACCGTTTTTTAAATGCCATAAGTGCCTGGGATCAATTTCTTGTTCCTGTTCTTCTTTCACTGCAGTCACAGCCCACTTATTAAATTTATCACGTAGTGAGGCCACTGTCATACTCTCAAAGGATCGGTCTTCCACTTCCAAGACTGTTGGAGTAAATCTGGCGAGAAGATCCAGACCATTGTAATACTGAAGATATTTTTCAACACGCTTGTAGAATCGGATCATTAATTTCTCCCAGTCAGAGTCACTTTGATATGTGCATCGATAGATAATAAAGCCCCATGTTTTAAAATTATCTTTATCTAGAAGTCTCTCTAGCTCATCGGCACCGTTCATCCCGCTCTCAATCCCGAGAGTGCGTTTAGAGGGGTCCTGTCGCGAAGCTATTTGTGTTGGGATGAAAGGCGGCGTGATATGTACAAGGCGGGGAGCGGGAGGACGAATAAGAAAGCGCAGGCGAAGAAAGCTTGGTTTGTTGCTGAAGTATGGGCGGCGGCGGAAAACACTTCTTGCAATCATGGATGCGGAATGTCTGGGTGGATGATACAAGGTCGAAAGTGGCCGGGCAGTGGAGCTGAGATAGAAAAAAGGGTTATTCCGTATTTAGCGCTAGACCACGCCGAGCTGTAAGCCCGAGATTACATTCTAACATCATACTTGGTATACCAACCATGTCGACCGAACTAACCATCACCCCCTCCGACATAACCTTCCTCTCAACACTGCAAGAATCCAAGAACTCCGTAGTATTCAAAGTCCTCTACCAAGGAAACCCCTGCGTGCTAAAAGTAGTACGAACTCCCCCTCCAGGCTCCCCTCCCCTACCCCCAAACCCACTGCTATCCCACCCCCTAATAACACCAGTACCACGACCGCGGCCCCTCAGAGCATGACCCCCCAAACCGCGAAGTCAACCTCTTCATCGCCGAATCAACAGCCTACCAGCGCCTACAATCAAAAGGCTTCTGCAGTAGAGGCGTCATCCCCGACTTCTACGGGACTGTCAGGAACATTCAACCGGCTCTGTGGCCGAATCTCAGCATGTTCCTTAATGATAAACTACCACCCAACGCGATTCTCATCGAATATATCCCCAATATGCAGATGATAGGTCCAGAAAACTATTCTGAGCAACGCATGACCAAGTTCCGTCAAATTCGTGATGACATCCACGAGGCGAATGTCTTGCATGGTGATCCGATGCCGAGAAATATGATGGTTTCGGTTTCCGGGGATGAGGAGAGGGTGCTTTGGGTGGATTTTGATTCTGCGCAGACGTTTCCTGAGGATGGGAGTCATTCGGGGCAGAAGGATTGGGTGGAGATGGAAGATGAATTGGTGGATTATTTTATTGTGGCTTTGGTGAGGTTCAGTGTTTTCATATTGTTTGTGTGTATGTGGAGGTTTCATGCTGACTGGGTCGACAGGGTGAGGATTATAGGGATGGGAAGCTGAGTCGGACGGTATCTTATTATGATGATTATTTTCCATTATGATGGTTGAGGTGGGGGAGGAGATTAGATGGATTCAGTATGGATTGCTTGAACCTACTTTTATTCAACTCATTATGCGAACGTCTGATCTTCTTCCACGAATGATGAATATCTTACGTCAAAGTGTAAGTATATATGTTGTGATTCAAGCTAAGCTATTCTATTTTAATTTCCCCTTCCTGTTGGGAAAGAACAGTTCAGACCGTGAACAAGAAAACAATAGTAGAACCCGGCATGACTTCGCAGGAACGCAGATACGGCAAGGAGGGTGAAAGACCACCTAGTACCCCATTTCCTCGCACCGAGCGATTGCCCGATCTATATCATTCAACTCGGGGTTGTCCGTATCATATTCCAGTTTATCTGAGTGCGCTTGGATTTGCTGACTATTCACCAGGATACGTCCGACGACAAGCCTCACGCGCTGCACCTTGGGACAGATTCTTTTATCCTTGAGCAGTTTGAGAACTTTAAGCCAGCCCCCTTCAGGATCATAAACCCGATAGAGGACGAGTATCGTTAGGTGTTTTCCATACAGCTCGAGAAATCGAATGAGGTCTTCAGTGCTGATATCCACATATTCGATCGACAATCTCCAGAGATCCACGCCGTTCACTTCTTTGGGGTCCACCCCGTCAAAGGGATTGATAGCCAGTCTCATTAGCCTTCTCCACCAATGACACATAGGATGTACCGGGAAGCCATGCCACAGCAGATACTTTAGCTTCCAAGCGTCTAAAAACAACGAGGTGAACATATGGGCAATATACTCCCTGCTTGGCCCATCAGAGGGCTCACCCACCGCCAAGAAGACCAGCTTATACCATACAATACGAACATTGCTGGGGGGAGTGTAGTATTCACAAGCTACAACCGTCAGTAACTCTGTCGTGGGTTGAATTGAATCCTTCGTGAACAGATATAGATACTCAGGCTGAGCCCCGGCATCCGTAAGGGCTGAGAATATGATTTGAAGAAACTTGCCGCTGGTGCCGTTTGCACTTCGTGGGGACCGACAATATTCGATAACTATGGTCTTGATGTTCGAAATCTTCTTCACCGCGTCGGAAATCTGGCTAGTCGCCGGGAACGAGTCAATTCTAGAAGTATCTAGCCAAGGAGGTAAAGTGGACGCCATCTGCCCCGCGTTTGTGAGCCTTCTGGGCTCAAACCAAAGAGTCTCAGGGTATGAGCAAATATCCTTATTGTATGCCACCTCCAATAGATGATAGAACCCTGTCATGTCATTGGTAACTCTGAGTTCGATCCATTTCGCCTTCAACGAGGCCTCTTGAGTCCTGTTGCGTATCCCTTTTGACGCAAGCTCGAGTGTCTTACGGGTCGGCGCATCAAGGCAGCACATAATTCGGGAGTAGAGTTCAGAGGGTATAGTGTCCAGTCGTCTCAGGTCCGCCCACGTATCCACATTGCCGAGCTCTGTTTCTTGGAATGTCTTTCTGATAAACTCTCTTCGGAAAACTGGAGTCAATTCCATTGGTATTATGAGAGATGGGGGCTAGCACTGAATGAAAGATGGCAGTCGACAAAGTTGAGAGTAGTGAGTGTTCTATCTTCATCGTGAGATTCCAAATATCTCATGACAAGTCTGAGAAGATAGTTGAATTTGTCCTTACCTAAATATGCGGTCGATCGTAACGGATATTTCTGTAGTTGGTACTGGTAAACGAGAACGACAGACGTGATGCTTCAAGTGCACCAAGGCAAGGCCATATGCTCCAGAGATATTGTGAGATACCGGCGTATGGAAAAGGCAAGAGCACCTTGCTCTACCACTTATCCTGGTCCCTTCCGTCCGCAGTTCCGCAGTCATATCATATGGGTGGGTAGTTGTTACCCTTTGTGCTTATCATTAGATCTTCTACGCCTGGGGCCTGTATTTGTGGCCTCGATCTGGTACCGGAGCTGGGGTTTGTTTGTTATCGATCTATCATTTCAATTTAGCTCTGACCGGAAGTTGCTTCTTATCCGTAAGCCGCACATCTACCTACCGTTGGACATATAGAAACCCTATGTAATAATGGCGTCTTTGTGTAGTGATGCAACCTAAGTCACTTGAGCTGGGATATCGTCCGACCAACCCTCTTCGTCAATTCTCTATGCGTCCAACTAATCATTCTTGTGCGCTCAGGGAGAACTTGCTCATAATATCTAGCTATCTAGTAGCACATACCCAAGTCTTCAGTCCTAAAACTAACAGTTCTAAGATGTTGTTCTCGACTGTGAGTTAAATTCCAGATAGCAGTTCCTGATACATTCCAACCCTCCTCTTCTCCTCATATGCTTCCTCCGCAAATTGCACGCCTCCAAAATCATTCCTAGCCACAGAAAGTCGAAAAGTCAAATGTGGAAGAAAGACCATTATTAGGGCAGCTCAGTGGAACATTGATACCGTAACTATCAATAATAAAAGATCAGCCTTATGTCTCTTTATTACAAAAGTCGGGGTTAACCAAGGAGGTATATACCAGTTCGATGGGTTACAGTAGGTGATTGGCAGCGGTCCGTTCCCATTGTTGTCGGTATAGTCATGTTTTAGCGAGGAACCGGAAATGCAGTCTTTTCTTCGATTTAGTATACTAAACCAATGCAAGTGGAATAGACAAAACCACAAACATACCAACGTTGTTGTCTCCAGTACCTCCGTTGCCATCGCAGGTTTGAACGCCGCTATCAGTTGTGGTGATGGTGCCATCAGCAAAGTCATTAACATTCCAAGTTGATCCAGTGATGACCAGGCACCCAAGGGCGGAAGATGAACAGCCTAGAACAAAGCAGCTGTGGCCAGGGCTTTCGAACTGCATGCGACCATCTTGATGATTGATAGAGTAAAGCCTCGAGTGTA
Source organism: Aspergillus neoniger CBS 115656 (assembly GCF_003184625.1). Lineage (NCBI taxonomy): Eukaryota > Fungi > Ascomycota > Eurotiomycetes > Eurotiales > Aspergillaceae > Aspergillus > Aspergillus neoniger. The sequence continues at coordinate 272,768 of NW_020291134.1, forward strand.
GGAAGTGTCTTGGGTTTTATGTGAGATACAATGCCTTTTATGTTTGTGATGCAATGTCTTTCCAGAAGATTTGGGAGGCATCTCTGATCTTGGGCTACTTATATAGATATCTAGTACTCTCGTTCTCCATCCATCGTCGGTGGCTGCAGCAACTTCTCAGGGTCCTGGTACCTAGATTGCAACCAATAGTCGTCCATGTAAGTTATCCTTTTGTTGGATAACCAGTTCTTGAATGCCTTAGTCCTGGTCGCCTTGGCCGCCTAGTTGTTGAATTATGTATAGTTGGAGGCCATATGGTTGAATTCATTGCCCCTGAAAGCCTGTATTCAAGCAGGTTAAGAGTACACCTACTTGGAACATCTGCTTAATTTTATTTCGAAGATGCTTTTGAGTACAGTAGTAACCTGTCAGTTCCTGTCCATGGCTATGCAGAGGATACATTCTTACCCTACTTCACTCAGTGAACATGATGCCGACTCTACAACTCCTCCAAGGAATTACAACGTGACAGATGGGGTGTGTTGATAATTATTCATTCTTGAGATGCAGAAGTAAGCCTGATACAGGATGAGAATAGGTCGGCCTGTCAAGTAATTAGTACCAGTAAAAGCATCAGTGAATAGGTACATCACTAGAAATACACGGATGGAACCAAACTAGGTACATGATGAGTAGTGATCGTCCGACTCTGTCCACCCGTGACTTGTGGCATCTCCGTTTTCAGGTAACCCCGTACATGCAGAACAATAGCAGCTTTATGTTATCTAGGTCTGGGAGGTCTGATCTGTGTAAAGGGGTTTCTTCTCAGTTAGCACGAAGTAGACCACTTTTTTAAAGATAAATGTTTGTTGACTAGTTTCATACTTGTCACCCGATAGTAGATTTTTCAGCTAGGGTTCATGAGATTGGGGATTAGGCCCGCGATATCTGAGGGAAGAGCTCATCACTTGCCTTATATGGATGATGACTGTAGATCTCTCTTAGTACAGCCATGATCGCTGCATACATAGAAACTGACTGTCATGGGAACTAGACTACCTTAGACAGAGACTGGACAAGCGATGATGGTTTAGTGGCTCCTCTAGAAATGCTATTGGCTCACCCATGACAAGTCAAGCTAACATCATGGCTACAAGAATAAAAGGCCAAGCTTTTCCCACTATTTAGTTTCCCATACATTTCGCATTGCCAATAAATAACGCTTGAGCGTATTATCATTATCAAGAACGACAAATCCCAACCGGAAAGGTTGGATGATCATCGGGGAACGCAAGCATGGCATCCACTAACTAACAGCGATACTAACTCTCCTTGACATCTTCCTTACCTCCACCTTTCGGGAAGACGCTTTCCCCAACTCCTCCTTATCTCTTACATTCCTCCTCCCTCACCCCTCTATCTATCTCTCCATCCATCCCCAAATACGCACATGACACCTCCACCTTTCGGAGAAATAGCGATACGAGCTACCACCCATCCAATACACACTCATCCTATCGCGCGGAGAAATTGCGGAGTCATGCAATGCAATTCTGCCACACCTCTACTATCACAAAGTGAGGGGGTGTTAAACATCAAGACACCACCTCAGCAGCGACACGAGGGGTCTAGACGATGGTGAATGTAGGACGATCATGTAGGTATGAGTAGAAGTCAGTGGCTATCATTCACCTATGGTCCGTGTGAGGGGGTTCTTTGTTCGACGTTGTTTGGCTCGGAGAAATAAGATTAGGGCGAGTCTTGCTGCAGTGGTTCGGTCCCGCGGCTGCAGGGCGTCTGGACCAATTGGAGAATTAGCCTGGTTTTGGGGGGAGGGGTGTGAATTTGGTCTATCGAGGGATAGGTATCTACACTATTGCATTTGGGGGCGCGAATTTGGAGGTTTGATTGATTGATATGTTTATTATTAGAAGCTTGGCTATTTATATGGCTTTACTCCCCAGGTATCACGTTCTGTTGGAGCACTTGTCTCAGAGAGAAGAAAATTAGTACTCGGAATCTCAGAGAATTCAACATGGGTGCTATGTCCCTTCCTTCGGACGAGATCCCCCAAACTCAGACGGTGGCTCTCGTTCGAGAACTGGGTGGCAGTGTGGAATTCCGTGAAGGCTATCCCGTTCCTACCCCAGGGTCGAATGAGGTATTAGCGAAGGTGCTCTACACAGGCGTCTGTCAGAGTGGTCAGTCTTAGAACATCGATCATACAAGTCATCTAGATGGCTAACACGTTCGGGAAGATCTACATACGAAAAACGGCACCGCCGCTGGTGCTGATGGCAACCCAATCACCAAGATTAAACTGCCGCATGTTGGAGGCCATGAAGGTGTCGGGCAAATTGTGGCTCTGGGCCCCAACTGTGACCCTGACCTGAAGGTCGGTGGACTGGTCGGCATTCGCTTCGCTAGTCGGATTTGTAGGAGATGCGAATTCTGCTTAGCCGGCACGGAACAGTACTGTGTCAAGGGCACAAACCACCTCCACCATGAAGACGGCAGCTTCCAGCAGTATATCGCTTTGGATGCCGACAATCTCACTATCCTTCCTGACGATATAGATCCAAAGGTTATTGGGCCGGTGCTGTGTGCTGGAGTCACAGCATACAAGGTAAGAATCAGTTCTAAGCATGAACCAACCAAGGCATCTAATCGCTGACTATCCCTAGGCTGTTCTCAATGCAAACATCCGGGCAGGCAACTGGCTCGTCGTTGTAGGTGCCGGAGGTGGCCTTGGACATCTGGCTGGTAAGTCTGCCGCATCATCGCAAGACTACACGTGCTGACCAGACAGTACAATATGCGAAGGCACAGGGAGCATTGGTGATCGGTGTTGACGCTGCCGACAAGCGAGATTTTGTCCTTGGATTGGGAGCTACCGAGTTCATTGACTTCACTTCAACGGATCCGGTGCAGCGGGTCCATGAAATTACCGGTCTTGGTGCGCATGCTGTTGTTGTGACTGCGGGAAGTGCCAAAGCGTTCGCCCATGCCTGTGACATGCTGCGGGTTGGAGGCACTCTAAGCTGCGTTGGAATCCCGCCGGGCCGTCCAGTACTGGAAACTCCTATTTGCACGATCGTAATCAAAGGCCTCCGGGTTACCGGAAACCTTATCGGCTCACTGAAAGAGTGCATGGAGGCAGTAGAGTTGGTCCGACGTGGGGTTGTCAAACCGGAAATCAAAGTTCGCACGTTCAAGGAGTTGCCTGAGGTGTACGAAGAGATGGAGAAGGGTGACATTGCAGGTAGAATTGTCCTTCAAGTTTCGCAGTAGCTTACTCGTGCTGTATAGTTCAGAGAATAGCAGTTCTGCAGTTCGTCATATCTCTTTGACAGGATCAGACACTTTCACCCACTTTCTATCCATAAAGATTCCAGTGCGAATCAGCGTCCTCCTCAGGAGAGTCCACATGCTTTCCAGTGCTGTGAGCGTACTCCCCATCGTGATCGAATGACCAAGGGTTATAGTCCATTCTCAATATGCGCGCAGGGGCTTTAACCAAAGCCTCGGCCGTCTTACTATGCAGTATCGACTTCAGCATGAAGTCTTGCTCTAGGAAAGGTAGCAGCTTCTGGTACAACGCGTGCAGAAAATCATGCGGCCGCATTTGAAAGTCAGAGCATGTCTGGACACACGGCGTGAGCAGGACCGTATCCGCGAGTGAGTTGGCAATCTCGAAACACTTCAATAGCTATTTCAGACTTCAATTAGTACGCTATCTTCAATGATTGCAGAAGACATACCTGGTCGCGTCCCAATGGCAACAGGTCAGACTCGGTAAAGCTTTGCAACGACATCAGGAGGTCACGGCTAACCACAGCTGGGAACCTGAACGTCATAAGTCGGGCACCCGATTTCGACGAGAGCAGATGCCGAGACAGAGCTTCCTGCCAGATGATGGTCCTCATCCATTCTTTCGTGATGCAGTAATCAGCAATACGGGTGGACGGTCTGTCGCCTCGGCCGAACGAAAGCATCGACAAGACTGTCTCCGTCTCTGCCAGACTATCTGCAGTCATTGCCGGTTTATCTATAGCATTGGAGCTTCTCCTAGACGAAAATCCATCAAACGTGGCAAAGAGTCTGCCGAGCTCCAGCAAGCCTTTCACATCTGCATTATTGCCGACATCGACCTCATCTGGTAGACGAATAGGAGTGGTATACGAGGGTTCGAGACCAAGATGCAAAGAATAGCCCCTAAACCGTGTCAGCTAAAGTGAGCTATAATCGAAGTGTGGAGGCAGTTCCTACCTTTCAGAAACCCACAGCAATAGAAACACGATCTCCTTATTAGCAACAACATCCGCATCCAGCTCAGTATCATGTCCACCCACCCCCTCATCCAGCTTCAAGAGCCGAGCTCCATACACAGCCTCTCGTATGAACAACATAGCCGAGTCCCTCTTATTGATCTTGGCATGATAAACGTGCAGGAAGAAGGAAACCAAGACGCTCCTCAAGTCGAGATGTGCTTCACGCATCCTCATACACTCCGACGCCATCATCGTGCTATCAAAACTTGCTGGAGCAAGCTGCAGCTGCGCCATGGTGGCTGCACAGAGAGCCATAGCCAGACACAAGGTTCCCACATCCGGTGTGCCATGTTCAAGCTTCTCCAATAGCACTTCAGCATCGACAACCGGCCACACGCTATAAGAAGCCTGCTGATACGAACGCACAACTGAGACTAGTTCTTCTATTGGGATAATAGTCGATGCAAGTCGCTCTGCTTCCACATGGGATATCCCCTCGTCACGAGGATCGACATGCGGAGAGATCAGAGGACCAGCCGGCGCGTGTTCTTCTCCCTGTTCACCAGTATACCTCCTTACCTTTGGACCCCTTCTCCGTGCAGGCTTCAGGTAAGTGCAGTTGACCTGCTTGGGGGCACTCTGGCAGGTATCGCAAGGCCAGGCGCCGCTGCACTTGACCTTGCGGGAGATACACTCATCGCATGCACGCTTTGTGAGTCGATGGCGCATGGGTAGGGGATGATAATCACTGAGTCCCAATCAGATAGCTAACGAAGGAGATAGATGGATGGATAGATAGATAGATAGGAAGAAGGGAAGATGAAGGGAGTATCCGAAGAGAGGGATGAGATGAATGATTAGCTGCAGATGAGGGGAAGCAAAGCAATTGCGGAGTCAGAAGACCGGCCATTCATTAGAATCCCGATTGCATGCAGATTCCACCATTTTCTCCACAGCCATAATTCCATTCCACTTGTTCATTATCTTAACAAAGTCAATATAACAATGTGACCCATAGTTACATGGACATGTTATGATGTGGCATGACAACAGCATCCCAAGTATAGAAGGAAGGAAGTAAATGATCATGTAATCATTTATGTAACAGACTAACTACCCCCACACCCCCAACCGAGCTTAGCAATCAAGCTGGACCCCTCCTGTCATTTACTCCAGATCTTCTACCTACTTCTTTCCTTTCTTCTCTACTACCTACTTATTCCTCCTCCTTACTTGGTTGAATCCCTTCACAAAGCCAACAAACACACCCATCCTCTACAAAGAACCCATCAATCAACCCTCTACCAACCACCCAAAATGGAAGACACTCCCCTCCCCCCCGCAAGCACCGACGTACGTCTACCCCACAATCCCCATCCATCCCTCCTCTTCAAACCCCCAAGCTAATAACCGAAACAGCCCCGCGACCTCGCAGCCCTCGAATCCAACCCCTCCGTCCTCTTCCCCACCTTCACCTCCAGCACCGCCTGGACCCTCGGCCTCGCCCTGCGCGAGCGCATCCTATCCCTCCCACCCACACAACGCAAACCAGCCTTAATCTCCATCACCTTGACGGGCGGCTCCGAACCACACGTCATCTTCCAATGCGCGACCGAGCCCGGCACGGTAGCAGACAACGAGGTGTGGGTGCGACGGAAGCGCAACACGGTGTTGCGATGGGGCGTGTCGAGTTGGTTGATGAGACAGAAGATGTTGAGTTCGTCGGGGGCGGAAGCGAGTGAGGTGGAGGCGGCGTTTGTGAGGAAGTTTGCGTTGACGAGTACTGGCGGGGGAGGCGCGGCGGATGAGTTTGCGATTCATGGGGGTGCGTTTCCCATTCGGGTGAGGGGCGTGGATGGCATTGTGGGTGTTGTGGTGGTGAGTGGGTTGAAGCAGGAGGATGATCATCAGGTGGTGGTGGAGACGGTGAGGGAGGTTATTGCGAAGATGTAAATGGATTTATTAGAGTGTATTATATTATATATATAGGATCTGTATTAGAGTGAAATATTTATTTTGTGCTGTGTGGTGGTTGTGTGATGTGTATAGTCTACAAAATTAGAGTCAAGTTTGGATAAAAGGTATCATGCAATTGCTGCCTCTAATAATGTCAAGGTCAGGTCAGGTATCATACTCGGTTGGACGACTGGTCAGCAAAAACCGGGCCAAAACAATGGTCTCAACAAAAACACACAACAATCAAAATGCTAACTCCATAAAGATCCCTCTAATGGTATGGTAATTTTACAATTCATCATGCCCGCTGGGCTCGTCATCCTCGTCCGCCGGCGCAGAGCCATACAGCTTGCTGGTAATCGGGTACGCCACGTTCGAGAGCTGCTCCTTCTGCTCCTCGAAGTCCTCGGTGGTGGCGGTGGCAGCGTTGTCCTCGAGCCACTCAGTCACCTCCTTGACGGCGTCCAGGATGGTCTGCTTGTCGTCCTCGTCGATCTGGCCACCCAGGCCGTTCTCGTCGTTAACCTGGTTCTTCAGGCTGAACGCGTAGTTCTCCAGGGTGTTGCGGGCCTCGATCTTGGCCTTGATAGCCTTGTCCTCCTCGGCGAACTCCTCAGCCTCGGCGACCATGCGGTCAATCTCCTCCTGGGACAGACGACCCTTGTCATTGGTGATGGTGATGGACTCGGCCTTGCCAGTGCCCTTGTCGCTGGCGTGAACCTTCAGGATACCGTTGGCATCCAGGTCGAAGGAGACCTCGATCTGAGGAACACCACGGGGAGCCGGGGGAATGCCGGTAAGCTCGAACTTGCCGAGCAGGTTGTTGTCCTTGGTCAGGGAACGCTCACCCTCGTCTGTGCCAGTCAGTTAGCAGACATTCCGGGATAGTCAATCAAAGCATGAAATACTTACAAACTTGGATAAGGACGGTGGGCTGGTTATCAGCGGCGGTAGAGAAGATCTGGGACTTGCGGGTGGGGATGACAGTGTTGCGGGGGATGAGCTTGGTCATGACACCACCAGTGGTCTCAATACCCAGGGTCAGGGGGTTGACATCCATCAGAACAACGTCGCCGGTGCCCTCCTCACCGGAAAGGACACCACCCTGGACGGCAGCACCGAAAGCAACAGCCTCATCAGGGTTGATACCCTTGCTGGCCTTCTTGCCACCGAAGAACTCCTCGAGAAGAGCCTGGACCTTGGGGATACGGGTAGAACCACCGACGAGGACAATGTCGTCAACCTCGGACTTCTTAACCTTGGCATCCTTGAGAACCTGCTCGACAGGCTTCAGGGTCTTCTTGAACAGATCCATGTTCAGCTCCTCGAACTTGGCGCGGGTGAGGGTCTCAGAGAAGTCCTCGCCGTTGTGGAAGGCCTCAATCTCAATACGGGTGGACATCTGGGAAGACAGAGTACGCTTGGCCTTCTCAACCTCGCGCTTCAGCTTACCCATGGCCTTGAGATCCTTGGTGACATCAACGTTGTTCTTCTTGTTGTAGAGCTTGACGAAGTGGTCCATGACACGCTGGTCAAAGTCCTCACCACCCAAGTGAGTGTCACCAGCGGTAGCCAAGACCTCGAAGACACCGTTGTCGATGGACAGGAGGGATACATCGAAAGTACCACCACCAAGATCGTAGACGATGACCTGGCGCTCATCACCAGTCTTGTCCAATCCGTAGGCGATAGCGGCGGCGGTGGGCTCGTTGACGACACGGAGAACGTTCAGGCCGGCAATGGTACCAGCGTCCTTGGTGGCCTGTCTCTGGGCGTCGTTGAAGTAGGCGGGGACGGTGACAACGGCGTGGGTGACCTTCTTTCCAAGGTAGCCCTCGGCGATCTCCTTCATCTTACCGAGAACCATGGCGGAGACCTCCTCGGGGGTCAGGGTCTTGGGGCTCTGGTTAACATCGACCTTAACGTGGGGCTTGCCGTCCTTGTTGACGACCTTGTAGGGGAAGTGCTTGGCGTCCTTCTGGACATCCTTGTCATCGAACTTGCGACCGATCAGGCGCCTAGAGAGCGTTAGCAACAGATTGCCACGAAACTCGCGAGAAGCAGATAAACTCACTTGATGTCAAAGATGGTCCGTCTGGGGTTGGCGGCGTATTGGTTCTTAGCGGCGTCACCGACCAGGCGTTCCTCATCGGTGAAAGCGACGTATGAAGGGGTGATACGGTTTCCTTGGTCGTTGACGAGGATTTCGACCTTTCCATTCTGCATAACACCGACACAAGAGTAGGTGGTTCCCAGATCAATACCAATGACTGTTGAAGACAGAGATTGTTAGTGGATTTCTTTCAATGTCCTGACAGACGCTGTGCTTACCAGTTCCGTAGCTATCTTGAGGCGAAGTCTCATCCTGAGCGTGTGCAGTGCCGAAGAAGGCGAGGGGGGCAATGAAAACAAGCAACAAGTAGAAGATGGTGGTCCAAGCCGTGAAGGGCTTGGCCGCACCCTGATGCGAGATGCGCGCCATTATGTGTGAAATGTCCTTTCACCACAGGACACGTAGTAGGCTTTTTTAATCGACGAGCTGCTCAATTGGAGACAGCAGCGAATGAATGTGAAAGAATCCTCCTATTGCTCGTACACGGTTTTTATTCCCCGGCACGAAGAAAGAAGGAAAAAATAGATACAGTCCAACCCAGATGAGAACGGGAAGGAAAGAAAGAGCGAAGGGGGGAAGGGGGAGAGAAGAGAGTTGGGTGAAAGAAGGCGACGACGGAGAGAAGAAAGAGTGTCTCGAGAAGCTCCGGCCAGCTTCTTGTATGGCTTGCCAGCGGCAAAGAAAGCGCAGCGGCCATGCTGGCCTTTTCGCGGGTATCTGGCTTTAAGGTTACTCCTCGGGCTGTCATTGGTCCGCGACGCGTCCAGGGCAGGGCTGAGTCAGCGTGCACGGCCACCGCCCGGTGGTTCTGCCGGCGGAAAAATGGAAGGCGTTCGTCCAAATGGGGAAAGGCGGTCCACCGAACTTGCTAGAATCGTCGCGTGATTCGCTCGCTTCGGTTAGGCGTTCTTCACTCCTCCAGGGGCACTTTGCCTCTTTCGGCACTTGGACAACTGGCCGTTCCGTTCCTTCGGCGCCATTTCCCGGGAGATTGACCCTACTCTTACTGAAGTCCGGGGGTTGACGCTGAAGATTGAGGAAAAGATGAGAAAAGGGGCCAGCCTGTCAACAACTCGTCAATCACCACATGGTCAGATTCCACTATTGACCATCATTGAGTCAAGTCATTACTCCTTTTTGAGTCACTAAAAGATCACCCAAGGGTCTTCCGCTGTGAAAGTGGATACATCCCTCCCCACTCAGGAGGCGCATCCCAGCTTGGCCTGATTCCTGAATTATTGATCCAGCCAAGGCATCAGGTTTCTGCCAGCCTGGCCAGATCGTTTGATCTCTGTTTCAGTGGATGTGGGCTGAAGGGACCCTTTCTCCGTTAGTCACAAAGGGGCCATTTCTAGCAGCACTCGTAGTAGTGTATGAGACAAATATACGGAGTACTCTTAAGTTACATAATAGTAGTAGATTGTTAGTAGTACTTGTGGTAGTAAAGTAACCATCATATACTTAGAAAATCAATACATACTGCTTAATTGCTGAACACGATTATTATGATCAGTAGTACTAGTTGACTACTACATAGCGGACCAACTTGGTGCGCTAAAGTGGCGCGGAAAGAAATATATATATATATGTTTAAAGGCAACCATGTAAATACTGGGACATACTATCTACATCATAAATATATATTGTCCAGACAATGCAATCAAGCCCATAATCTACTCTAGCAACCCAGCAGCCACTGTTTCACCCCCAGCTCGTAGTACAATGCGTGTAGGTGCCTCAAGAGGTACAGCCTGGTCCATCTCAACCACTATCCGTGCCACAGTGCCGGGTGCAACAATCTTGGGCTTTTTCTTAATGCTTGCGCCAGTCACCTTGTCCAAGGTTGCGACCAGTTGGCTGATCCGGCCGGGTACGTGCAGGCGGCCCCGGTGGATGTCCACCATGCTGGGCAACAGATGGTCAAAGGCCAACACCTTGCACGTAAACGAAGTGACATTGGCAATGGGTGCCGAGGCACGGCAGATGACATCGCCAGATCGGAGATGGATGGGATCAATATTGACCAGGTTGAGCGTGACGTTCTGGCCCGCCACCGCCCAGTCGTTGGGCTCCCCGTCCACTTCCAAGCTGCGTATCGTGGCCTTTTCGCCACTTGGCATCGTAAGGATCTGATCGCCAACTTGGAGACTACCGGCGTCGATGCGGCCAGAAATGGATAGAGGATTCTGAACGCTGCCCCGGAAGACGTCCCCAATGGTCATTCTCAATGGCTTCTCAATAGCATGGGCGTAAGGTTCCGTAGCTTCAAGCTCCTCGATCAACGTATGACCCTTGTACCATGAGACATTCGGGTCTTCGCTGCGTCTAGTTACGTTATCGCCGCTAATACCCGAGCAGGGCACGAAAGCGATGTTTTTGGCTTGGAATCCAGCAGTTGTCAGGAAAGAAGAAACCTGCTGTTCGATCTCTTCAAAGCGACCTTGGTCCCATTGGACAGAGTCCATCTTGTTCACAGCAATGATGATCCTCTGCACACCCATACTCCGCACGAGGAGAGCATGCTCCTTCGTTTGACCCTTGAGTCCAGACTCAAAATTGCCTATGCTAGAGTCGATGACGAGAACAGCAAAATCGGCTTGACTGGCGCCCGCAATCATATTGGGTACAAAGTCCCGATGACCCGGAGCATCCACAATCGTAAACACCGTACTCTCCGTCTCGAACTTGTTGGTTGCAATATCAATAGTAACACCCCGAGCTCTCTCCTCGGAGCCTTGATCCAATACCCAGGCAAGGGCAAAGGATCCCTTCCCAATCTTCTCTGCCTCTTTACGATATTTCTCTAACGTGCGCTGATCGACAGCTTTGAGGTCGGCCAGCAGGCGTCCCATCAACGTACTCTTTCCTGCGTCGACATGACCTAATAACTTGTCAGTGGCGTCCATCCGCAGAGAGACGGGTAGTACGAACCGATAACGGCGAAATTCATGGCTTTCTTCCGTTGCGTTTTCTGGTATTCAGACAGTACATCTAGGTTCTTGCTCTTCACATTCACCTTCTCCTCCACACTCAGGCTGTTCATGCCTTCAGCCAAACCGGCCTGGGATTTCTTGTCACCTGCTGACTTAGAAGCAGGTTGTTTCGATTTGAAGCCTGCATGTCCATTAGGGAGTATCTATATCTTGCGCCGAATAGCCAAACCTTTTGCAGAGCTCTGAGCATTCAAGACAACATCGTCGGGGCTTGGGCCTGCAAAATCAAAGGGTTCAGCAAGTTCTTGACCGTATATTTTGATCAGATCTAATGTGCTGGCGGATAGGTGGCTGGGCTCGGCCATCTTTGGGCGTGTCGCTTCTCCAACAATCGTGCTGGCGAATGTAGACGGTGGTGCGCGAATGTTGAAAGCGGCTTCTTCTTCCTGCTTCTTGCCGGTTGAAACGGGTGGTTCCATATCTGCCTGCCCAGTGACCTCCGGACTGCTTTGCTTTCTCGGCTCTGGGGACGGCATTTTCTGGGGCGAAGGGCTTCCCAGCCGCGATCCTTTATTGAGTGACCGAAGCGATTGCAGACCCTCAGACGATTTCTGTGGCTTGCCATTGCTAGCGAGTCTCTCACGGAGAGAAAGGGCGGGGCTCTTTCGCTCAGTGGAAGATGGCCGGGAGCTTTCAACTTCAGACGGAGGTGTAGGGGTCGGTGCAGCAGACTTCTCTCCCTCTTTCTTCTTGCGCGCAGCAGCCAGAGCAGCCAACTTGGATACCTTTCCGGAATTCTCAGGAGCTCCACCAAGCAGACCCAAACGGGGATATAGAGGCTCAACGAGTATGTCTGCCTTACGGTGTGCAGGGATGTTGAGCCACGGTGCATCGCGAAAGAAGTCGGCTGCCGAGAAATGTGCAGTCGAAGAGGCCGGAGGAGACAATGGAACAGGATATACAGGCACTAGGAAGTCTGTTAGAACATACTTCAACTTCCGTAACGGCGTCAGTTCAAAGCAATCAATCACGAGGGGTAAGGGTAATGCTCACAGTTTATGAAATCCTGACCGACAGTACGTATATACGCCGACTTGCAGGCGATCCAAGCCCAACCACCATAGTATAGACGAGCAGATGCGCTTACCTGTGCTTGCTTTTGCCTTGACAGCCGGAGCCGGAGCCGAAGCCTGTTTCTTCTTGACCTCCTTCGTCTTTTTACCTGCATCCGATGGTTCTTATTAGCCACCGATGAAGCAGGTCGCCAATTCTGCTGTAACGCAGTCCACATATTCTCTTCCGGAGAGGAGTGATAACGAACCTCTCAGGTAATTCACAGACTTCTCAACATCATTGTAATAGTGCCATAGCGCCTCTTGCACCTCATCGCGAGTCGCGGTGACAGGAGGGTCCCCTGCACGGAGCTGGTTCAACACTTCTGCAGTGCACTGCTCAAGAAATTCCTCCTCCTCGGGATCCGGGGAATCATAGTCATCGTCAAAGTCATCTTCGTCGTAGCTCACAGCCTTAACGCGATGGCGCGACATGGTGGTGGTGGTGGTGGTGGTGGTGTGTTGTTGTTGGGAGCGGGGCAGGTTGCTAGGGAGGGGTTTTCCGGGAGACGGTAGGTTTAACGAGGGATTGGAGAATTCCCAAAGAAACAAATACGAGAAAGAAAGATATAAGTAAACAGCACGCTACGTGCTTTGGTGAATGCCCGAATGTGAATGGGCCAAGAGGGTAGAGTCAAGAAGTTGGCAAAACAGAGAGCCGAGTCGGAGGCTGTCGTTGTGGAGGAGCTGATCGAATCCCACCACGTCATTCCCCGCTCGGTGGCCTCAGGCCGCTCAACTACTGCGGATGGTTCTTCCATCACGAATATCCCTCAAAGCAATCTACAGCGCCTTATTTCCAAGCTACATTCAATGCACAGCATTTTGAGATCACCTTTTGAACAGATAAATTGTGGTATTTTCTATCTATCGAGCGACTCTGATGTCACTCCCAAATTTACTTCATGTATACCCAACTATGACCGGACATCCAAATGTCGCCTCTATCTTCCTAAGACCTCCAGAACTGGTCGATATAGCAAATCGATAATATCATAAGGAAACGTCGTCAAAGATCTATACCCGGATTCGGGCGGAGATGTTCACTTCAAGGGACTTCCACTGAAGAAGTCACCCGCTCCAGGGCCAGCAAAGCTGCCGTTGCTGGGCGTCAGAGCGATGGAGCGTCGGAAGGCCTGTCTGGGTGTGGCTGGGGCACTAGCAGCGGCGCCGACAACATCAGACGTGCTAGGAGTGTTGCGACCGCTGTTGTTCTGCATCGTAACCGCCGTTCCGGGGCGGGAGAGCACGGTTGGGACACCGTTTCTGGGAGGGGGTCGGAATCCAAGTTTGGAACCTTCGCGGAAGATCTCTTCCAATATTTGAGACACAATACCTGCATCTTCGTATTCTTTGAATTTCTTCCATAGACGTAGGGCCATGCGTGCGTCCTCGATGGAGTCGTGTCCTTGGTTGTCATCGGCCGGCTCCTCTTGGATGTATTCCTTGAATACCGCCCAGGCCAGATACCGAAGACTGAGACGGCGGTTCTTTCCGGGGTGGAAGAACAAGTATTGGGTATCTACCGTCTGACTCTTGGGAACTTGAATGTTGACTTTGCGGAAATCAGAGGCTAAGCCATGTCCGACAAACACGCAGCCTAAGTTGAGGAGCAGCCAGAGTTTCTTGTATGCCACCTTTAGCGGGACAAGGTTGTGCTGACTGACCCTAGGGTCCAGATCCCCGGGCTTGATGCCTGAGTACTGAGTGACATAGTCGACAATATTCTCTTTGATGGTAATGTAGTCGTCGATGAAGGGCACACCCTCTCGAATCCCTGAGCCTCGGAGAACAGATACCCTAGCAAGTCCGCTCTTGTTGGGGCGTACAATTTCCTGAGAGCCATCCGCTTTCACATCGATTTCTGCTTTCTCGAGATCGACAAACTCGGTATCGAGAGCAACAGGCGTACCAGGGGTTGGCTTCTCCTCTTCGGAGAGCGTGACGCGAGATTCTACCGGACGGCCACCACTGGAAGAGGGAAGATTAGCGCAAACCACGTGCTACTGGAAGGGGGTCAACTTACTTTAGCGACCAGTCACGGAAGAGAAGAGTGGTGTCGAGCGTGTCTTTCCAAGTATCATCCATAGCATGTCGACCATCTTGCACCTGGTAGGCTAGCACGCACGGTATTTTCCATGGTTGATTGAAGCGGAGGGCTTCGTCTTTGTCGACTTCTGTGACAAGGAAGTCATTGAAAAGATGCCACTTGTTCTTGGCTTCCGGTTCACGAGATGAGATGGATACGTTGATAAAAGAGACTAGATGTGCCTTTTGGTGCTCTGGAATATCGATCTCACAAACCAAACCCACCAGGTCATATACCACGAGACCTGGCATCTTGGCTTGGACTCGTACTTTTAGGTCTTCACCTTCGAAGCATAGAATTTGACCACCGTCGATGACGATTCCAACTTCTTCCGGCAACCACCCAGGAATCGCCCACAGCCGCCGGCAGATGGGGTTGGTGAGAGCCGCATTAAGCATCAAGACCTGAGGCATGCGGTGAACAGATTTCCGGATAGCAACTTGCTGGTATCGACGGCAGTAGTTGCACCATCCTCTATTCTGGGTTTCTCGCTCAATGCTGGCCCGTAAGATATTCGAGAACCGGAAGGCAGGATTCCTGCGAGCTTGCTTGATATCGATCGCAGGATAGTTCAGCTCGTTGACAAGGGAGTTGCCCGGTCTCACAATCTCGTTCTGGCAGAACATACAGCGAATGGACTCGGACGCGACTGTCGCTAGTCTGTGGTCTAGGTCGTCCGAGCTCGGCGAGATCATACGGAAGTCGTGCGAAATTTGACCCAGGAAGAATCTGTTGACAGCCTGGATCGCAGCCGAAAGTGACTTGTTTGTCAGGTTTTCTTCAAACAGACCCAAGTTGGATGCTTCACGGTAACTACTGAAGGTTTTCAAAAGGTTCGTTGCTTGGCAGTTCTGGCCGCTCGCTTTCTCGAGCATATCGAATAGGTAGCCCATCTCGCAGAGCAGACATGTCTCGAAAATACAAGAACTTGCTGCGTGATGGAGAGCCACGTTGCGGATATAAGGGATGAATTTGAATAGCTGAAGGAGAGCGTTGGTAAAGGAATTGGCAATATGTGTTTCCAATCCAGAGAAGGTCGTTTGGTTGTAGAATCTATCCAGAATATTAGATGCTGCATATCACTCCTCAGAATACAGGGACACTTACCTGAAGTCGAAATCATCGACACCAAACCTACTGTACTTGATCTCAACATTACTGTATTTAAGGAGAGGATCATCGTCCGTTTCTCCATTGATTTTGGCACCCGCCAGAGCCTCGGCAGCATCACTGATAGCCCCTTCTGATTGCGCTTTACTCTGCTCTCGTGCTTTCTCACTCAGGAATTTGGGAGCAATAAGGGCAGGCTCTGCAGACGACAAAGCGCGTGTGTTCTCGACTTGATAACGCCGTGTCTTCTTCGGATTCGGCGCATGGTGCCCGAGCTCTGCCGGGCGGAGATAAGGAATCAGAGCCTGATCTACTTGAGGAGGGGGGCTGCCGACTTCGAAGATCAGATGGCTCGGCCACGCAGAGAAAAGACGGTCGTGATAATATGGCATGCCGATCATATTCAGGGGCGTTTCTGGAGACCAATCCAGGGTAGGGGGACGAGGGGCTACATCCCCGAATTCCGCCTCTTTGCTCATCTCATTGAAATGAACCTTTGCTGGTGATCCCCA
Source organism: Aspergillus neoniger CBS 115656 (assembly GCF_003184625.1). Lineage (NCBI taxonomy): Eukaryota > Fungi > Ascomycota > Eurotiomycetes > Eurotiales > Aspergillaceae > Aspergillus > Aspergillus neoniger. The sequence continues at coordinate 288,843 of NW_020291134.1, forward strand.
TAGATGAATTGCACATTCAGCGTCATTAATAGCCAGTGCTTCTCCGGATGGTGACAAGTCGATACCCAGCATGAAGGAAACGTTCGCCTGGCGGAGATTGATGGCATTCGGGTTCATCAGGTCCACAACTTGAAGCTGGCCTGTCTGAGATGCAATAAAACTCGTTGTATGCAGCTTTGGGTGCATTCGTACATACGCAGCTCCGGCGTGGAATGGTATTGGGGGTAACGGCGAGAGGGTCTTTAGGTCGTATACATTGGCCAACGGATCGACGATCGGGGAACCCAGATGCCTGACAGAGAAGCCGCAGGTAACCAAAAGATCGTTCCGAGCATCCATATCATTGACTGCAGTTCCGTGTGCTTTCCACGTCTTCACCACACTGAAGTCATTCAGGCTCAGCGCGTTGACTGAGCCCGTATCTGTCGCTCCGCAAAGGTATCGGCTCTTCTTCATGATTGTGTAGTTATAGTCTGTGTGTAGCTTGTCGATTATGATTCCCTTATCAATATCGATTGTAAACATCGATTTCTGACATCCTGCCACTATAATTCGGTTGGTTTGGGCTGTGAAGCTCATGCAGCGAAGATCGGTCATCTCTTCGTGAGCGATATGCCATTGTGTCAAGCCGCGCCGTGTTATCATGTGCACACTTTTCGGGGAGAGCGAGATGACGCCTCTATCGTGAAAAATAATCTGCCGTACCGGTTCCGTCGCAGGATGTGCCCGGACAGAGGTATATCGCTGGAGCTCAGGGCCGAAGAAGGAGGTGATTCGTCCCTAATGGAGTACACGAACGCTGGTCAGCACAGCCTTCGGTGATAGCTGCAAACAACGGAAAAACCGACAAATTCATTTCCCACCCACAATAACTCCATCACATCATCAAAAGCTATTGCGGTTGCGATTGTCGGCAGGGCATGCACGCTCGGTGCAGGCACCGGAATGCGCGACAGTTCATCCCAATCGGCCTCCATGGCCTTGACATCGCACCCGGCAAGGGTGTCGAGCTCAAGATAGGTACGGTCTTCGAATTATTGCGGTGTCAAGAAGTTTCAGGCAAAGCGTTGGGTTTGTCCATTGGGGGTCAGGGCGAAAGCGGGCATCGTTCGGCGAAAGCGCGAGTGCGGGGAGAAGGTCTGGCTGGAAAAGGCGTGGTCTTCGAACTCCGGACCATCAAGCACAGGGACGGCAAGATTCACAAGCTGGCACCCACAAGCACAGTCCCAGGCTCTCGGCTCTCGTTTCTGGGAGCAACAGCAGACGAGACAAATGGTCTCTGGGGAAGGGGTACCTTCCAGTCAGAGCTGCCGGCAATGGCTGATGAGGTACCGACGCATAATTTCACGTGACTTCAGCCCGAGCGGGACAAACATCCAGCACATCACGCCGTTTCTTCGTCACCGCCTACTGCATAACTACGTACTATGATTGCGATCCTCATACACATGATGTAGTTCTTGCTTAGTCGTGTTGTCTTCTATTTTTTTTTTTTTTTACAGATCTCGCTGTTTATAATTCAAATTCCGTCAATTTCTAGGGATGTGACAGTAGTCAGGATTATGCTCTTCCTTCAAAAAGCGAAGTACCTGTATAGCTAACATTTGATATATAGTGGCTCGACTGATGATATCAAATGATACAGATCGCCGAGTTGAAGTGAAAGTGTTAAGTAGTAGTATGAACACTTACAAAACGTATGAACAAGAAGAATCATATAACGATCGTCAGACTACTAACCAGTTGACCGAACTCTTATCATAAAGAGACATGAATCCGCTCGTTCCTTTACCTACCGCAAGTGCTCAGGACTCCAGTAGGGTAGTAAGTATTGGGATCGCCATGATAACAAAAAAAGTCCACTATAACTACTTGCCAAGCTATAACCAGACCGCTGCCTACACCTCATCCCCATACCTCCTCATCTTGACTACACACCCTTCTCCGCATGAAAGAACCAATGTAAGAACCTGCCTCTCCTCGCCGACTCTCTTCTCCATCCTATACCCCTCCGCCTGCTCGATAGCTTCAAAAGTCTGCAGCAATCGCACGATGGTGTAACCAACCTCCAGCAACGCAAATTCCTGTCCTAAGCAAACTCTTGGTCCACCGTTAAACGGCAAATACCCCCAGCCTACATCCTTCAGCGCATCGTTCTCCCACCGCTCGGGTCGAAATTCGTCTGCGTCGGCGCCGTAGATATCCCTACGCCGGTGCATCGCATAGACACAGTATCCTACGGCCTCGCCTTTTCTGACGAGGATTGGTGCGGTGCCTGTTGGTCCGCCCCCTGTGGGGAGGGTTGTGGTTTTGGTGGCGGCGCGCGAATTTACAGGGACGGATGGGTAGAGGCGAAGGACTGGGATGTTAATGAAATCAGGGTATTGCGAATGATATTTTGGGTAGGTTGAGATTGAAATACCTTCTTTGATGACGAGTGAGAGATACTGAAGTGATTTGACCTGGGTTATAGTAGGGGTCGGCGACCTAAGTCCCACCCCAACTGTATCACTGATCTCGGCCCGCAACTTGAAAAGGACGTGAGGATGCTGGACAAGTAGACGTCTGGATTTGTGTCAAGAGTCAGCTTTCCCAGAAACAAACATTGGTACATTGGCCCTTACATTGTCCAAGTGAGGCAACAAGCCGTAGTATCCCTCCCAGCTAACAGGATATTCAGGCACTGATCCCGAAGTACTTTCGCGTTCCGCGTTTCCTCGATCAAGGCATCAATGAAGATGTAAGGCTCTGTCTTGGTGTCCCGAGACTTGTTTGTGGCTGAAGTCAAGGCCTTCTGTACAGCATGATCTACAAATTCATGGCATATCTTACACGCTTTCCGAAATTCTCTCCCGCCTAGAAGCCAGTAGAAGTCACCTAATCGTCCGCGCTTTGCCAAATACTCCTGTCCAAGATTGAAAGCGTTCGCAAAGTCCGTTTCCTGGCCTGTGATACCCTCTAGTTGGAGAGATGGCAGGTGTTTTCCAAACAGTAGAAAGAGGGTGGTCTCGAAAGTAAGGCGAAAGAATAGCGGCTGTAGATCGACGCCGTTGTCGTCAGGAATGCTGGAGATGAGGCTGTCTACGGCGCTGCGTATCTGCTCAAAATTGGTGAACCGGTTCGTCATAAATTGTGGACGTAGCAGCTCGCGTGAGTGCCGCCAGTGTGCGCCATCCTGAGTGAAGATCCCACTCCCCAACAAGGGCAAGAATGTTGGGGGTCGTAGTCCGAGTCCAAAGTCTGAATTATTGTTCGTCAGCAGTAGCAAGAGCGTCCGAGGTACAGCACTGACCATCAAATTGGGTCGAAAGAAGGGCCTGTATGTTCTGAGGGTCGATGGTATCGACTCCTCGAGAGAACAGGAGATTTTGCTCGAACGTTGTGCCAGACTTAGCAACGACATTAAGGAAGAACTTGAGAATCTGCTGCCTACGGTCATAACGAAATGCTCGAACAAGTAGATCTAGGCCCAGTGGCCAAGTCGAGTTCCATTGTCTGAGCGGAAGGCACCCTTTAGCGGAAGCGACTTGGTTGTTAGCCTGGAATACGGGTTAGAGAATGGTAAACCAAGGTTGGTAGTCAGCGACTCATACTCGCAGTTCTTGTTGATGGGCAATGAACCTGTAGGTAAGCGCGCATAGTATCAACGCTCCCACGATGAGGCCAGGTGCTGTTGAGCCGAAAAATGCCATATCGCTTGCTTGAATTGAATTTGGGTGAAGGGTAAGAATAAGATTCCCAGATCACGTACCGGGTATTCAAAGCTATCATGTATTCATATATGACCCTCACCACCTACTCCGTGGTTGCATCTGTAAGATTATTCAGGGGCAGAGCGTGTACGCCCAGGCAATTAAAGTTGCACAAGTCCGTATTCGTAGGAGTTGATGACTCCCGAAAGCGCCACCGTAGGGGAGAGTAGTGGGGTAGATAAATGGATCCAAGTCTAGACACTTCATCTCACCATTATGCTTCCTTGTTGGCGTAGGACAGGCCAATCATCCGTCAACCCGGTCCAAGGTTGATACTTAAAAGTCCAGATATAGTTTCACCAACCCACATCCCCGCTATTAATATCTGCGGCTTAGCCAGGTAGCTAGGCCTGCCGGCTGACCAGTGACTGCGATGGGTAGTCCATCAGCGCCCCAGGCTTTTCATTTGCTGGTAACGAAACCCTTACCACATTATCCCTGGCGGATAGTCCCGTCCCCGTCACACTAGACTGCGACCCTGATCAAATAGACGAGGTTGAAGCTGCCGCACCCATAATATCACTGGTATAATTTCGTTTCGTCGCTTGAACACGATTAACGTCAGCAGTAGCGCCAGCTTGCTCGAGACCATGGATCCTTTTTCTATTACCGTGGGGACATTGGCGCTTTTAGAGGCGTGCCAGCGTCTGATCAGCTTCTTAAGGGATATCCCGGCGGCCCTTGCTTCGATACAGTCCGAGATCGGAATTCTAACTGCAGAAGTGGAGTCGTTGCGAAGCGCTGTCGAATCTATCGGAGAGGTTATTCGACGCCTCGATGTAAAGGCTGCCGTGACAGAATTGAGCCCGTACTCGTCTACCCAAAAGAGCCATAACCTTCACAACATAGTGGAGAGATGCAGACAGAGCGTCCGTCATTGTCATTTTCTTGTGACGCGGCTTGAGACGTTGGTCGCTGAGATCTATGGAAAAGCAGGGCCCGCAGTTGGGGGAAAGCTCGATGCTTTGGGCAAAGAGTTTCGCAGGCGCGACAAGTCACAGAGTCTGCAGCGACTGCGAGACGAGTTATCCGCCCAAAAGCAGTCCATCGAGCTTTTGCTTACCATCCTACTTGTGTGAGTGTTGATCATATGCTGTCAATTTCTAGGGCTAAGGGTATCCGTGTCTTCTAGCCACAACGGACAAGAATCGCAGGGGAAACTGGATCAAATGATGACAAAGCTGGAATCCCTTGAAAAGCAATTGCAGCAACAACTGCGCAGGAAACAAGAGGAGCTCGGGCGGTCTGCCACGGTGGGCAGCAAGGAGGAGGATGAAGAGGACGGAGCAACATTATTCAGTCTGAAGAGATCTTTGACCTCCGTTACTACAGCTGTGTCTGTCATACCGCGAAACAAGTTTTTTGATACTCCTCAGCGTGTCAGAAGCTTCTACACAGGACGAGTAAATCTCTTGGAGAATTTGCGGCAAATTCTTCTAGATCAAGAGGACGAGTCGGTGCAGGAACAACGGCGATTTGTTATTTGCGGCCTCGCTGGGTCGGGGAAGACACAATTCTGCTCCAAATTCGCAGAGCAAAATAGAAATAGGTGGGCAAAGCTCTTCTCATAGCGGACCGTGGCATCTTCTTTAACGCCTGCTTATCTTGTCAGATTCTGGGGGGTCTTCTGGATCGACGCCAGCACCCACGAGCGGGCGAAGCAAACATACGCGGACATAGCCAAGTTGGGAGATGTCGAGCTCAACCCTAAGGCAGCCATGCACTGGCTTTCGAGTCAAGAAGAAAGATGGCTTCTCCTGATCGACAATGCCGATGATGCTCGCGTCGAACTCGATGACTATTTTCCACAAGGCGAACGAGGGATCATCATCATCACGTCTCGCAACCCTGCCCACAAGATTCACGGCAATGTTGGGCCATGTTTCTTTGAGTTTGAAGGAATGGGAGAAGATGATTCCAGTGTCTTACTTCTGCGTTCAGCTCAGTTGGCACAACCTTGGGATGCTCATTCTTCGTCATGCGCCTCCAAAATAGCCAGACAACTGGGATTCCTCGCACTTGCTCTGATACATGCGGGGTACGCTATCAGAGAAAACATTTGCTCTTTGCAAAACTACCTGAAAGTTTACGACGGCAGTTGGCGAAAAGTCCGACGAGCGTCAGGGGAGAAGGACGAGATTCTGAGTGCCGCTGCCTCATACGAAATCTGCTACCAGGGTATCGAGGAAAGAGCGACACGAGCATCCGCAGACGCCATCCAATTGCTCAAGATGTTCTCTTTCTTCCATTACAAGAATATTCGCTTCGACATTCTCAAAAGATCCGTACTTAACCCTGCATTCGAGAAAGAAGCACGTGAGGACCACGGCCAGGACAACCATCAGCGACCATTGACCTGGTACCAGAGGTATAGAGACCTGCGTCTCTCCATCTTGGCGTTTATTATGGAAAGCCGGGGCCCGCCTGCCTTACCACGCTGTTTACGCGAGACACCAGCAGCTGATTTTGACGAGTCGAGAGTACGGTACGCGCTTAGAGAACTTACACGGATGTCTCTAATCACCCACAACGAGGCAAATGACAGCTACTCGATACACCCATTTGTACACAGATGGGCTCGGGAGAGACCGGGCATGAGCACTGCAGAGCAGGCTGTCTGGGTTCATATCGCAGCGGTGGTGCTCGGCCGGTCCATTCTCCTCCCACCGCTGGGTGAAAGTGAAGACGAGGAACTCTTTCGAAGGGACGTACTTGCTCATATAGACCATATCCACGCCTGTCAGAAAGTTAATGAGCAGACAATCCGGGCGAATCGAACACGTCGCTGGTATGGGCTTATCCAGTGGCCTGGACCGGGGTCGAGGTTTGACCGCGAGCAAGCCCTACGCTATGCGAAGTTCAGCATTGTGCTTGCCCAGTCTGGACGCTGGAAAGACGCGGAAATCCTACAGTTAGCTGTGAAGGATTATACGCATTGTCTCTTGGGTTTGGACCATCCCTCAACACGGCGAGTAACGCTGGCCTTAGCACAGAACTACTGGAATCAAGGGCGTGGGGACGAGGCTGCGCGATTGCAACAAACTGTCCTGCAGGCTTGTATTTCTTCGCTAGGTCCCAATGCTCATGAGACTCTTATGGCGAAGGATCTTTTGGGCCAGACAAGATGGCAAGAAGGGCGATACACCCATGCCAGAGCACTACAACAAGAAGCCGTTGACGGGTTAATAAAACTCAAGGGGATAGACAATGAAGATTCCCTAACGGCCATGGGCAGTCTCGGCCGTACCATGGCCAAATTCTATGAGAACCTAGATGAAGCCAAGTCACTACTCAAACGGGCATTCGATGGAATGAGCAAGGTACTTGGGCCAACTCATACAAAGACTTTACTCGTGCAAGAAGAACTCGCTCTTTTGGCGGTGCAAATGGGCGAAGAAGATCTATCCGAGCCTTTGCGCATGGTGCAACAAGTTCTCGAAACTCGAAGGGAAAAGCTAGGAAAAGAACACCCGTACACCCTTCTTGCCCTAGCGAGCTTAGCAAGAGTCACAAATGCTCTTGGTCAGCACACCAAGGCGGAAAACATCCTACGCAGCGGACTTTCTATTGCAGAGCGCAACCTCGGCGACAGCCACATAGGGACCCTTATGGGAAAAGTCTTACTAGGAACAATCCTTGTCAACCAATCTAGATTTGCCGAGGCTGCTTCAACACTCCTCGATGCAATGGAAAGGCTACGGCATCTTACTTCCTACAGGGGAGACTTTCATCCAGATCGGCTGGGTGCCATGATTGAGCTTTCGAGGTGCTATAAACTTCAGGGAAGGTTTGATGAGAGTGTTCGATACTGCGACGAGGCTATTGAGGGGTTGCAAAAGATTAGTGTGACGCAGCACCCATTGGAGAGAAAGTTGTGGGCCCAGAAAGCAGAGATTATCGCAATGAGAGAGCCGGAAGGTCACCGTTGATCCTAATTGTCATCTGTTGGGACATATATTTCTCCGTCGCCTGGCTAGCTGGGCGCGATACATCGCTTTTATTCTAGCGGTTAGTGCTTCAACATTATCTTCTTTCCCTCGATACGGGTGAGCTTCATACAAGAGAAATTTTGTGATCCCAACACTATGAAATTTTGATTTGACCCGTTGTATGATCATGACCTACGTGGCCTGTTTGGGATCGAGAATGTTGATTTGAACGGTCGTGATCTCACGCGCAACTCAACGCCTAGCCCATCTTCCACTCACAGATACCACAAGTTTTTAGCAGAGAACCTGTAGATAGCTGTGCTACAGTGAGTTAAATCTCATCGCGTGGCTGTCTTCTGTCCTCCCAGGGATGAGCTCGATGCCCCTCCCATATTGTAAGCTGCTATTTTATGCCGTACCCAAGCAGCTTGTGCCGTTCTTTTCCGTATATGTTCTCTCTGATCTTAAATCCCACATAGATATGTAGCGAGAATTTGTCTATTCGCATAATCGTTTGAATGTTTCTTCTAGCAGCCGCAGTAATTAATGTGGAGTGACTGCAGCAGTGTCCTGTGCATGACGTCCGAGGTCAACCTAGTTAATACCGGAGATAAGCAATATGAGAAGAGGCGAGTCTAATCTCAAAATAGCCGTTTAATCCTCGAGTATAGCCCGGGCTTTAGGACCCACTGCTAGGATTGCTTAGCTCCGCGCCACAGCCCCTAACAGTATGCACCTTCCTAAGTGCCACGAGTGCATTTGCTCCAGCGCAAATCTAGCAGGAGATCTTCCTGTGCAGATAAATATGACAGGTGTTTGGAACCATCAGACAATAGATAGTTCTACGCTTGTTACTTGGCTGAAATCACAGTTAGTCTGTATTTACAGCTCGCCGAGGAAAGGCGGGTCCCATCGAGGCCAAGCTATGAAAGGAAAAGCTTGGTGAACCGAACGCCTCTGGCACTAAAATACAAAGTGGGAACGCTTTTGTGCTTTGAAATTACCCAGAACATATATTGTAGAAAGCCACTATTGGCATACTAGTTCGTTCCTGACTGTGCCCTTCGGTGGTCCGGCGGCTGTTGTCGGAGAACATGACGCCGCAGGGACCGGCCGCTCCACCATCTTCAGGGACGATATAATGGTACATGGTAATCCGGTCACGAGTATTCTATTCCATATCACCCAATATTATAGATGCAAAATGCGCGGGCCTGGGACTATGCAAGCTGTCCTGTGCAGCCTGGCCTTCATGGCTGGAGTTGCGGCCGAGGAAGATCCGGACTATGACCCATCCTTAAACTTTCGATCAAATAGTGTGACCTTCAGCATCCTCGACTTCTGGGTAGGATCGTAAGTTGTTAGATGGCACTAAGGTGTTGCATCGATGCTGACTGCGCAGATACTATAACGGTCCCACAAACGTGGAATTCGTTTTACACTGGGCTGGCTTCGAATTGGAGTTTCCATTGCCCCAATCTCGTCAACACAACGGTTACCAAACAGTATAATTCCACTGTGCTGGCCCTTACAGAGCCCAGCACCTATAATGTTGGCAGTGAATGCTTTCTTCACCATGTGGCCCAACAACTTCAATTTCTCCAGATTACCTGGTCCAAGCTGGGATGGATTACAAGAAGACGCTTCGTTGAAGTTCGCTATGTTTTCGTCGGAGTGAGGTGATCCCACCAGAATCAGAAGAATCTCAGCTGACACTCCCTAGTCCTAACTACCAGGTGGACGGCAAGGCGGTTAACAACTTCAACTGGACACTCAATCCAACCCAAGGCCCACCGTACAGTTTATCAAGCACCCTCACAGAGTATGACCCACAAGGGGGCGGGGGCTCCAACTTGGCCAGTTGCAACGGAAGTGACCCCATGGAGTGGAACTTATTTCCGGCTCCCTGGACTGTCAATGGAAATGGACTTTACCTGCCTGATCCGGTGCTGGATCTTCAATTTGATGGGAAAACCGCTAACCTCTCCTTGAATGGCTATTTCATCGGCTATGACACGGTTAAGGAAGGTACAATGACTTCTACTGATGGGATGCTTGTAGTAGGAGGGATTAAAGTATCCTTTTTGGGCGTCCTTGATGCCTATCATTCAGATGTCCTAGCCAACAACACTGCTACACCGACTTGGCTGCGCACTGTGGGATTTCAAAATAATTCCTTGAATGTTGGGTACACCAGCACAGCAAGCAATGTATCAAGGGGAAAATTGGTATTGGCTACTACGGTTGCCCTGACAGTTATAATAGGATTTGTCTAGACGGAAGCTATCGCTCTGGCAGATTCGTCGCGGCTACAGAGGTGCTTAAGCATGCACGGCAGTGGGAGGATATTCTTTTCTGTATGGATGGATCTGGCTTAAATGGTATCAATGACTTCGCGATAAATATGTAAATGTTAACTTCAATCGAGTCATTGAGCGTAAGTGTCAGCTCAGGTGCGGGTGTTCTCGCTTTAGATGACTGCATAGAAGACAAGATACTGCAGCCATACGCCTATCTCGAATAGCCAAGTATCTATATAGCTAGCATGTCATACAATTGGCTCAACTGAATCACATACCGTGAAACGGCATTGGGTCGAAAGGGCAGTAAATCACCTCACAATATTGGATCTTCCTATCTGAGACGAATGTGAGTTTAGGTAGTACCTGGCTCCTCTCCCTTATATTTCTTATCTTTCCCTCTGTTCCTCTAGTCAGCAGTTTTCTGGATGCGTAGTCCGAGGTCAATATGGGAAATGTCGGAGATAAGTAACTGTTGCGTATTAGTTCCAGGGTCCGGCTGTGCCCGGGCTCGTGGGCCCCACTGCTAGGACTGTCTAGCCCAGCGCCACAGCCCCTATTGATGCTATACGGGCATTGTATGGCATGGTAAATCAAAGTGAATTTCAAGAATTCTAATATAAAGCGGGCAGCTCCTTATATTGGATGAAATATTAATGGCTCTAGTGCCAAATAAGCACTTTGGTTCGGTCCTACTGTACCATTCGGTGGCCCGGCGGCTAATCATCGGAGAAAGTTTGATCGCACATCACTTCAGACTTATTCTAAGTGCTCATTTGATAGCCTGGTCGAGGATTATGTGAGAAGCCTCGGCAGGTAAGCACATCACCTGACCTCCTGTCTTTGTAGTCTTGTTCTACACTTCACCTCCTCAATTTATTATTCTTATTAGACTTGACGCGCTGGCTGCATCAAACCATCAACAATCCCATGTTCATGACTTGCTGCTCTGGGTATCTGGCCCAATGAGAGAATTGTAGCCACGGCACAATGCTAAATTCGCAGCTCGGGAATCCAGTCGCTCCACTGTTGCAACCACACCTTCATCAACGATGCGTCCACCGGACCCAACGTACGCAAAGCTGCACTATGCTTCTGAGCGTTGGTGGTATCCGCAGGAGGACGTATCCAATCACCAGAATCCGCCAGTGACCTGAAAAAGCCTAAGAGCGACGCCGCAGGGATTTCCCGCAAAGCCTCCTCATTGAGTTTCGGGTCAGATACACGGTTAGTCAGGTTCTGCACCCATTCCTTGAGCGGAATAATCTTGGAGGAACAGGCTTCGCTTATGATCTTTGCCAATGGCCCCCAGTTACTAAGCTGTGGGTTTGTAATATGATAGACCTCTGCGTTGTTCGACCCGGTGGAAGCCAACTGATCATTATGTCCCCCGCAGGCGATCTGAACAATACTTCGAGCAGCGATATCCTACGAAGTCAGTACACTACGGCTTTATCAAAGAACCATCTCGAGTAGTTCACTTACAATGGGCACCCAATCCACTGGCATTGACCCAATGCTGTCAGGCAATTCTTTCATCGTCTGAGATGTTCGTACCAGTGCCGGAAACCAGTCTCGTGTCGTCCACATACCTGCCTCAGCATCTATGGGCCCTCCCAGTTGACCAACACGGTGAACAGCAATTTTCTGTTTAGTGTCCTTCGCGACGAGGTCACAGAGAACTTCTGCTGCGTATTTCGATTCTGCATAGCCTTGACTGAGCACTGTTGACGGCCCATGCAGTGTTTCTGCAATGTGATCAGTTTCAGGCACAATGGTAGGGCGACCACTAACGGCCGCGATGGAAGAAATGAAATGGAATGCGGCCTGGCGAGGTGAGCCCTTGATTAAGTTGAGAAGCCGTCCCGTCCCTTCCAGCTGAGAACGGAAACTGGACAGTGGCAGATTGAAATTCACCATCCAAGCATTATGGAATACAATATCCACTCGCTCTCGCAAGTAACTGTATTCATCCGCAGTTAGCCCGAGTCTCTCTTGGCTCAAGTCAGCCTGCCAGAACTTGACTCGAGAAGTATCCACAAGCCAGCCATCAGCTAACCGCTTCTCACGAAATCTAGCGAGCTGTCGGCTTTCCGCATCTTCCGAACGATTGAGGCAATATACCTGTGCAATAGTCGGATCCTGCAGCAGCTCCTCTAGAAGATAGCTGCCAAGCTCGCCAGTCGAACCAGTCAGAAGGACCGTCTTTCCGCTAAGCTGGAGGTTCTGTGCCTGCTGCCAGATTGCATGCGTCAATTGATGCTCTTGTGGCCAGAAGCTCGATGTGTGCTTCTCGCCTTCCGCTTCAAGATGACCATGTAGTTGTTGGAAAAGCGTACTTGCGAGACGCCGGACCGTGGCTTGCTCATAGATGACGGCACTGGTCCACAAGGCAGCTATTTGCTTAGATTGACGCATGCGATCGGCCGCATCTTGCAGTGCCTGCGCGAGTCGAACTACCTGAAGAGAATCCATCCCTAGAGTGACAATATCGGCATCTAGATCCACAGAGATCCCACCCAAGATCCGAGAAACAGCCTCTTGTAGCCACAGCTCGATGCCTTCCATAGTCGTCTCTTGCAGTTTTTCCACGTCATTAATAGAGCCTTCGTTACCTGTTGCATAACTGTATAATTTATTGATAACATCCTCATAGAGCTGAGCCGTTTCTCGCCGGCGAAGTGACCCCTTGGGGGCCAGCGCAAATGGCCGATCGCGAGAAGCAACAGCGATACGGTTGTGATGGATTTGTCCATGGGCAGGCAACAAGCCGTTGGCATCTCTCACGAGGGGCTCCAGAGCCTGCTTCAGCCATTGTGGGGTCCATGTCTCCGGGAGCTCATCCCATAGAGGTTGAACTAGCAAGGCCACTTGGAATCGATTCTGGCCGAAAATAGCAGCACGATGAACCAAGGAATGGGATTCAAGGAGGTGCTCGGCATCAATAGGGTTCAGCTTTTCGCCGTTGTTTAGAACGATTATGTCATCTGCCCTTCCCTTTGATCGCCACAGGTGCGGTTTTGTTGGATGAGGTTCAAAAAGATCACCCGTTCGATATTCGCTAAGATTTGGAAAGGCGTGAAAAATGGCATGATACCGACGGGAGGAAGGTCGAGGGATAACTAACTCCCACAGTCCATCACCGACTTCCTCCATGCGATGTTCGAAGGCGGGATTCCATTCGAAACAATCCCAGTCCGCGGGGTCTTCACACAGAAGTGTCGGTGTGTAACCGGTCTCACTGCTACCCATCAACGTTTGCAGGCGAAAGTGGGAAGAAATTGCGTTTCCCGTGGCGCTTGACAGTGGTGCACCGCCGAAGTTCACTGCCGAAAAGCCCTGCATCGCCTGTCGCCCCTTCTCAGATGACCAAAGATCCTGCAACGCAAACGGAGCGATTAGACACCATCGAGGTGGATTGGGAGTTGCCATAATCCGCGAGAAGAGATCTGGGGTCAAAGGTCGATCCGGGGATAGTAGAAAAGGTGTCTCGTAAAATATGCACTCAAAAACGCATACTATTCCAATAAAGTGGAATAATGGTCCGTGGCAGAATCGCATCTCACCCTTGTGTCGCAGAAACAACTGGGCGGTTTCACGATTCTGAGGCACGGGAAGCGTTTGCATCTGATCCATCGTTGCCAGATATCCATGGGTCAGAGTTACCGGTTTGGGAAGACCCGTAGTCCCCGAGCTGTGGATGATGATAGCTGGGCGGTCTTCTATGTCTGCAAAATTCTCTTGGTGGGGATACGGCTCGACAGGAGATGCTGCGAAGACATCCCAGACGGGATCCATACGCCATCGTTCCAACCCGAGATCAGAGCAAGCGACTTCAACCTGGTCAACAACTTTCTTTAGCTGGGGTCGCTCGCTACCGTCCACAAGCACCGAGCAATCCGTCTTCGACAGCAAATGATGAAAGGCTGCCTGTGAGTTGCGAGTGGATAGAAGTAGCGCCTAAGCCAATCAGTCAGAAATAAGCATCGATATTGTGGGGCAGGAACCTCCAGCCAGGAATGTGAGATGGCCATACCGCATGGCCTGTCTTCATGCAAGCTAGCTCAAAAACCAAGTATCGCAAGTCATTCGTTCCAATATAGGCAAGAATCTGCTGCTTTTTTCCGGGGAGCCTGCTGTCAATCCACCACGCTACACGGTTCACAGCAGCAGACACCTGCTGGAACGTTATACAACGCCATTCACAATCCGCCTCCTGGGAGCTGGGGTGCAGACAGTACAAGCGATCAGGCTGATCCTTCGCTTGCTGGTCTAGCAGCTGCGTCAAAAGCCGTCCTGAAACATCAGCGGACCCCATATTGCACTCAACACTCGATCCTATATTGCTGGTAGTGCGGTCGTTGTGAGAGAGAATCTTAGGCTTCTTTATACATTTGAACACCCCACTCCATCATTCCGGAGAAGGAGACCATAGGTACGTAAGTTACATAACCCGTGGTATAGGCTTGACGATCACAAAGTCCAGATGGCGGCAGCCTACATCCCTTGCTGTACGAGAAACGTTCTTTCTACGATCTGCCAATCATCCCTATCCTTTAGTCACAGTGATGATCCTTCAGACCTGCATATGAGAGGTATGCCTGACGTCAAGACTTTCCTTTCTCGAGTTCTTGCGACTTGCTCCAGGCTTCTATAACAGGCAACGCTGGCGTAGCATACATGCACGCAAGTTGGTGTCACTATGGCAACTTTGAAGAGCCCAATGGTAAAAACATGACGAACTACGACTAGAACTCATATGATTACGTCACCAGAATAGTAGCGTAATCGCATCTCGATCATTCTCATGCGTGTACAAGGCGGCAGATAGATGGGCGAATCATGCATTAGTGTGTTGATAACTGGCTCTGCGCTACAACCCATTCCATGGCAGACAGCATTTGCTTTATCTCTGGCCCTGATCGCGGGATGTTATGACCAGCCGAATGTTTGATTGACTTCTGAGTTTTGGAGTCGCAGAGAGACTCGACGAGGAAGCCACAATCATCCAACCCCGGTATATCTTCCTTCCCACGCAGGTGGACAGACGGAAGTGTTATACGTGTTGGTATCACATCTGGATGCAGGGCACATGGGACGAGATCAAGCGGGCGATCGAGGAAAAATGATACCGGCTCGCGTGTCATAGGCTTGGTTCCCTTAATCACCTTCACAAAACTCTCAACCACAGAACGAACTGGTTCCGGAAGTTGCGCAATCTGTTCGTCCTGCCCAGAGCGGAGACGTTGCTGATCGGCTGTTGAAAGAGAACCGATAACAGACTGACAATAAACTTCATCCGCAGCGCATGGAATCGTTGGCGAATAGAATATTGCGAAGCGAAAAGGCAGGGGCTCATCTGGATACGCCGTTTTATGCTCGAGCAGGAACGAAATCGAGATTGCAGCGCCTTGACTGAATCCCAAGACCCCGTCAAAAGGACCATGCTCGTCAATGGCCTCTTCGATCATGGCATGGGCTGCATCGATTTCCCCTGCATCAAACGATCGCGCCCAGCAGTAGTACGGAGGTGGGAAGGTGCTCCCAATGCCTAATTTCAGTTGGTGAAGCTCATTGTTAGCAAGTAGTGGCGTGCGTTAAATGACCGACAACCATACCTGGCGCAGGCGGGCATTCAACTTCAGCTGAGAGAAAATGAAACTCCCAGCTCGGGTCAGCATCTCGCATCAGCCCCGAAAGTTGATATCGCAGAATATCCGGCCCCGTGCCGTAGCCATGAAGGCAAAGGATTTTCATTCTGTTTGCTGCTTTTGGCTTGGTATTCTCACAGTATAGGATGCGGTTGGATACGGTTGGACAAAGCCCAGTAAGGCTGTTTCGAGTCGCATCATGCCGTTCGCCCTACCAATGGACTTTAAATGGCTCCAAGCAACCAGTACAATGGCAGAAACCAGCATCCATAGTAAGCTATCTTACCTATCAAAGATGTCCTTGCAGAGGCTGACGTTATCTATGATGTGGGTAGCGGGGTCGGCAGGGAGATGCGTGATCCACTTTCATCCGAGGTATGCAGGATTCCCATACTGTTCACAAGTAATAGGCAATCCATACTTGGAGGAAGTTAACAGCGATGCTGATTATCGTTTCACGACGCCATAAGGTGACACGAACGTTGTCGATCCCAGCGGTATGACTTGAACCCACCACGTAAAATATCGACTAAATTAGTGGCATTCCCCACGACCTACTGATGATGGTAAAGGCCGAGGCAAGTGATCCGGTATGTTATCACTAGACGAACTTTATCTCGCTGTTCTGCGCGAATTCTAGGATGTTGCCGGTACAGGAAGCCAATGCATCGATCCAAATAAGTTCAATCATCTTCCTGATAAGGGCGCTCACGGGTACTTGGCCCTTGCGCGCGGTCTCCACTTGTTGGAATTCTGATGAAAAGCTCCGGTGGCTCTTATTGGTCCATTGTCCGTATAGTCTACTAAGCATCGCTATTTATCCAAGGAAATTGCGGTATGTCCATCTACATGACGATCGTGAAAGACATGGACGCAGGTGAACATCGGGAAATACTATTCCTGTCTGATGGACGGACCCGCTGTTGTCCTTCTGCACGGCTTGATCCATTCCTCAACCCCCCTTGTACAACATCAATCACTAAAATGGCAGGTGGTTGACCTCATGGCTTAACAAAAGTTTCCAGCCTCGCAGTTTCAAGCAGTTTCATCGACCTTATACACCAGCTTTGAGGCCCGCACCTTGCCTTGCCGCAGCAAATCCAACCCCGAAGCAATCCCGGCTAGGCCTCCTGGCTTGACCTGGAACCGTTGGTAGGTGACCTGACGGCTCTGCAAAAGGACTTCGACGGTATTCGCCCATTGCGCTCCAAATGAGAGATTTTCTGGCTGGGCCTGGACTTCTTTGCCTCCCATCACATATGGCTCTCCAATCATATCGTATGCCATGGAAACATGCGTATCGACACCGCCTCGCGGGCATCGTACGTCTAGCAGTGCATTGTAACAGCCCCCGGAGGATGAAATGGCAGCGGCACAGATAGCAGCCGTTTGGTTAGTGGAAATTGTATCGAAAGCTAGCTCGAGGGTATCATCGGTAAACTCACGGATCCGGTCACCTACGTGAGGATCGTGATAGTCAAAGACGGCATCCGCACCCATTTCATGCATCCAGGCACGATTAACTTCTGAGCACGTTGTGACGACGCGCAGCCCAGATAGCTTTGCAAATTGGATCGCGAGGGAACCTGTTGACGTTGCACCACCGTAGATCAGGATGCTAGGGATGTCCTCATCATTTCCCTTCTCGTCTCTCTGCATATCCGCTATCTCATCATCACATGCCATTCCAGGGCCAGGGAGCTGCATGGACTGATAAAGATTCTGGCCGATAGTCATCATGCCAACACCCAAGCAAGCGGCTCCGTCAATGCTCATCCATTCCGGCACCCTGAATTGTATGTCCCCTTTCGCGATGACATACTGCGCAAATGCACCTCCATGAGGCTGCTTCACGTTACACCCGTGGACAAAGCCGGCAACGCGGTCCCCTTTCTTCCAAGGCTTCCTGACTCGTGGCCCGATAGCCTCCACGACACCGGCGTAGTCACAGCCGACGATGGTCCCTGTGCAGGTGTCGAAGTCAACGTGCTTCCAGTCCGTTGGGTTCAAAGCCACTATATTCACTTCGTTAACAACTTGCGCCCGGGTACATGAGATCAAAACTACACTTACCTGCTTGTGTCTTCACCAGGATATAATCATCAGGCAAAGCGGGTATCGGCACATCATCGGCCAAAGTAACTTGACCGCGCTCTCGGACAATGACAGCGCGCTGAACGGCCATGGTAATTGATCCTGAAGGGCGTCCACTGGTAATGGCAAACTCAAATCGTAACGCAAGAGCGGCTTGGAATGGATTCGAGACCCTGATTTAGATTCGAGAACTATCAAGTGAGCATATCAGCCTACAGTCTTATCCCTTCTATATAGCAACCAATTCCATGGATCTTCTTGGCCCGATAAGGAAGTCCCCTACCAAGAAATCCACACAATAACGATGACTGTGCCCTGCCTTGATGGAGTAACGAAGATCAAACATAGTTTATGACCTAAAGGATGAATACAGGGCTATAGCTAGCAGTCCTTGCGTCATTTGCCGTTCAGTTACCTTTCTTGGGATCTTGCATTACATGCCTGAATGTTTCTAGATTCCGCGGCCATCCTAACAGCAGCTAGCCATAACGTCACATTTCGAAGCCAAATTTGAGGATGAAGTATATCACGAATCAGATCAATGAATAATCGAGCTGATAGTCGAAGGCTAAGCTGTTAAAAGGAAGGCCGGGAGACCATATTGACTCACTTGAGGTCAGATTGAAGAAACCATCTTGAACATCAGCCACAATGGAAGAGCAAGCCAAAGATACATCTAGCCCAGAGCCAATTGCAATCATTGGCATGGGATGTCGTTTTGCCGGCGAAGCATCGTCTGTTGAAGGATTCTGGGACATGCTTCGCCTAGGTCGAAAGGAGCATGGGCGTGTTCCTGCTAGTCGTTATCAAGCCTCAGCCTGGGAACATCCCAGTCACGAGCGCAAAGGGGCTGTATGTTCACCAATTATGACAACCGATTACTGCTGGACTTAGTCACGGACTTACAATCCATCATTAGATCAATCACGATAGCGGCTTCTTTCTAGCCGAGGATCCATCCCGCTTCGATGCACCCTTCTTTTCCATCACGTCCAAGGAAGCTGCAGGCATGGATCCTGTTCAGCGCATCCTGCTCGAAGTGGCGTATGAAGCTTTTGAGAATGGTAACTAGATCCTTAACAAAGTCTGAGGAAATGATTAACTGAAATATGACCCCAGGAGGCGTGCCGATGGAATCACTACCCGGTAGTACTACCGGTGTCTATAGCGGATGCATGACCAATGACTACGAGCTGCTGTCAACTCGGGATATCATGGATATGCCACACAACTCGGCCACGGGTAATGGGAGAACTATGTTGGCTAACCGCCTTTCATGGTTCTTTGATCTTCGTGGTCCCAGCATCATGCTGGACACGGCCTGTTCGTCCAGCTTGACGGCGCTGCATCTGGCTACCCAGGCACTACGGGCAGGCGAATGTAGCCAGGTAAGAGAGCCTTCATATATGATCCGAGGATAATAACCGATTATTGTAGGCGCTGGTCACCGGAGCAAGTCTGATATTGCATCCGAATTTTACCCAGCGGCTGTCGTACATGCATATGCTCAGTGCCGATGGTATCAGTCACTCTTTTGATAGTAAAGCTAATGGGTATGGTAGGGGTGAGGGATTCGGTGCAATCTTGCTGAAACCCTTGTCCAAGGCCATGGCAGACGGTGACGCGATCAGAGCAATCGTTCGTGCTACTGGCTCTAATCAGGATGGACGTACTCCGGGAATCACCATGCCGAATCCAACCGCCCAGGCTGATTTGATCAGATCAACCTATTCTCAAGCTCAATTATCGATGGGAGATACGTCTTATTTTGAAGCCCATGGAACTGGGACAGCAATTGGTGTTAGTATGAAGTTCAATGTTGCGAAAAAGGTACTAAAAGCGTCATTAGGATCCTACTGAATTATCTGCCATCGGAGCAAGCTTTGGTGCCGAACGAAAGCCAGGCGATGAGCCTGTTTACGTCGGATCTGTCAAAAGCAACCTAGGACATACCGAGGGTGCTGCCGGCGTAGCCAGCATTATCAAGGTGGTTCTTTGCTTAGAAAAGGGGATGCTCGTTCCTAACGCAGGCTTCTCGAACTTGAACCCTAAGATCCGACTGGAGGAATGGAGCTTGCGCTTAAGCAACACCACCGCACCGTGGCCACCTCATCTGCCGCAACGTGCAAGCATCAACTCTTTTGGCTTTGGGGGTGCAAACGCTCATGCTATTCTTGAGAGCACAGCGCAGTACCTTGGTAAGGCGCAAACTTCGTCCGACACCACAGAAGGGATAACCCAAGTCGTTGTGGTCTCTACGCATGACCAATCTGGGTTAGACCGTACGGCGGACAAGTGGAAGAACTTCCTCGATTCAACCGCATATGGCAAAAGAAAAGGCATTTCATTGCCAAATGTTGGGACACATATCTCTCCGTCGCCTGGCTAGAACCACGCGATATATCGTTTTTGGTCTAGCGGTTAGTGCTTCGACACCAAATGTAGCACATACTATGGCTACACGGCGATCCCAGCTCCCGTTTCGCAGCTTCGCCGTGGTTGATTCGCTAGCAGAGCTACAAGATGTGATGGCCGCGGGCTTGCCTACTTTCCCTCGAGCCAGCCGTAAGAACCAGACGCACCTCGCGTTCGTTTTCACGGGTCAAGGTGCCCAGTGGCCACGTATGGGTGTCCAGCTATTAGCAAACCCAGTGTTTGCGGCCAGTATAGAACGCAGTCAGCAGGTGCTGCGGAGTTTTGACTGCCCGTGGGATTTACTCGCGGAGATCCGTGCGGATTCAACGACTAGCCGCATCAATCGACCAGATCGCAGTCAGCCCTCTTGTTGCGCTTTACAGATTGCCCTGGTAGACATGCTTCGCAGCTGGGGCGTGACTCCTAAGGCAGTGGTAGGCCATTCCAGTGGTGAAGTTGGTATGTCTCTCTCACTTTGTCCGGTTGCTCTCCACGAGATGACTTACCTGTGCTCTAGGGGCTGCCTATGCGGCCGGCTACTTGACCCACGAGGATGCCATTCGTGTCACGTATTTCCGCGGTGTGCTATCACAACGGATTGCTGAAAGTGGGAGCCGCGGTGGTATGCTCGCTGCTGGTATTTCTGCCGCTGATGTGCAGGGATATTTGCAGACCCTACCCCCGGAGTCCGTGGTAATAGCTTGTGTGAACAGCCCATCGAGTGTCACTCTTTCCGGCAACATTGACGAAATAAATCTGCTTGAGGGGCGTTTGCAAGCAGACAGTCGTTTTGCGCGCAAGCTGCGCGTAGACACTGCCTACCACTCACCGCACATGAGAGTGTTGGCTGATGACTATAAAGCAGCCATTGAATCTATTCAGCCGACCGACAGGTACAATGGATCCATAGCTATGTTCTCGTCTGTCAACAAAGAGCTCTTGCAGCCAGCAGATCTAGACGCGGCATACTGGGTGCGCAACCTGGTCAGCCCAGTTGAGTTTGCTGCGGCAGTCACCAAAATTGTTACCATGGCCGAGG
The DNA here is from genome assembly GCF_003184625.1 of Aspergillus neoniger CBS 115656. Classification (NCBI taxonomy): domain Eukaryota; kingdom Fungi; phylum Ascomycota; class Eurotiomycetes; order Eurotiales; family Aspergillaceae; genus Aspergillus; species Aspergillus neoniger. The sequence goes on from NW_020291134.1 coordinate 310,023, forward strand.
TCGGTAAAGGACGAGGGAGACGGCGAGTAGTTCCAGTCAAGTGGGCAGGCTTCTTGGAAATTGGACCACATGAAGCTCTAAAGGGGCCGTTCAATCAGACCCTGCAGGAAGCCAATGCTGATTTGGCTTCCATTCCTTACAGAAGTCTAGTGCTGCGCAAGCAGAACTCTCGGCAAACCGCCCTTCAAGCTGCCGGTCTCTTGTGGTGCTTGGGCTATGCGATCGACCTAGATACAGCAAACCAAAGCTTTCTGGACGGCATAAGGCCACAAGTGAGCCGAGACCTTCCATCTTACGCATGGAACCATCAGTCCAGCTTCTGGCATGAGCCATTGGAGTCAGCCCGGCTGCGACAGCGCACAGAACCCCGTCACGACCTCCTCGGTATACCTTGGGACTACCAGAATGATCTGGAGCCGCGGTGGCGTAATTTCCTCCGGGTTTCGGAACTGCCCTGGCTTGCGGATCATGTGGTGGCTGGCTCTATAGTATATCCAGCAGCTGGCATGGTGTCCATGGTTGCAGAGGCAGCCCGTCAGCTTTCAGACACTACGAAGTGGTTAGAGGGGATTGAATTCCATGATCTTGACTTTTTCCGGGGAGTTGTAATTCCCCCAGACGAACGGGGTCTGGAAGTGGTTCTCCATGTGGCACCGCATCGCGGCATGAATGGATGGTATGAATTCGGCATTTTCTCCTTGCCTGAGAATTCATCCTGGGTCCAGCATGCGAAAGGGACCTTTGCTCCACAGTATGCTGATGAAGATGGGGTGGGATGTGCTGCAGACTGGCAGAGCACCGTACAACGAGTGCGACAGACGCAAGCTGTGGCAAAGAAGGCTGAGATCGAGGCCGTCTATGAATGGCTCTCAGAAACCGGGGGCGTCAAAGTCTGGGATCGACCTTCCGGTCTATAGCTGGCGTAGCCTTTGACTCAGGGTCTCGTCTGTACGTCACTGGAGTCGCACCAAATACCAAGCAGATGATGCCATATGAGCGTGAATCTCCATGCCTTATCCATCCCACCGCGCTGGATGCCCTCTTCCAGGCTGCCGTGTTGTCCTGCTCAGATGCCCTGACCAACCACAACGCGAATATTCCCGTGGGAGTAGAGCGTCTTTATCTCTCGACAGACTTCTCCTTGCAGGCTGGTGACCGATACGATGTGCATGTCGAGACACGCTACGAGAATGGTGTGTCACTTTCGGAATCGATCGCATCCAACCCATCCTGGCAGCAGCCGGGAGTGGTTCTGCAAGGGGTGCGATTAGGTCGCGTGCCTAAGCGGTCCGGTAACTCGACCAAAGAGGAAATCCAGCAAAGCCGGTTCTCGACGCTTCGATGGGCTGAGCATCTAGATTCTTTCTGTGGTCCAGAAGTCCGTCTATCTGGTGGACTGCAGAGCTGGATTGGCCGGGTCTGCCACACTCATGGGGATGCTCGCATCCTGGCGGTGACTACCAGAAGCACGGATCAGGTGCTTGAAGCTCTCGAGCCATATGCGCCGAAACGCAGTCATCGACCTCGACTACAACAGCTCACCATCGTTCTATCTGACCCAGACATTGCGGGATCAACTGACCAGGTCAAGGCCATTCAGGAATCTCTGGAAGGGTGTCAGGTCCTGCCAGTTGCGTCCCTGCAGGATCTAGACACGAAATTACTGGGAGAAGGCGCCTATGATGCGGTCATTGTTGATCATCCGAATGTCTGGAGAGGTAATACTGCCAAGGCCCTGCTCGACTCTTTGCTTCCTATTACTGGACCGGAATCTTGGATTGTCGCTCGAGCGACTGATGAAGAGCACGATGCAGTATTACGCAATGCAGGCCATGCAGACTGGGAAGTACAGAGCTTGATTGATGATACTGACTATCTTCTCCTTCGCCGTCAACATGCTCCGGTAAAGTTGGAGCCAACAGTCTACATCTTGAGCAGCGCAGCGAATGAGTCGGTTGGTCCTCTTTTGCATGAGCTGGATGGCGTCGTGGGCAACCTCGGCTCTAAGATTGAGCTGGTAGATATTGATAAGGCTTCAGAGCTGAAAGATAAAACCATCATATCACTGCTCGAGCTGCAGCGTCCGTGGATAACGAACTGGGCGTCAAATGAGATCTCACGCTTTCGGTCCTTGTTGGAAGCAAAGTGTCTCCTCTGGGTGTCGCAGTGCCCGGAGCACGAGGCATCTGGCTATGCAGGCTTCGGGGCTACGACGGGACTTTTGCGGACCGTACGCAATGAGAACGCCCGTATCATGCTGCCTCAATTGCTTGTTTCCGAAAAGGAGAATGATCCTCATATTCTGGCGCGCAAAATTGCACACGTGTTGCAGCTAACATTGCAGCCCCAATCACGGCCGCATGACTGGGAATTCTATGTGCAAGACAATCGTCTGCTTGTTCCGCGAACCGTCGCGACTGCTCCAGTGGATGAATGCATGGATACGCTCTTACATGGACCGCGTCCTATCATGGCAGAGCTCGCACAAGACTCGAGACCGCTGCAATTCTGTAATAAGTCGCAGGATATCAGTGATTTCCAGTGGGAGCTGGACGACCGGTTGAATACAGCTTTAGCCGATGATCTAGTTGAGGTTCAACTACACAAGATCTCCATCTGTGAGCCCACCGGCAAAGGTGGCATCTCCCCAGAGGCACGTACAGCGGCCATCGAAGCAGTCGGAGTGGTCCGCCAGGTTGGGGCATCTATCGGCTCAGCATTCCAAGTGGGAGATGAAGTCTTGTGTGCCATCCCCAGTGATGCGTGGTCCAGTGCTTTAGCCACCCATGCTCGCCTTCCAGCAAGTGCCATCTGGCATTCGCCATCACGTCAGGATCAGGCAAAGTCGGTTTCCATGCCAGTGGCGTTTGCAGCTGCCTATACCAGCCTGTTTGGCAGCTTCGGGGCTTCTGCTTCGTCGGTTCTCATAGTTGGTTCAAATAGCCAGACCTTGCGCGCCACAGTTGACTGTGCTCTGGCTGCTGGCATGCAGGTGTACGTGGCGGTCAATGGCGAGAATAATCTCAAGGAGATGCGCTCCAAGTTTGCTGGATTGCATGAAAGAATTATTCCCATTCATAGGGAGCTTGATACAACCGTCAAACGGCTGACTGGGGGCAAGGGGGTAGAGCTCAGCGTTTGCTGCCTGGGAGGTTCTGTCAGTCGACTTGCGGCGCGTTGCTTGTCTTACAGCGGCAGGCTGGTGGATCTTAGCGAGGAGCTGAACCTAGCTGCTCTACCTCAGACATTCGTTGACCGCGGATGCACTGTCAGCTCTGTAAGGTTATCGAGGATGCTCCGCGAAGCTCCCCGCCAGCTGCAGGCCAACTTCCATCGTGCAGTTGATCTTCTTGGATCAGACGCCCTCGCCAGGGTCCAATCTTATCCTTCCTTCCCGGTTTCCCGGGTCGCAGATGCTGTTGCGCATGCACGCGACAGCGGTACCCGTGTGGTTATCGATCTTCAGGCTCCAGGCAAGGTGCCAATTGTGCCAGCCCTCCCAGATCCTGCCCCTCTGCCTGCGGAAAATACCTACATTCTAGTCGGTGGGCTGGGCACTCTCGGGATTGCAATAGCCAATACGCTTGCCAACTGCGGCGCCCGTCATCTTGTCTTCTTGAGCCGCTCTGGGGCTGTTCGGGAGACACAGCAGATTACACTGAAAGAGCTTCAAGACCGAGGTGTGCAAACCGATATCGTGCAATGCAACGCTGCCAGCCGGGATGAGGTGCAAAGTCTGTTGACCCGAGCTGAAGAAAGTCGCTGGCGCATTCGTGGTATCGTGCAATGTGCAACTGTTCTCAAGGTAAGTCAGATCACAACCAACCATCTTTCCTCAAAAGCTAAGCTTCATCTTCTTAACAGGACGGTATGTTTGAGCATATGGATTTCGACGCGTGGAAGCAATCCACCGAGCCCAAGATCCAGGGGACATGGAACCTCCACGAGGCGTTCTCCTCCACCCCGCTAGACTTCTTCGTGACACTGTCATCAGTAGCCAGTATAACCGGAAACATGGGCCAGGCCAACTACGCAGCCGGAAACGGGTACATGGACGCGCTGATGACCTGGCGACGCAAACACCACCTACCAGGACACAGCATCAACATCGGCCTAGTCCCAGACGCCAGCGGACTGGGCGACGTAGCCGAAACACCCGAGCAGCGACGCCAGCGATACCGACACCTAGAGGGTACCGAGATACTGCAGCATGAGGTTCAAACTCTGCTTCGCGTGATCGTCCAGAAAGTCACCCCGGTCCCGGCACAAGTCATCGCGGGGCTAACGGACACGCTACCGCGCACCGACGGGGCAACTTCCTGGCAATTCGATCGCAAATTCGATCACCGCATTCAAGTTCTTGCTGATGAGGAGGCAGGAGCTGGTGTGGTCAAGACCAGCACGTTGCTGAAGAAGGCGGAGTCGGTGGATGAGGCGGTGCGCGTCGTGAATCAAGCACTGCAGGAGTATTTGGCCAGGGCGATGGCGTCGTCGGCGGAGGCTATCGATTTGGAGTTGCCTTTCTCGGCGTTGGGTGGTGAGTATCATACCTGTATATGTTTCGTTATAGGCTTTTACTGACGGTAGGGGTTTTAGTTGACTCGCTCAAAGCCGCGGAGGTTCAGAACTGGGTTAGTCCGAGATGGGCGCGGAGTTGTCCTCGTTTGAGTTTATTGGGGCACAGCCGGTGAGAGTGTTGGCAGAGAAGATTGCCACGCTGAGCTCGTTTGTTACTGTTACGTAGATTGCGTAGATTGGCTCCTTGTTCAATATTGAAGTTGCAGCAGGCTATATAGGATAGATTGTCAACATATGATTGCTATAAAACACCCCAATGAAACAGACTGCCGATTAGTATAACCGCTATATATATAAATCAAAGTCTATTGAAGCAAAATCCCAACAATCCACCATCTAATTATCCCCCAACATTGAACATCCTCGCAAACTGCGTAGCCGCGGCCCTGCGCTTATTCGCAATATCCAAGAACACATCCTTAGGCCCAATACCTCCCACGATGATTTCGTCCTTTCCTTCCACTAGACCCTGGAATGCCTCATCCGTGAATTTCTCCAGGAGCATACCGACTTTACGCCCTTCTTCACCCATGAAATCGTGGAGTTCGGCTGCAGGGATAGTCAGTCAAACAAATATATATTTTTAGACGAATAGATGAGGAAGACAGTAGAAGTACTACTATGAAATGGATATGGACAAACTCACATTGCACCGCCGGCGGCGACACCTCAATAACCTTCACTTCGGTCTTACGCAACTGATCCCGCAGACAGATAATGAAGGCGCCCAGGGCGGCCTTGGAGGAAGAGTATGCGGGCATCCAGGTTGCGGGGACGATGGCGATGTTGGATGTGGTGCTATACATGATGATCATTGATCAGTATATACTGTCATCTCTGATAGTATATATATATATATATTTGGATATTGTGGAATGGCACGCACTAAATCAAGCTTGTATCTCCCCCTTTCCTGGTAAGATATGGCAAAAAGGCATGCGTCAACGCAACATAACTGGTAAAGTTTACGTGCATTTGCTTGTTGAAGCTGGATAGGTCGAATTTCTCGGGGTCGGTCATGTCGGTGGGGAGCATGATGCCGGCGTTGAGGAAGATGCTGTCGATTGTGGGGGATTTGGTCATCAGCCTATCATGAGAATAACTTTAGTATTCATTGTTGGTTGTAGATGTAGATAAAGTATCTGTAGTAGGCACTTACTCAGCAGCAAACCCAGGAATCTTATCCAAATCACTGATATCAAACTGCACCGCATTGGCCTTGTCTTCGCCGTGCTCTTGCACGAACTCGTCGAGGCGCTCTTTGCGTCGTCCGACGACTGTGACTTTGGCTCCGGATTGCACGAAGCGTGATGCGAGAGCTCGTCCGATGCCAGCAGTGGCGCCGATGATGAGGATGTGCTTGTATGGGAAGGACATTGTGCTTTGGGTAGTTGCTCTGGATTGAGTTGATTTGTGGTTAAACTTGTATTGGATATGTTGAACTGCATCATTATAGCTCTTATATACTTCAGCAGATCGAGTAGTAGTGATTGGTAGAACCGGACAGCGGAGTCGGTGGGCCGAAGCTCGATCTCCGGGGATTTAGATTAGAGTGTATGTGTGGCTGTCGGCCTCCGAACTTAAAGCCGGGATGGACGGACTTCCTCGGATTTATGGATAGCTTCATCTGGAAGAGGTCGGAGATCGAGTATTAACTTGTATGATATTGAGGATATACGACTTTACGGGTTTATGCTGTTAGTCTAGTTTGTGCATGTTGTGCGCAAGATGTGATCACTGCTACTGTCAACACCATTAATTTGTATACAGAACTGCAGTTATACTTCCAGTAGCCCTACGCCGAGACTCAGTTATAGAATGTTCATCCCAGCACACTCTACATTACTTGAGACCTCTGCCTCACTCTAAGTCTTGTAAAATGCTCAATCTCACACATCTACTAACACAACACATTACCCCTGTAGCCAAACCCCTTTTCTAAGAAACAGTAGCCATCACGTGGCGTAGTGCCAGCTGCGTGAATAAAAAATCCACTGATGTCCCAGAAGAGGCAACGCGTCTCGCTTGTCAACGCGTTGTATACAACAGGTAGTGAGGGCCTTATCTTTCTCGCACAAACACAGCACCTTCTACCTCTTCATCATCATCTTCTTCTACAAGGTGAAATCGCTGATTATCTCATCTTTCATCTCATTTCTCATCTCGCTTTCTGCATACACTTCCATCATAAACTATCTCCCTATCCATCATTGGCATACAGATAGTCAATCATCATGGATAGTGCATTCCCTCAGCGTCCCTCCTTCGTGAAATACGGCCCATACACCTACGATGACTATGGAGTCACCGTAGCCAGTATTCCCAGAGCCTCATCTCTGATTCTGGACACGCTGTTCCCCGTGAAACCGGTCACTGCACCCAGCAGACGGCCTGTGAAGCGTTGGATAGCTGCCCAGCTTCAGCATTTCGGCATCCCCTATGAGCCTTCTAATACTGTTGCTCAGCTGTTGGCTCTGCTCGAGAAAGAATACAGAGACGGACACGTATACACTCCCCTTCATCTTCATCCTCAATCCTTAAAAACAAAAGCTGACCAAAGACGAACCAGTGCAAGTATGACTCGCCTTCGGTCCTCCTCCTCGAGAAAACCCTGTACGACATGTACCAAGCCGTGCAGGAGGACTATCAGCAGCAAAAGGCTGACTGGCGGGTGAAGAAGTTCGCTCGTCAGGTCACTCCCTCCGACGAAGCTCTGTTCGACCCTTCTCTCTTCATGGCCAAGTACTTCCTCGACAGGGAAGACAGCGTGCCCGACAAGAGCAAGCAGTCAAAGGCCATTGTCCTGCACAATGTGTACAACCAGCAGTTCGTGAGCATTGCTCTTTCCATCCCCGGTCTGAGCTTCCAGATCAGTCACCCGGCCACCGTCATCGGATGGGCAGACTCCTTCGAAGAAGGCTTGGATGCAGGCTTCGCCAGTCTGGCAGTCAACCACATCAAGGAATATGTGCCGACCTTCGAAGCGAACTTTGACCACCGCCGCTTCCTGAAGAAGTACTTCCTCTCGCTTGACTACCCCTTTGAGATGGGTGTCCCCGCTCATGACAGAACCCTGGAGCCCGTGCAGCTCATGCCACAGCTGTATTTCGACGTGCGTGAGAAACTCAGAAAAGCCGTGGCCAATATCAACGGCCTCTTGATTGCCACTACCCCGGGCCGCGGCGGTACCTGGACACTTCTGACCTGGAGCGAGCACGCCGAGAAACTCACCGGTGTAGTCGCCAAGATCCACGCCGCCGGTATGAACGAGAAGTTGTACGACGATACTATCATCGCTCAGGTGTGGCAGACCAAGCTCAGTCGCCACAACCTGTTCAAGCAGCTCGTGAACCCCAATAACATCACTCCATTGAGATTGGGCAACCTCCAAGGCCAATATGTCATCCGCTGCAACGTCATCGACCCCTGGGGCTACGAGGACTTCTCTCTCGACATCAACGCACCCCGTCGCAACGATCCCGCCGCGCGCGCCACCTTCTCTCTCGGAAAACTGCAGGGAGCTATGATCCTCGCTCTGGACTGCGAAAAAGTCGACCAGATGCGCAAAATGCTGGACAAGAAAAGCACTACCCAGAATCACACTCCTGAGTCCGATGATGACGATGATTGGGAGAAGGTCCCGCACCTGACCGTCCACCGATTCAGAAACGACAATGTCAAGTGGCGCGTCTACCTCCAGTACGCTGGTACCTGCAACGGTCTGAACCAGGTCGACGAACACAACGAGCAGGTCGGATACATTGACTTCAACGTCGACCCTGAGCGAAGCGACGACGATGAGAAAGCCGTGGGATATGGTCTTGCCTACGGCCGCGGTTATATCGTTGGTCCGAAGTATATGACTTCGCGCAGGAGTGAGAAGGGCGAGATGCTCCCCATTGAGGTCTTCAAGTGGACTGGCGAAACCGTGAGAGTGGCGGCCCCTTGGAATGCCTTCAACTTCTGGGGTGGATTTGAGGCTCGCTTCAGAGTTTGTGAGAGAGCTATGACTATGACCAAGGGGTATGAGCTTTAGCTGCCTCTTTCTATCTTTCTCTCCCATTGTGATGGTGATGATGTGAGATCCGGTTCGAGTTGAGTGTTTCTTACCTTGTTTTTTTCTGATTTTGTTTGTTTAATCTGTTTTCGCTTTTTTCCTATATTTCCCCGTTTGTTTGTTCTTTCATTGTGTATTCAAGTGTTTTTCCCTTGTTTTTCTTAGATGTTTGTGTGTCTGTTCTGCTTTTATTATGAAATGTGTGTGAAAAGAAAAAGTGAGCTGATGGATGGCGTCGGCGGTGTTTGGGTCTTGTTTCTTTCTTTTTTTCTTCATTTTCATTCTTCATGTGCGAGTATACCCCGGGATGGAGTTACTTCTTTTTTTTTTTTTTTTTTCCTTCGTTTCTTCTTAACGAGTTTACGAGCCATGATGAAAAGCCTCGGTGTTGACTGAGAGTAAGGTGGATGAGATGGCTGATTTCTTTTCTTTCAAACTAACGGGATAAGATGAGATACGATAAATTGATGGGGGACGAAAAACAGAATCGAAATGTATGATAGCTATCTCAGATAATGTGTCACCGACTTTACTTACTTACTTGAGTGACAAGTTAATGCAATTCATTGAATTGAGAAATTAGTGCGTTTGCATTACTTACCTGGTCGGATGTACGAGGTTCCGGTACTCTGTCTTCATCTCTTCTGCATTTGCATTTCATATGGGAACTGATTCAGTTCGATTCAATGAAGGCAGCAGCAACACGCGGATAGTAGCTAGCTCGCTAAGTACACCTACAAACCTAACCACTATCAGGCCACGGTAAGATAGACAGAATAAGAAGCCATATAAATCAACCACACACCTCAATCAATGAAATGCGTAAAGGATATCAATTCAACAACATCTGCCTAAGACCACTAACTACTACATCATGCCTAAAAAATGGTACAAAATCACCGGTAGAATGACGCGGGGTTAGATACGTCCGTTTGAGACGGGTTATACGCCTGGTATCCTCCTCCGGCGTTCAGAGCAGGATAGGGCGTTGGCGTTGTGGATGTACCTGGGACAGGCGGCGGCTGGTGCATAGGCGGCGGTTGGTGTGAAGGGTAAGGAGGCTGTGCTTGGTGGGCAGGAGGGGGTCTGGAGGCATCTTCAGGAGCGTAGCCTGAAGCAGGGTACTCCGGGTGCGGTTGTTGTTGCTGCTGCGGCTGCGGCTGCTGCTGTTGCTGTTGCTGTTGGAAATGCTGCTGCACTGCGGCGGGGACCTGCACGGCGCCGGGGTATGGTGGTCTCTGGCTGGCGGGATGCTCGACGGGGGAATCGTAGACGGATGTGCCGAGTTCTTGGGGGTTCTCGTATGTGGATTCCGGACGGTGGTACACGGGCTGGTAGGACTCCGAGGAGGGCTGGCGCTGCTGCGGCGGCGGCTGCTGTGGCTGCTGATACGGGGCGCCAGCAGGTGGTGTCTGACGGGGATCGGGCGATTGTGAAGGGGGAGGATATGCGTGTGCTTGGTCTGCGCCGTAGAATGCTGGCGCGTTGACCGGAGGCGCTTGTGATTCTGCTAGATGTTAGACAAGCTGTGAGTGTGAGGGTGTCCATGCGGTACTCACCTTGAGGACGGGGACTGAAGTAGCGTTGAGGATCAGCCTGTGGCGGATCTTGAGGATATCCCACAGGGGCGGCACCAGGATAGCCGTAAGGAGGTTGAGCCGGTCGGCCATATTGGGGTTGTGCGGGGTGCGCCATGGACGCCTCCAGCAGAGACTCGTAATCCCTTCGCGCCTTAATAAACTTTTCATTGAGCTGTGTGAACTCGTCTGCAGAGTATTAGCGGAGAGGAAGGATAGAAAAAGAGTTAGAGTGTCGGAAGCTTACCCTTCTTCTGCGAGTACTTCCCAATGAGCTCAATCAGCTTGGGGCGAATGGCCAATGTGGAGTGGTACAATGCCGTGATTTCTTCATTGTCCTGCACATTCAGCTCGGAGCTGCGAGTGCTCAGAAGGGTCAACAACTTCTCAACGTTCTTGATCTGACCAAACACATCGGCTTCCATTTGAGCTTCCCGCTGCAACTCCTCCACCGTCGGGTCAGGGAGTTTCTCGACGTAGTTGAGAGGAAAGATGCCGGTCTGGCCTCTCAAGGAACCCTTCCACCAATCCTTGTAGACAGACTCGAGGACAGCGATGACATCTCCCTTGCGGAATTGCAGTTCACCGGGTTCTGAAGGCTGAAAGTCGAACAAGGCTCTAACGCGCGAAACTGTGGCGGCAGAAGTACCCGAGGGGACGGCCTGGGACGTGGCAGCAGGTGTCTGGTTCTGGTTGACTGGAGCAGCACTGGAGCTGGCTTCGGGCTGTGGAGCAGGGGCAATCGTGGCCTTTTCTCTTATCGACAGTGCAAGGGCCATTTGCAGCTCCTCCTCTTCCTTTTGGCGATCTGAATCGGTGATTTCCCGCTTTCCAGGCTTCGACGGAGGCTGCAGGTTCGGGTCTAAAATAGTGAGCTTCTCTCCACTATCCATAACTGCTGAAGATCTTACTCTGGGTCTTAAGCTTCATGTATGCTTGTTCCATGATTCCGAAATCCGGGTTACTGGCGAACATCTCCGTCCATTCCTGCATGCGTTCTAGGATCTTCGACTTGACCTGTTGGTGGGTGTTCTGCTCGGTATAAGTGCGATGCTCTTCGTCGGTAGAAGCCCAACTCACTCTATCATTCGCTAGACGTAGCAGAGCATCGGTGAAGCTCCTAGATGCAAGCTCGCGATGAATCTTGGGACCGCAGTTCTGAGCGAGGGCGTTCGCCAACTATAGCCGTATCAGTACACGTAAGCCCCCAAGCCCGGAGATGCCACAGTATCCAGCACGAACCTCCAAAGTATAAAGCTGCACATTGGCGTTTCTGTGCGCAAGTCTCTTTATCATAGCGGCGACGGCATCTTTCGCTCTAGAAACAAATCCATTGTCAGAATGACGTGCACCGGAAAGGACAACCAGCGGCGAAGCATACCCTGACTCCTCGGCACCAACTTTATCGCAGACATCCTAAACACCAAGAGCTCCAGTCAGATATATATCATTCGGCCAGTGAACGGCAGGTAAATCAATCTGGGTTTGCGTACCAGGATGTATTCCCAGTTCTCGGAAGTCAGGTTCTCGTCGGTCGCCTTGGCTATACCAGATCGCTCAGATTAGCAACACGTAAGGGATGGTAGAGCTGCACAGTATGCAAATGGAGAAGGGCCGTCTCGTACCGACTGCATCGTCAAAGGCATTTTGCTGTGCGCGAAACATCACGGGGTTGTATCTCCGAGCGCCCGGGACAATGACTGTGTTGCAACTCGAAGTATTATTTCACGCGAACGAGTTGATTCAGATACTGCTGTATGGCAGACAGCACAAGATATGGTATGTTCAAGGAAACTGCTCGAGTAATGCAAGTCGGGTCGTCCTTGTTGTAGGATCGATGGTTCACTGTTTCCAGGCCGCGAGATGACACCCGATGCGGGGGGACACTGCGGTCAGCGGGAGCCGAAGTAAACGAGGTCGGGATCAATTGAGGCGCTCGCGGGTTAAGATCCCTTGGAGACGGGGAATTCCACCAGGACTGGTTATCGGGCCACAACGAAGGACAGGGAGGAGAGATAGCAACTGGATAGTCAAGGAGAAAGGGAAAGACAGGCTGCCACCTGATGCTCAGCAGGTGATCGCGGCGACGGAGAGCAGCGCCTCTGACGCTGACTGGCCGCGCTACGCCCGATTAAGCGAGACCCGCCCCTTTCTGGACTAGTGGGGCACTGCCTTTATTGAAGTTGGCAGGCAATGACGATATTCGATACTCTACTTTCTACTTAAAACAACTAGTCGGTATTGACTGTGATAAAGATATACCCCGGGTGATTCCTGATGATTGATCGAAAGGTAATAAAAGTCACATCATGGTCTTCACGATAAAAATAACAAAGAATATGAATCATGACCATCCCTCACACATAAGCAATAGCCCCATGGCACTTAAAGATCCCTCTATATCAATGTAACCGCTCAAATAATAATCGTCAACTCAAGAACAAGACAGACAAAAGCTCCACACTTTTGTTCTTTTTTTGTCGTCAAAACAGTCGGGAAAATGCCTCATAAATCATCAAGAATATCGGTCGCTGGAAGAGATGGAGATGGGAAACAACCCAACAGCTGCAAGACAAGTAACAATAAGATGGGGGCTGGCCACCACGCCGGCCACCGGCGCCCGTTCATTATATGAAGCTTCAAGCTTCCTCTTGAGCTTCGGCTCCATGGCAACAATAAACACTCACAAACGACAATATTGACAATAGCTGGACGGATAGCCCCAGGAGATTGTACAGGCTTCTTCACTCGCTCAAAAGCCAACGTCGAAAGAAAGGATCTTGCAGAGAAAACTCGTCAAAAAGGAAGGATATTTCCGCAGGTGATAAGTGGCCAGCGACTCAAGATCAAGCGAAGCAAAGTAAAGGAAAACGGATAGACAAATCATGATCCGGATGAGGTCATCGCCTTCTAGACATTCACAGGAGATGCGAAACCGCCAACACGAGAAGTTGCGAGCAAGGGTCTGCCATATGCAATGCCAGCGTCTTTGTCCAGCAAATATGAAACATCAGGGGTAATGGGTATCTGAGAGAGAAGACAGAAGACATCGTAGTATATAGTAACAGTTCAAAGTGACGGCACTTAGGCGCCTCCCTTTTGAGCTTTTTCCTGGGCTCTGCTGGCCCGCGCAGCCTTGACAAGGGGCGAGAGATGGTTCAGTGGCGCACAAAGAGACATGAAAGGATGCTGATCGAGCAGTCAGTAATGATTTATGATGGAATTTGCCGATGTGACATACCTTGAGCAAGTCATGCGCCGAAGCTCGCTTCTCAGGATCCACCTTCAGAGCAAGGTGCAGGAAATCACGGAAGACGGGCGACAAGTTGTGCTCGTCTTTGATGGTAGGCGTGCCGTTGGTGGCGATCAAATACAGGGCCCTCAGGGGCGATTCCGTAAGATAAGGAGGCTCACCCTCGATCATCTCGATGGCCATGATACCCAGACTCCAGATATCAACCTTACGGCCATACTCCTTTCGAGTAACGACTTCAGGGGCCATCCAATACGGTGTACCGACCATGGTGTTTCGCTTATTGTGCGAGTCATTGATTTGGGCACAGAAACCGAAATCGGCTATTCCACGTCAGAAAATGAACACTCGGGGCATCGCGAAGGCAGCTTACTTAGTTTGATATTTCCCTCCATTGAGAGAAGAATGTTGTCCGACTTGATATCACGGTGAATAACACCCTTCGAGTGAAGGTGCTGTAAACCACTCAAAGTCTAGTAAAGGTCAGTGGGATGCGATATAGATGCGACGAAGCAAAGCTTACCTCTCTGCAGACAGCCGCAATTTGGCCCTCGCTCATGATGTTGAAAGTAACCACATCAGTCAAACTGCCACCCTCCATGTATTCCATCACTACCCAGAGGTCCAGACCATGGAGGTAGCTGTCCAAGAAGTTGACAATATTCTTGTGCTTGCTGTCCTTCATAACCAGAATCTCATTGATGATCAGATCCTTCTTGGGTTGCAAGTCCAGGTTCATTTGTTTAATAGCAACACACTTGTTGGTGTTGTTCTCGTAGGCAGTAAAAACACCACCAGACGCACCCTGGCCGATTTTGTTGAGGTGGTGGTACAGCCTAGTAGGGTCCCCGGGCGTACAGATGGCAAGGAGTCGCGACCTGATATCCATCGCATTACTCTGGCGAGGTCGCTGTCGGGGGCGAGCTGCAGGAGCGGCGCGTGCAGCCTCGTCCACCGGGGAGACATGTTGTGGTGGGCTCTGGACCGGAGCTTGCTTCTGTTCCTGGCGAGTAGGCGGTTGTTGACGCTGACTGCGGCTACGGTCGAGTTGGATAGTAGCAATCGCCTGCTGGGCCGCGGCCATGGCTTGCTCCTGCTTCTGCTGGTATTGAGCCGGCGTAGGCACATTGTGGGTCGGCCATGGTACGGGCGTACCATTTGCTCTGGAGTTCGACCTGCTCAACTGAGGCTTAGGTTCAGGCTGCAAGGGCTCCGTTTCCGGGATGGGAGGCGTGTCGAACTGCGGAGGAGAATAGGCCTCCTGGGGTGGACGTGCGGGCGCAGCACTGTATGATCCCGCGGTTGGTGGCTGAGGTGCAGGCCGAGCCGATGTGATATTGGCAGGGGTCGGAGGTTTTGGCGGTGCTCGATTGGGGACAAAGCCGCCCACCGCTGGGGTTGCCGCCGAAGGCCCACGAGGAATAGGAGGCGGCGCACGTGGGTTTTCGAAGCTACCCTCATGATTCTGTGGAAAGCGAGGACTCGTCGGAGGAGATGTCCGAGCTGAAGTAGGGCCATAGGACCCGGCACCGCCAGCACTAGTCTGTCCTCCGGAGATGGGGCTGGACATCGACTGCGGCTGAGGATAAGCGTGGTCAAACTTGTGCCACACTTCGTCATCGCCTTGAGCATTCTTCTCGTAGAACCTCATGATATCAACCATCGTCTGCGGGTGTTCCTCCTGCTCCTTTTTCGAGATACCGTTTTCCTGCAGCAGCCGTTGCCATTCCTTCGGGAGGCCAGTGAACTGACCGGTCTGATTGTCATAGCCAACATGCGTAACGTGCACCGGATTCTCTGGGGCGGAGATTTTGATGCCTCGGGGGGAGCCTAGCATGCTATTGACGAAGCTGGAGAAACTGCTCTTCTTGCTCCTGCCTCCGCCAAATGGGCGCGAGCCAACACCACCTGCCCCGTCATCGGATAAACGTTTCGGATTCGCCGGGCGATCATTGTCAGTATTCCTGTGCACGAATGTCTCCATCCGGTTCTGTAGAGCCGTGAAGCTGGCAGACTGTCTCAATCCTCGGGAGTCCGGGCTGGTGGCCGATCGGAGGTTAGGGGATTTTTGGGGGACGGTCTCGGTGGTATTTTCTTGCAATGAACTGAGCATGCCCCGGCTGTCAAACGGGGGTCCGATCAATTCATCTGAGCTTTGCTCGGTGAGAGAGAAACGACCCGAGTGGGGAGGGCGGGATTTGGAGGGGTTGTTGGTGTTCGAGAAGTATCCAGGTTGGTTGCCAGCGAGCACCGGAGACGGGCCGCCGCTATTCTGCTCGAGGGAGGATGAAGAAGATCCGTAGGCGTTGGATCTCGTCCTCGAGTGCTCACGACTCCCACCGGTGGAGGAACGGGGGTAGACGGGCGCTGAAGGGTGCCGCTTTAGTGACGTGTTGCTCTGCTGGCTCTTGAGGATGCGGGAGCTGAAACTCGGAGGATCCTTGTGAAGCTTGCTAGACGACCGTCGAAATTTTAGGGAAGAGAAACTATCGTGATTCATGACGTGCAAGATTTAGGGGGAGAGTGGGTTTTGGGGGGTGCGTGGAGGGACAGGTCGGCCGACTGGCAGCAGCAGCAGCACCAGCAGCGCAGCAGCACCAGCAGGGTTGAGCGACTGGCGGATGAATGGTTTGATTGGAGGGAGGGGGGGAAGAAAGCCACCGGGTGAGGCGGTGCGCAATGCAGCAGTAGTCCCTACCGTCCGTTTCGACGATAGGGTGGACGAACAAGGCCACTAGGCGGGGATGGGGAGGGAGGGAGGGAGGGGGGGAGGGATTGATGGTGTGGTGGTGATGCTGCACGGTCAGATCGATAGCCCCAACCGGGTGAGTATTGATGGATGAACGGAGGAATCGGAGATGTGAGAGAGGGACCCAGAATGCCTGAGCGACGCAAGGGAGGGCGCGAAAGTAGCAGCCGCGGACTACCGTCAACCAGTGGTTAGCACGTGGAGAGCCGCTGGATGGATGGATCAGAACTGAGAAGACGGAGTTTGACCAACAGAGGCGGTGACTGGCTCTTCTGAGGGATAATTTTGGGGGGGTGACAGAATAAAAAAAGGAAAAATAAAATAGAATAAAAAAAGAGAGGGGAAGGGGGGAAATAATACTTGAGAGGGAAAATAATAGGAAAAAAAAAAAAAAAAAAAAGGCAAGACAACAGATGAGAGGATAATGATTCACTGAGATGCAGGAAAAACTGCAGATAACCGACAGCTCAGCACACAGATCTGCGGCGCCAAAAAAGCAATAATGCAACAGTCACTGGGAAACCAACGATGATGGAGAAAGAAGTGGGAAAAGGCACGGAGAATTGCTATGGGGGTGTGGAAGAGAGGTTGTTACTAGTACGGTGTACAGTAAGTAGTAACTAGTAGTTTAGTAGTAAAGAGGAGGTGGGAGAAGGGAAGGACCCAGCCAGGTGCTTTTTAGTTTTGGAGATTTGGGACTGGGACTGGGACTGGGACTTGGGAACTTGGGAGGTCGAACCAGTGGCAGCAGTTCGACAACGGCCCGTCTTTGAGAGTCAGTCCGACGATTATTACACTGGGTACTACCATTAGAAGAACGGGGCCCAGCCACTAAACTGACTTACTTGGCCTCACAGAGTGTGTGTGTGTGATGGGGACCATTTAATATCGTTTGGGCTTAGCAGTGAGTAATTTACTGTCAAGATGGTTTGGGTATGGTAAAGTCAGGACTTGAGCTGCACTTATTGAGGACTGCGAGTACTACTACGTAAGTATAATCCCTACAAAAGTATTAACATTAACTTACCGTAAGCATCTAGATACAGATTAGATACACTCGAGGTGACAAGAGGAAAGAAGAGATAATAGAACTGGGAGGTTGTCAATCGGGCGGTCAACACCATCCCAGTCCAATTACCAAAGCAAGCAAAAATCCCAGAAGAGAAATGTTTCGGGTGCCTATTTCCTGCCTTTCCGTTTTCCCCAATTGTCCAACAATAATTAAAGACGAAAACCCCAATTTGATTGCTGTGTAGATAGATAGATGATAGAAGGATAATCACAAGAATCTTCCAAACATTCCCTGATGGATTCGATTTACTGTAAGTACAAAGTAATATTCTTCCGGGAATGGGGCTCATTGGAGGAGATTGTTCCCGTACTTTTTTGTTTGTGTTCCCCCTCCTCCAACCCCGAAGATGGAAATACTTTTCTGGCAGCTCAGCGCGCGTCCATCATCTGTCTCAGATACCGTAGGTCCGATTAGGCAAAGAGAAAAATTCTAGACACGTCCTTGACCCCAGTTTGCGTTCCGTTGGCGGGTGGATCGCGAACAGATACCTTTCCTTTCTCGGGAGGATGGGTTCCACCGGGTTTCCGCTTTCCTTCTTCAATTCTCTTTCGACACCTCGGATATGAGACAGATTCCAAGGAGATGACCGATTTCAGAGAGATCTGAAAAAGGAGGGTGTACAGGAAGTAGGAAGCAGAAAAAATGAAGGAGGAAAATTCCACATTCCCCAGAGTGTGAATTAGGAGAAGAGACAAAAATAGTAGGGAAACAACCTATTAGGGGGTGACGTGGTCAATCAACACACGAACTGCTGTACACACAGTACTTCATTTACCTTAGTACTTACTTCACTTACTCGCTTTTTCACTGATGGAGACAGCCGGGTGTTTTCTCTGAGCAAGCCAAAAAGCAGCACCACCAGCAGCATCAGTACCAGCAGAACAGCAACTCTGGTTAGACACCTGGGAGGGCGGCCTTAGTGCCACGCTAGGCCGAGCGGGGCGGGCGAAGAAAAGACTAGGTTCCAACCGACTTGTGCCGCACCCAACCCTCTTCTTTTTCTTTCTTTCTTCCTTTTTTCTTTTTTCCTTCTTCCATAATGGAATTAATAGGAATTAAATCCTCCCTCAATTTTAATTATTCCATAACACGGTGGATACGTTTCCATGGTCCAGGGCAAGCCACCAATATTTAGCTTCATTATTGATCTGGAGTCCGTGTAGCGTCATCGCTTGCTTTCTCTTTTAGAGATTCGAAATCCGCTACAGTTGCCTCCTACGTATTATCTCCTCGTATCTTTCTTCTTTTCGCTTCCCGGAGCTAGTCTATCTATCGACTTATCTCTCTCTCCGTCTGAGTGGGATTTAGTAGTTGTAATCCAGAGCTGCGCTTGTAAGTGAACAACAACAATAACGATAATAAATAAATTAAAAAAGGGTCTGAAAGAAATCAAAACAAAACAAAAGCTAAATCTACACTCGGACCTATCTACAAGTAGTAAGTACTTACTTAACAAGTATACCTTTAGATATGAATTATGGAGTAACTTTCCAACTGATCATCATGGATCAAGTGTTGCTTTCCCTTTTTCATTTTTAGCCTCTGATGATCCCGTTGAAATCTCTGCAGGTACGGTGTAGTTCAGTTTTCGTTCTATACATCAGCTCCTTCTTACCGCGGAAAGGGCTTATTGTGCATCCCCCCTCAGACCCGGAACCGGGTACGGAGAAGTACGGGAATTAGCCAAGGAGTTACTTAAGTTACTACTGACAGGCATTAACTATTATTATTCTCTCCTCTCCTCTCCTCAATCATGACATGACATGACATGACACTCGCACACACACACATACCCCTGCACCTGCACCTGCAGATAAATTGAGAGGATGGTAGTCACACATGTGTTGCCTACCTCGTCTATCCTATATCGCCCCTTAATTTGAGAATTGGGACAGACTTCTGATGAAATGGTAGGGTCCAAATCTGATCTCATATCATCACAGCCGTACTATGTAAAAAAGATGGTTAGTCTATATGACTGGTAATAGCCACCACGAGCAGAGAACCCGGATGGAATTTAGTAGTTCTAGAAGAGCTCTTCTTTCACCGACCAAGTAATTTGCATCGTAAGCAATGCAATAACTAATCACCTACAGGACAAAAAAAAAAGTGACATATTTAATTAATTAACAGACGGAACGGATTCCATAAGTTCCTTCCATTCATTCATCCATTGCAGCGGGGAGGAAGGAAGTCAAGACGGAGTGACTCGGCACTTTGCATAGTAATTAGTACTTCCACAATATGAATACGGGAAAAAAAGAAAGACGTATCCGCCCGAACAACTCTACTAAGATAGATATATATCACTTCGACATATCACTTATTTATATATGAAACCTGGCTTTTTTTTTTTTCTTGAATAAACAAATATACAATATATATTCTGCACATCCCAATTGAATAGAACACCTAGATAAATAAGATAGATGGTAATTGATTGATTGATTGACCAGTCTACTCAAAACTTGCCCCCCATGGCGCGCGCGCGGGATCGGCACATAAGCCCGTCATTTTCCGTCCTCGGGATGAGTCGAGGCCTAGTTCTAGAACCTTGAGTCTTTTTCCTTTACCTTGGCTTGGAATAATGAAACGCCCGTTCAAAAAATGACAAAATGGTGGTTACTTTGTTACTTGAGGTTGCAGGTTGCAGGTTTGTGTGTGTGAGTGTGAGTGGTCTGATGTCATGGCGGTCCTTTGTGTGCGAAATCGATCAAATCAGATGATAGTGATTATGTTCTAGAAATTTATTCCCCCATCCAGATGCATCACATCCATTTACTGCGCCACCAGTATACTTCCAACTATCTTATTCTGCCATTTTCGATCATTTTGTGTCGGTAGGTTCGGTAGGCACATGATAACTATTAGTATGACTGCTCCATTCATCAATCAATAGTAACATTCTTGAGGTTCACTGGTTCACTTACTTAAGTCAGTGGCATAGCCAGATCTCCTACGGAGTACAGTGTCTACTAGGCAGTCTGCTCAAGACCTCATGTTCAGCCATTTACACCATCAGATCCATCCAATGACTCGTAGGAACTCATTAGCGTGGGGACACTCGAACATGATTCAAGCAGGCAAGCAAGCTACAAGCCAAACTTCGTTCGCCCTGCCAAATCAACAATCAACAATCCACAATCCACCCTTTGGCCATCGCTGACGTCACGGGATCCATCCAGTCTACGATTGAAACCTGAAGCCCATACTGTACTACTGCTTATGGATTAGCTACAGAAGTGATCCACAGTGCCCAAAGAGAAGTAATATCCTGAACCTTACCTCTACCCCTCCCCAATATCTAAATCTTAATTGTTACCTAAAAATCATCATTCTATCCCATCCCCCAAAAGATAAACACCGAAGTATAAACTGTAGCCAGGAATGAAACCAAGGTAAGCTAGATAGTTTAGTGGGCGGTGGTGGTTGTTGTTGTTGTTGTTTCATCGTCAGCCTCAAAAACTAGACTGACGATCAAACTTACCCTATTCTACCTTCCATCCCCCCACTTACTCTTCTCACTAGACGGGGCAAAGTTACTCAATACAGTAGCTTAGCACTACAATATGGTTTTTGGTTTGTGGTTAGGTTAAGCTCTGAAACTTCCCAGAAACGAGAGGAAGACAAACCGTACAACAAACACGTGGGGGCGTGAGAACTGCCCAGCAAAGGGGGGAGGCCGGGGGGGGGGGATTGTTTCAGGGTTGAAGTTTAATTACTATATACTTGTGCTCATGGTAGCTTGGATGGAATTTTAAAAGAATATTTATGTTGCGTCATGAACGGTGATTGAGTACTGGATAGTCGCTGATTTTACTAGAGTGAGGAGGTTTTGTGGCATTGGCTGGATAAATATGATACTGCTTCTCGGTAAGTCTAAATTGGAATCATAGTGTAGTTACGGGAAGAACTTGTCATTTATTGTACAGTTATTTGTTGTTCGTGTTGCATCACATACAGTAGTACTCGAGGTGGAAGGGTAGGGTGGGAGGGGATGGATGTGTTGTTGGAGGTGTGTGCATACTGGCAGGGCGTACTACTGATCTGCTTTGCTGCTGTGGGTGTTCGTAGATACTTGCTTTTACCCAAGACAAGGTGCAATTAGCTGTTCATTTAATTGATTCTATGGAAAAGGAAGTTTCTAGTGGAGTGTTGAGAGAATTGCAGATGTTCTGATGCTTGAGAACTTTGCCTTCTGTATGGTCTTGTGCTTATTGGTAATGTAACAGGGATCATAGATTTTATTATGGTGCGTTAAGCAATCTCACTGCATATATATCGTGCCTGCCGTTCATCGTCATGATAAATACGATTATAGTATACATAGTTTGTACTCTGTACTCTGTGGGTGATGCCAATCTACCGTCCAACATACTTCAACTCCAACTTCCGCAAGGGGATATACGATAGGCTGGTAAAGACAAACGCCAGCTCATTGGCAATGTCTCCACCATCGGTACCGATCTTGCGCGCCAGCGCTCCAACATAATATGTTTCGTCCATGCCGACGATCCATCCGGCCGCACCGCACAGGAACGCCGTGAGACCGGCGTACCCGACGGGCAGTTTCGACGGCGTGTTCCAGGCGTCGAGGTCATAGTTGGCCAGGTTGCCGTTGCGGAAAAAGTAATGTTCGCAGAACAGAATGACAAAGAAGGAGGTGTTCCAGTAACCCAAAAGGGAGAGGAAGTTATCCAGGACAGTCAGCAGGTGGTCCCGGCCTGCGATACCAATGACAAGAATGCAGGCGAAAACGAGGAGCGTCCAGATGATTCGAGGGATCTTCTGGAACGGCTTGGCGAATAGTTGCGCAGAGAGTGATCCGGCGTAGATGGCAATGCAGTTCATACCGACTATAGTTTGATTAGCGGCGGTTACGGCATGAGATAAGTGAGTGTACTTACTACCACACAGCACCAAAAGCACCAAGAGGAATTTAGCAAATTTGCGGGGATAGATGATGGTCTGCAAAATCTCTCCGGTTCCTTCGTCATAGGCAGCAGCCCATTCTGGGTTCCCATCCAGAGCAGATGCAATGCACGCACCGAGCAACATTCCGACACAAGTGGGGAGTGAGATACCCAAGGTGGTGTAGATGAAGACCTTGACCTTGGAGGTGTTGACCGGGTAATGCACATAAAAGTCGGACACGATCGAGCACCACGATGCACTCGAGCCGTAGATAACGCTGATCAGGCTCAGAACGTTTCCAGACTTGGTCAACCCGGACACGGTCCCGGGATCTGAAAGGCTGGCATGGTGAGCCGCTTCACCATAGACGATGATGAAGACGACGAAGGAAACCATCCAGATATATTGCTCAATCGTCATGACAGCCTTGAGACCGAAAAAGCTGAAACACAGACTGACGCAAGCAACGATGACGACTCCCACGACCATGGAGATGTGATTGTCCGAAACAGCGCGAAGAGCTTGACCACCGGTGATGCAACTGACAGAGGCCCAGCCCAGCTGTTCGACGACATTCAGCGCCGCGATGATGGACGAAGGGTAGAAGCCAAAGGAGTATCTAGAGATGGCGACCTGACGAAGGCCAGTGCCGGGGCCCATTGTGGCACACCAACCCTAGTGAACCGATATGTAAGCCTTTAGACAGACCAGAAGCTGAGTGCGCAGCATTGCGTCGCAGCGGGAAAAGAGGTAGAGTAGAGAAAGTGGTATGCGAACCGTGAGAGCAGCGCCCAGAAACGTCGCGCATATCATAATGGCGATCGTCTGCCCTAGGGTTAAGCCAAATTCCTTCCCCATAAAGCCCGTACTGAAACAACTGAGGTTCATAGTGGCCGAGGCCCAGATGAAGGCCATGGCGAGGGTGTTCGGCGGTTTGCGATCTTCGGGCAAGACTCGGTCGAGACTCTGGGACTCGACGCCCATTTTCCGATCCAACAGCTCTTCATAGTAGCGGATGCGGGCAAAGAAACCGCTAGGTTTGACCAGGGCATGTTCCTCCACCGAAGCCGTGGCCTGCTTCGGTTCGATGGGGTTGCCATCCTCAACGGTTTTGAAATCCATCCTGAAGAGGAGGGGCAAGGGGGGAGGGGGGAGGGCGAGAAATTGCGGGGAGAAAGAAGCGGCAGCAGAGCAAGGGAGGAGGAGAGAAAATAAGGGCTCACGAGACACCTCTTGTGCTCAACGTCTTCCCCAGAAAACAGGTGTTCGAGGCTGCAATATATTTGTAGGCAAAAATTGCCATTGCGCTTGAAGTCGGCGATGAATGGGGTATCGCAGACCTCGCTAGTCGTGCCAGATTGGTCGTTGTTTTTTTATCTTTGGCCCTCACAGCAGGTCGGCCTATTATTTGTGGAACAGGGTTTTCTTATCACAGATTGCCCCAGTCCGTGTCTTTTTAGTGCCAACCGGGCGAGACATGGTCAGATAACACTTGAAAACCTTTTCCCGCAAGTTGCGGTGCTGCTGGGCGAATTCGGCCAAGTCCGAAGTGACTATATTGCTCCAGTGCTATTCGGGTTTGATAACAGGGTTACCACTGGAATTCAGGGTTATATTTCCATGCCAGAGAAGCATAGAAAAGCCTCGGGTTTCTCTCTCCATGCGAACAGTTGCCATCGAAGCAGCATATCTCCGTTAAGGTTTCTGGTCCACTTCGGCCCAGCCTTTAGTCGCGCGTGCTTGTGTTGCAGTGAGTGGGTCAGGGGATTCGGGTGAGAGCAGCAAGCAGTCAACCACTACTACTGTGATATGTTTACTCCCTACTCGAGATATAAGGAATTGCTCGCAGTGGTAGATGGTGTTATCATCTTGATTTTGATATACTATGTTTTCTGGAATTTTGTGGGCGAAATTGGCATCAGCCCACACCGTATGGTGGCCAAGCCTACAGATGGAGACCACAAGTATATGCCAAGGCAACAACAAAATACTACTTGAACTTCAACATCCTTGCTGAAGAACATGAAGTGAAATGTGTAACCGTCCTAACTTCCTAGGTGCTTGTTTTGCCACCCGCCAGCTGTCACTGCTAAAGGGCCAAGACAAGCCTGGACCAATCCTTTTCCTGCTCCAGACTCATTCTCCAAAAAGAAATTCATCAATCAACTCTTGAGATAATAATGAATTATGCTGTTTCGATCTCTGTATGAAGGGATAAACAGCACTGTCTCCGTTAGGATGATTGGCTTAGTACTCAGCCGACCCGGTTTAAGATTCATAATACTGCGTGCCCTTGTCCAGTAAACCCAGTACATTCATACATTGCGGTTGTTCTTGGGTTGTTCTAGAAGCAAGCGCCGTATACAGGTGTTTTGGTGCGGAACCAAACGGGTGCATTATACTCATTCACAGAGACATTGAACCCCATATTGTCTCTCATTATAAGCTAGCTAGCTACCCTCCCTCAATTTGGGTCACCGCGGTCCATGATAATGTCATCTCAATAGAGTGCGTCCATAATGATGCACAGTCAGTGGTCCGTCGACCTCCAAGCATGCGGTGACTCTCCCACTATACGGACCAGCTACCAAAATTGCAGATGATCAACCTATACTATTGTGGTGGAATCGAGCAAAGGACATGGATTCACTACCCATGCGTGCATTGGAGGCGTCTCCGCTGGTGGATCGGACAGGCAGAACTCAGCCTCAACCTGCAAGCCGGGCGCACTATCCCAACACACCAATCACCTCCAATCGAGCCATGCCCATTGGGGGAATCGGGATTATCAGGAAAATGGTGCCTCGTTGGTGGTAGAGTTCATGATGGCATGGCCATAGTAGGTGACGGAATTGACGCACTCTCCGCAACGGCGACCAAAACGTTGCTGGCAATCTTGTGTTGTTTTGGGTAATGATCGGTCAAGTCATGGCGGGTCAGATTGATGTCTTGCAGTTGTAATCCATCGAAAAGCACCAACAGGCACCCGTGAAGGGAAAGTAAAGCAAAGCAAGTTGACGGTGGGTGTGGGATTTTCCAGAAAGTCCATAAGGTTGACAGAGAAAGAGACGGCGGCTCCGCCCATCAGCCCGAAAGGGAATGACTTCCTCCCCCGGCCTTTCCAACTTTCCTCTCCGACCACTCGGGCTTGTTGTCTGTCCTCTTCTTCCTCTTCCCTCTTCTTCCCTCTCTCTTCTCTCTTTCTCTTTCCCTCCCCCATCTCCAGATTCTCTCCGTGGCTATCGTCTCCCCTCTGGATTGTGTCAATTACATTGACCCCCTCCTCCTCCTCCTTCTTCTTCCTCTCCATTCGCCTCTTCTCTCTCCCCCTCCGCTCATCCTTTCCCATCCTCCTTCTCCGCCTTTCCACTTTTAGTCTTTTGTTTCCTCTTCTCTCTCTCCCACTTTCCCCCCTCATTATCTCGGCTTAATCTTGGGACACACCTTCACCATAAATACTTTCTTCGCATTTAGCCTCTGCTGGTAGCAATTGAGCTTTTCCCTTCTTGACTACATTTTTGCGGCCCCAGGCCATTTATTCTTTTTGGATCACTAGCTCAACAATCATTGGGTACTGTTGAACGTCTGTTAACAGCCAGCTATAATCTCATCAACTCGCATTACTTGTCGGTATGTCGGAGCACCTTCCAGACTATCAATTGGTCTCTTCTAACGTCACCCGGAACTCAGCAATAGTCTCCTCCTCCGTCCCTCTCCGTTCGAGATCTTCCCCGAGTCCACCGATCGTCCCGCTACCATGGCTTCCGAAGTGTCGAGTGTCAATGTCAACGGCGGTGCCAAGTCCCGGGCTGCCATGCTGGAAGAGCAGCATGCCCGTGATGAGGCGCACAAGGTTACCGTGGAAGATGTTGTCGATGAAGAGGATGTGAAGCACCCCCCTCCGTCCACCTCGGTGACCGAGGCCGAGTCCTCCACTCCGGCGCAGACCCCGGCCCCAACCGCCTCTCCAGCCCCCAAACCAGCTCCCAAGAAGTCACCTGCTCTTGATGTCCAGTCTGAGGAACTCTTCCCGGCTCTTGGAAGTGGTCCGAAGCCCAAGGTCCCCGCCGCCTCTGCTTGGGGTGCCCGCGGTTCCGCCGCTGCTGCCGTCGCCAACAGCGCTGCCAGCGGCGCACAGGCTGGTATGTTTTACCCGCTCCATTGTTTGAAATTCGCATCGTTATGCTGATATATTCCTGAACTAGCCCCCGGTGGTTTCGGTTCTGAGGTTCCCAGGATCATGAGTCTGCCCGGAAAGCACATGGAACAGCTCCGGTTGGCGCCCTCGCAGATGCTCCCTCGAGGCCAGCTCAAGAAGCCTCTGCGCGATATCCTGCGCGATATCTCTAAGCGATCCAAGGCCAATGTCGACATGCGCGGCGGACCCGGTGGCTCCATCATCTTCGAGGGTAAAGGCTCCGTGGATGCGGTCAGGCAGGCCCTGAAGGAAGTCGCTCAGCAGGTCGGATCCAAGGCATGTATTTCCGTTGTCGAGGTTTGGGGTGGATTGTCGACTAATGTCTTTCCATAGCAATCGGTTCGCGTTCCGATTCCTACATCCGCTCGGCCTCACATCATCGGACGCCAGGGTGCCGTCGTTCAAGACATCCAGCAGCGGACAGGCGCTCGTGTGCAGGTACCTCGCGCCGAGGAATCTGCTCCTGGAGCGGACGATGACGACAGTGACACTATCGATGTCCTGATTGAGGGTGATGCTGTTGCGGCCGAGATGGCTCGTCGGGAGATTGAAGCGATCGTCAAGGAGCGCGCCTCCAACATGAGCCTGCGCCTCAAATCCGTCCCGCCGGAGTTCTTCCCCTTCATCGCCGGTGCTCACAATGCCAACCTCAAGGAAATCGAGGAGCGTACCAAGGCGCAAGTGCATATCCCCCGATACGACACCTGGCAGAGTCAGCCTCCGCCTCAGGAGGCTGATCCGGGTCACATCCAGTTCGTGCCGGTTCCCGAGAAGCACATCCACATCTCTGGTGAGCGTGCGGCCGCTCAAGAAGCTCGCGCGGAAATTGAGAGACTTGCCGCCGACCTGCAACGCCAGCTCACGCTTCGCCAGCTCGCCATCAACCGTGGCCAGCATCAGTTCATCCTTGGCGACAATGCCGATGCTCTGCACGAATTCCTTGCTGACACTGGCTGTGCCATTGTCCTGCCTCCTGCATCCGACGAGAGCGAATTCCTCACCATCACGGGTCCGCTTGACTGCATCGAGAATGGTATCAACCGGGCCATGGATCTTGCCACCAGCATGCAGATGGCAAGCATTGACCTCTCTCGTCAGCACCCCGGTGCTCCCATGGGTCCCCACGCCCATGCTCGTGCCCTGACCCAGTACCTTAGACAGCGTCAAATCATCAAGGAGCTGGAGAGAATGTATGACGCACGGATCGCCCTTCCGCCCAGCTCGGACGGTCCTGTAACCTGGGAGGTCTACTCTAGAGATGGCAAGAACACCATTCGCGCAAGATCCGATATCATGAACTTGGTCCAGGCTCACCCTCCTACGAGACTTCGTAGCCTCGCGGTCGACCCCTACTTCCACCCTTACCTGCGCTCTCGGAGCATTCCCAAGTTGCGGAGTGACTATGGCGTTCACCTTCTTGTGCCTGATGAGCTTGATAGCTCCGACGTGGTCTTGGTGTATGAAGGTCCTTCCGCTTCTGCTGCTCAGGTCGAGATTCCTCGTCAGAGACCTTCTGCCGCTGAACTTGCTACCTTCGAAAAGACCCTCCAGGAAGCTCAAGAGTATCTTCTGAGCACTCTCGGTGACCAGAACGATGTCGTGGCGACGTCTGTGAGCGTGCCCGGCAAGTACCAGGACAAGATTCGCAAGTTCATCTCCCGTCAACAGGAAGCGAAGAGTGAGGACGAGATCCCTGTTCGCGCCATTGTCGGAGATGGACGTAACCGCAACGAGTCCGAGGTTGCACTTCGTGGACCCTCCCGTCTGGTGGAGGATCTTGCTTCGAAGATCCAGGCGTTTGTTGTGGAGCAGGAGAAGGATGACCTCGAAAGAGGATACACCACATCTTTCGACTTCCCCCAGAAATATGCCAACTTCCTGATTGGCAAGCGCGGTGAGAACATCAACAAGCTCCGTGACGAGTTTGATGTCGACATCAAGGTCGAGGGGGGTAAGGTTGAGGTCAAAGGACCCAAGGCCAAGGCCGATGCTGCCAAGGCTAGAATTATCAACCTGGGCAAGAAGTTGGAGGATGAGACCACTCATGTTCTGAAGGTTCCTGCCCAGTATCATCGGGAATTGATTGGCCAGAAGGGAAATCAGGTCAACAAACTGCAGGACCGCTACTCTGTCCGTGTGCAGTTCCCACGTGCTGCCGTGGCTGCTACGACCAGCGATGACCAGTCCGTCGCCGAGACTTCTAGCGACGCAGGTGGCTCTCGCCCCAACCGCCCTCAGCAGGCGCTGGATGAGGTTATCGTCAAGGGTCCCAGCAAGGGTGCTGATGCTGCACGCGATGAAATCCTTAGCTTGCTTCAGTGGGTGATTGACCACTCCTACACGGCCACAGTGTCTGTCGCTCAAGCGCAAATCCCCTCCTTGATTGGCCAGCGCGGTCGTGAGATGGACAAGCTCCGCGCCGACACCGAGGCCCAGATTGATGTTCCGGGAGTCAACGATGCTCCGGATGAGTCGGGCCGTGTGCAGATCAAGATCAGAGGCACCAAGAAGCAGGTTGAGGAGGCAAAGAAGATCCTGGGGCAGCGGTCTAAGGAATTCGACTCCATCGTTACGAAGACGATTGACGTGGACAAGAAGTACCACAAGTCGCTCATTGGTGGTGGTGGTGAGTAATCTGTGCCCATTCTTACCAAGGTAGCATGAGTAACTAACAGTTGCGCAGGTGCCAACATCCGCAAGATCGTCGCTGAGGCTGGTGGCCCCACCGATGGCAGTGCTTCCCGCATGGTCAAGTTCCCTCGTCCAGAGAGCAGTGACTCGGCCATCAAACTTGAAGGAAATGGCCAGGTGGTTGAAAAGATCATCGCTGCGATCCAGGACTTTGTCAAGGAGCGTGAGGATCAGGTGACCACGACCGTTGAGGTTCCTCCGTCTCAGCATCGTCTGCTCATTGGCCGTGGAGGTGAGACCCGGCGCGGCATTGAGTCCAAGTTCAACATCACGCTCGACATTCCTAAGCAGGGATCCGGACGCTCGGACATTAAGCTGAAGGGACCCAGCAACGCAGTCGCGGAGGCTAAGGAGCACATTGAGTCCATGCTCAAGGATCAGCAGGGTGAGACTGTGGAAGTTCCCCGGAACCTGCATCATGCTATTTCTGAGAATGGCTCTTTCTTCCGTCGCCTGCGCAACGACTACCGCGTTACAGTGGACCATGCCGGGCAGCAGGTGCCTCCCAAGCCTGCCTCCGAGGACTCCCGCGGTGCAGTCAACGGTTCCTCTTCTCTCCCCTTGATCACAGATGAGCCTAGCGAAGCCGTGGAGGCTCATTCATGGAAGATCGTGGACAACAGCCCGGCCGCTGCCGATCCCTCCGAACCGGCGACCATCCCGTGGGTGCTGTCGGGAACCAGCGACAATGTCGCCAAGGCCAAGTCGGCCCTGGAGAAGGCTATCGCCAATGCTTCCCAGCAGTCCGCTACTGGCTACCTCATCCTGCCTGACCCGAAGACTTACCGCTTCGTCGTCGGCCAGGGTGGTAGCCAGATCAACGCGATCCGCAAGCAGACTGGCTGCCGGATCAATGTGCCCAAGGACCAAGCCAAGGGCGAGGCGATCGAGATCAAGGGAAGCAAGGAGGGCCTGGAAGAGGCCAAGGATATGATCCTGGAGGCTGTCCGCGCTGGCTTGAGCGGCAACTCTCGGTCATAAGGGGAGGAAGGCCGTTAGGTGATTTTACATATATCCAGAGTGATATATGAGAATCGTCGAGCGACCATGATATCTTTTCTTTTCTTATAATCTCCTTTCCTTCTATCTTTGTCTTATGTGCTCTCTCTCACCAAAAGAAGACTGTGTTATACATCTACTACATGCATTTGCTGGGCGGTTGACGAATTGCATAACCTGCCTCGAATATCCTGTGATTAGGCCTCACTCCTCTTATAAATATTATCATATGCATTACATAATTGTCCAAATATCAAAAGCTTAGAATATTACTGGGTATGCTACTAGATTTATTGTCATTGTAGAAACAATTGTATATGCAGAAGTCAGAATTGAATCAAGTTGAACCCAAACAGCTAGCATGTTTATGTTTCAGATTTCATGTAATCATGAATCTATGACAGCTCTTTCTCGGCTACCAAATCACGAAAAAGTACACAGCATAAGCATCCGTGACAGTGCACTCTAATTGGAACGAGAACAGGGGGATTCCATGAAAAATAAGAAAGGGTATCTGCATTGGGTATCACCCAACAGCCCCCTAATGCTGATGAGAAAAGTAGCAACAGGTAACTAGCCGAAATCGACCGGTCCAGGAAGAAATGACCGTTTTCCAGAACAGGGGGCCAAAATGTAGATCACGGATCAAATGAAGAGGGGGAAATGGGAAAGGCTTTCAGTTCGTATGGGATTCATCTCTTTTTGTTTGAGTTTATTAATTATAATAAGAAAAAAAAAATAAAAATAAAAAGGGATATCGTTTACTGCGTCTCAGCGGCGGAAGCATTCTGGAGGTATTGGTAGGCGAAGTAGGCGATCAGACCACCGACCAGGACGATGCCGTAGAGACCGACACCCATGCCGGCGCTGTCGCCGGAGCCCGAGGGACCGGAGGAAGACTGGGGTTGAGAGCGAGGAGCAGGGTCACCGGGCTGATGGAATTGTGTTAGTGTGAGTGAAAGACTTGTCTTGCGAGTTGGCTTTTTGTCGTCTGACGTACCATGCGCTTCAGCTTACCGACCAGGAGACCGTCCAGGATCTCACGGGCCTCGTCACTGTGTCCGACATCTTCGAAGGCCTCGGTGCCGTCCTGGCCACCGACGTCGAGGAGGACTTCCTCACCACCACTGTTGTTGAGGGCAGATTGTGTTAGCTTGATTTACTTCTTTGATCCGACGGAGTGTTTCCTTGCGCGATTTGTCTCATTGCTTTTTTGAGGGGTAGAAGGCAAGTATAACCTCTGAGGCGAGGGGGGGGTGAGAGGCTCAATTGGGAAGGGATATGCATGTGGAAAATGAACAGTGGTGAACGTACGGGTGCTCATCGACGAAGGAGGTGCAGTCGTAGACCTTGTCGTGGATGACCATGTAAAGGTCCTTCTTGGTGTTGTGAGCGCTAACCTCCTGGAAGGTAAATTCCTTTGCGTCGGCCATGGTGTTGTAGCTGTGTGAATCAAGAATGTGAAAGTCAGCGACTGACAAAGCCAAGGTGATTAATCGGTGAGAGCAGAGGAAGGGCTTAGGTGATAAGCAGGGGATTTCGGGGACAGTTCCATGATCGTAATACTGTCCATGGATCTTGACTTCATGCGATATGGTATAGAGCGAAGTGACAATGCGCGAGTAACAATTCCAGAAGCGTAAGCCACCCCCGAGTCCCGCCTGTCTGGAGGGTGTGTACCTCGGAATGTAGAAAACACCAGATCGCAAGGGAGAAGAAATGCGATAGGGCGGAGACTCACCGAAGATTCAACAAGAATGAGATTAAAGGTACGGAGGTACAAAGGCTCAAAAGAGGCAGATCACAGAAGACGATCTAGACGAGAGAAGAATAGAGAGACTAGAGATGAACCCGAGGAAGGAAAAAAAGAGGGAGTGAAAGAGAAAGAGAGAAGAGGAGAAGGAAGAGGAGGAGGAGCGAGAAGGAAGCCGAGCAGATGGGAAAGACTGTCGGTTCCTTAGGCAGCCCCCCTTGGCGCCTGTGATTCGACAGCGTCTCCGCCTTCCAACTGGATGGACCTCCAGGAACATTATTCCAATCCCAAACACAGGAGCCGTGGCTGCCATCCGGCCACCTGGGGATTTACCGGGTTGCCGGCAGCCTGCTCCCTAGTCGTATTCACATTTCACCGATTATCACTACTACTGCCTACTGTAATGCTATCTTCTACACTACGTACTCCGATCGGACTCACTGCACTCAATTCTCAACCTGTTCCCAAACAGGCAATCCTGAAAAGTGGCCTGATAGGGATGGCCTCTTCTCCGCCAATCACAACCAGCTTATTCCCAGCTTAGTCAGTGTATTTCATGCACTAGTCCTGATGGGGCAGAGTGACTAGAACGGGCCGTCGATCAATAATCAGAAATTATGCCGGTGGATTAGTGAATTGATGATGTTGTCTAGATGTTGCATATGGGTTTTAGATGTTGTCTTGGTCTTCAGGATCTTTTTACCTGATTTGGTGTATGTGCTGTAACTGCCTATCCTACTATAGTACCTAGATTCTCTCCCCCTCCTCCGTTATCAGATGGTTGTCATGATTCTTTTCCAATTATTCTAGCAAAAAAAGAAGATTAGCCTATCTCGCTCCACTGAAAATCAAAACCTCGGAATAACCTCCGCGGGGGGGAGAAGTTACACAACAAATGTAATTTGGTTGACCTTTTTCGGTGACTGACTTTGCCTACCGTTTGCTCCACCACCCTCCACCACCTTATTGTGGTGTGACAGCCCATTCCAAGTAAAATTCACCTTTCTAGATGGTATTTTACAATTCCGCGATACTTTGAGAATCCGCTATTTATTACTTCATACGTATTTGTAGAATAATATCATCCATAGTATATACAATCAAGCTCTATATGGTGTAGTAAATACATGATAGTAACTAATCACCTATGTAATGATCATAAAATTCAATTATTTCATACTCTGAAACCAAATTCCGTAATTCCGCCCATCTACTACGTATCTACGTAAATCCCGACCCTGCGATCCCTCGATAGCCGTAACCTCGGGGAGGGGATCTGGTCGGGTAGCGCCGTCGGGATTAACTGCCCCAGTTGGTCACTCATTCTTTCCCCGCCTTTCCTTCCCGCGCGGAATGTTACTCCTCCTTGGGAGAATATCCATACTAGAGTATCTTCCGTGTCCTCCGTAGTGGATATCTACTAGATAGGGAACTTCTATCAATGATTCGGCGATATTGTGGGGTTCTAGAATGTTCCTCATCACTTAGTGGCCAAGAAGTATCCAATGCTGTCTATCTTCTGCAAGTAGTTGAAAACTAAATATCTATACATCCCATATCGCTTTAGGAAACCTAAGTGAAATGGGTAATCAATGATGGAAATAAATCAATGGCCCAGCCAGCCAGCCCATTCCATGTCAACATGTCTTGCTCAAATAGGTATGGTTGATGATGCAAATAAAGAAACAAAATAACAAAGGATATATAAGTAAGTTCGTTCCATGCTGGAAATCAAATTCATCCCTCATGTAAGTCCGTGTCATCGTCTCCCATTGCAATCGCAAAATATGATCAGAAAGAAAAGAAACCCCGGGTATATGAGAAGACGTCACCTGTCCCAGTGCAACTCTTACCCATGCCAAAGCGGAATCAACGCTACATCATAGTCCGTTCCCTAACCACCAGGCAGAGGTGGGCCGTGAGGGGATGAACAAAGAAAAAGGAAAAGAAAATGAGACCGTTATATAAGGAAGACGTCCACCCCGTCTCTCTGCCCCTTTACTTGGCGGGCACCCGCTCGTAGAAGACAATATAGGCTTGTTCGTTCTGCAGCCGGTCTTTCGATCGCAGATCGCGCGGGTTGAAATCGGTCACCCGCTCGTCATCGAATCGTCGCCAGCATTGTCGCTGCGCATCTCGCACCAGAGAGATGTAATGCCCGCTGCCCATCGAGGACCCGATATGCCGCAAGACTCCGTACGCATCGTACGTGAACGGAGGCACCGTCGCCGCGATCGGGTCGTGGGGTAATCCGTTGGTCTGCCCCTGATTATATGCCGAGAAGACAAAGTCATCCATCCGGAGTCCGTGCAAAGGGAAGTCGATAGGCGTATGGATCTTCCGTGCAGTCTGGGTCTTCGACGCCGAGAACCGCTTGAAGTGGACGACCAAGATCTGCGGCGCCCGCGTGATAATGATCTGTTTGGTGGCCACTCGTTCGCACTTGCAGTACGGACATTTCCACACCTCATCCCCACTCAGCATCTCCTCTTGGCAATAACTGCGAAGGCATTGGTAAATGTCGCCCGTGCCCGACGGTGGAATTTCGACACTGATGCTGTAGAATGCCTCATACGTGGTTGATGTCCGCTTACAGGTGGTGCAGCGTAGCCGGCTCGCGTGCTGGCCTGCAAAGAGCGATGAAATGAACGACTCTTCGCGATGACAATAACGATCCCACTCAATTTTGGAAACCTTGGGAACAGGCATTCTTTCGCGCTGCATCTCCTCCTCGAATGTCAAGGGTCTGAGAGGCGTCCGCTGCCAATTAATGTTGAGGTCCTCGTGCAAACAGTCGACGACAAAGTCGAAAAATTCCTTGGCATCCTGCTGGCGATCGATAGCCCATTCTTGATTCAACCGTCCGCAGAAATTCCGAAAGGATGTCGGCATGATCACTTCCACGTCGTTCTTCCAGAGTGACCGGATCAGATTCGCGAAAAGCCCCGGCATAACGCCTTGGGAGCCCTTCCAGTTCTTTTGTACATAGTACCGAAACCGATTGTCGATGAAGAACTTGCTCAACACCACTGTGGCGCTCAAACACTGAAGGGTAGAGTTCATGTAACAGGTCACGCCAAAATTAGTCAAGCCAGTCCGTGGGAGCTTCAGACGGTTAAGCATCGAGCTTGGTGTGTAGAGAGCTGTTTTGGTGGCAGAGTTCTGTCGCTCCAACGTAGGTTGTATTTGCCGGCCGTCGGAAACACCACTATAACTGGGCCGTGGGACTGCAGGCGGAGGCCTTGATGGAGCAACAGGAACAGGTGCAGCATAGTTGGGTGCCGGTGTCCCCGCTGGCCGAACATGCGGCGTCACCATTGACTGCTGGATTGCATGTGGTTCCGGGAAGCGTCGCAGGAAATCCTCATATGTGTGCACAAAGGGAGAGACAGGTGGCTCTTCAGCACCTTCCGGTTCTTCCGTGAGTGCCTCCTCCTCGACATAGGTCCCGGGGTCGATCTCTTCCGTCTTAGACTTTTCCATCCACTCTGTGAGCTCTTGAGGATTCAGTGGTTTATATTCGCGCAATCTTCTCTTCCTCACTTCCAAGCTAGAATTGGCACTGACGATGGTAGGCACTCTTCCTAGCGGTCGCCCTGGCCTTCTGACCGGCCTCTTTGCTTGCAAAGATCCCATCACACCAGCAGTAGAGGATGTAGCAAGAGACTGCTGGCCAACTAGATCGATCCATGCGTCAAGGCCGCCAAGCAGTAGTGCAGGAGGTCGTCCATCTTTCAATGGCTTATATGCATTGAACTCGTAAAGCGTGTCATACAGGGCTCGGAGATGAGGAGCCGTAGTGCCTACAGGAGATCCGGCTAGATAGCTGACTGATGCCGTTCCCTGGTCATAATAGACGACCATGTCATACTCGTTGCGCCGCTCGAATAATGACTGCTCATGTTCCGGCGATACCACCAGGCGCTCTTCGAGCTCCTCCGCTGACACATTCTCCTTTAATGCCACCGGCTCAATGCAAAGGATCGAGGAGGCATAGATGTGGCCACCATCGTACTGGTCCCGGAAACGCACGTCAATCAATAAAATGTTGTATTTGCGCATATACTCCAGCAGCTTCTGGGGCTCAATTGTGGTGCTGTGGGGGAGATCTGCACTACTGCTTTTAACCTCCTTCGCCTGATGTACACCGTTCGGGGTTTGCGACCTGTAAGGATTGTCGTCGAAGCCATCATGGCTAAGACTACTGCGAGAAGATGACGTGATTTGAGAATACCGTGGGTTGACGGGACGAGAGCTTTCAACTGAGGTCCTGGGTGGGTTTGAGGGTCCTTGTGAAGGCACTGTCCAGATCGGGCTGTAAGTTGGATCGGGAGCGCGAGGAAGAGAGGTATTAAGCGGCACTTTCGGAGGTATAGTAGGTACGCTATGGGAGGAGCCCATACTACGGGGCCCTAGAGGCCGCCGCGGAGGTACCCCTTGAGACATTTGGGACGATGGTCGAGAAGGGAGATCCTGAGTTGGGGGTGTTGAGGTAGTACCGTTTTGGCCATTGGACATAGAACCTACATCAGATGGAGTAGGCGGCGACATTTTCAGTTTTGCGAATCTCTCAGCAAGGGCATCCCCAGCAGGACTCGAAAAACGATTCATCTTCGCATTTGCTTGGGCTGATCGTTGGAATTGCGTGGGGCTAGGCATCCGCAAAGAGTTGTTGCCAGCGTCAACAGGGCGACCTCTTGGGCCCGGACTCTGCCCAAGTTCAGGAGACATCACTTGTGATCTTGGCCGTGGAGGGTTCGACCGAGACACCCCACCAGGCTGCACGTTGCTCAGCAAATTGTTCTCCAGTATTTGTTGTTTGATATCATCCATTGTCCCTTGCTTCATCCGCACAGCCTGTCAGCATCAGATTAGCCATATTGTACGAATATTAGACATCACGACTTGTCACAGCACTCGATGTGCTTTGGGAAGCCACGGCATACCATCATCAACTCCCCGAATCGTTTGTACCATCCTGGACGTTGGCTGGCAGTGGCTCGGTAGTCAGGGTGATTAGGTATTAGATTTATTGTGATCTCCGACGCTCGCAGGTAATGCACATAAGCCCGATCCAGTTGATCGGTGTCGGCAAGCTCACGGGCTCGATCTATGGCCACTTGCGCTCGCTCCAGCAGAACGCTTAGCTGTACGGAAAGCGGGTCAGTCATCCGCAACGTCACCCGTTAAGCGCATAGGGAACGGGAACCAACCGATGTATTGTCGTTTAGATCAAGCGCTGCTGCTTCATCTTGGAGATCCTTAATATTGGGGAATCGAGCTGGTTGAGACCCGGCGGGGAACGCATAACTGTTGTTGGCCTGATACGATCCTAGTCCGGCGGCGATTGACTTCCCGCCCGGCTGCATACCACCGAGGGACTGAGGGCGGCGGGGAGCGTTATCCCACGGTGCAAAGTCTGGAGGAGAGGGTAGGGCCGCTGCATCTGGGGACATTATATCACAGCGAGGAAAGCCGAATTCCAGCACATGACCTGGAGGACGGCTTCGTAGGACACGCGGCGAGGGGCAATCTGGTCAAACTCGGGGATCGGAAATCGAAGGGGACTGGCTGGAAAAATAACGGGGAAGTCGGAGAGAAAAAGACCGATGGCGACCGCAATGACAGACAGGCCCGAGCAAAGAGAGTTGGAAGAAACATGCAAGAAAGAGAGAGCGCAGGACCTCAACGAGGAGAGAATCGAACAACTGCCAGGCCAAATAGGCAGCCAACGTTGCGGGATGGAACTGGATGAATTGGGATGAATGTTTCTGGGGTAAGTCGGTATGTAATGCGCCGGTATCGTCATGGTGGTGTTACTCACCGCCCGGACCTATGACGCCACTGCTTGACCCTGGCTGCCTGGGGCCGCCCGCTGACTCATGGCGCCCGACCAATGGCGGGGCCACATTGTTGCCTACTGCATTAGGTAAGATGGTACCTCCCGCCATCATTGCTCGTTACTGTTATCGCTTCGATCTGCCTGGAGCTTGCTGTCGACTCCCCTTCTTTCGCCCTTGACTTTCCAACTCTGGTCTGTTCCTGAAGCAACCCGGGTCGTGTTCTGGTCATCTCTTTAGTTTCACCTCTCCCTCTCCTCTACCGACTAGGACTGTACCCAGCAGCCCCTCCCTTCCCCTTGTCGCTGCTACCCAACGTCATAGCGATCCCGGGCTCCGCCATCGTCAGATTATCATCCATTGCGCACTGTCAACATGGCGGGGTGGTTCTCTTCAACGTCACCGATCGAGGATCAGGTGGAGAAGGCCACCGCATCTTCCCTGTATGTCTTCTTCTCTTCCTATGTCTTATTTCGACGGTGATCGGCCTGTGAACGGCCCCCATCCAGTCAACCACCAACTGACTTCTAACAACTGGCGCAGAGAGGACATTGCGCTCAACTTAGAGATCTCCGACCTTATCCGATCGAAGGGTGTCCAGCCTAAAGATGCTATGAGATGCTTGAAACGCCGGTTAGAAAACAAAAACCCAAACATACAGCTGGCGACATTGAAGGTTGGCTACCCGACTTCGTTGCAACGATAATTCCATGCTGACGGGTGGTTCACCATGCAGTTAACAGACACATGCGTGAAGAATGGCGGTACTCACTTCTTGGCGGAGATTGCGTCGCGCGAGTTCATGGATAATCTTGTTTCGCTTCTCAAGACCGAAGGTGCTCCGCTAAATTCCGACGTGAAGGCCAAGATGCTAGAATTGATTCAGGACTGGGCGATGGCAGCCCAGGGCCGTATGGACCTGAGCTACGTCGGCGAAACATACCGGAGGCTGCAAGACGAAGGCTTTCGATTCCCTCCCAAGACCCAGATTAGCGGAAGCATGTTGGAAAGCAGTGCGGTGAGTTGCTTATGCTGCAGTACCTTTCCCTTCCTGATGCTAACATTCGAATTGCGCAAGCCTCCTGAGTGGATCGACTCCGATGTCTGCATGCGCTGCCGTACTCCCTTCAGCTTCATGAACCGCAAACACCACTGTCGCAACTGCGGAAGTGTCTTCGATGCGCAATGTTCCAGCAAAACCCTCCCCCTACCTCATCTCGGAATCCTGCAGCCTGTTCGAGTGGACGACGGCTGTTATGCCAAGTTGACTTCCAAAGCCCTTGCACCCAGCGGTCTTTCAGACCGAGCATCATTCAAGAACAACTCTATAACTAAATCCAGTGTGATGGAGCCTCGTGGAGGTAGAGCTGAAGGGGGGTTCGATGATGATCTGCGCCGGGCGCTACAGATGAGTTTAGAGGAGGCGCAGAACAAAGGCTCAAGTGGTTATGTTCCACAAAGTACGGTCCAACAGCCACCCAGAGCACCTGCTCAACCTGCCATAGAAGAGGAGGAGGATGCGGATCTGAAGGCTGCCATCGAAGCGTCTCTGCGTGACATGGAGGAGCACAAGCAGAAGCATGCGGCCACTTTGAAGAACACGTCGTCTGCAGACACACAGTCCCGCCAGACACCAAGTGCAACCCCGTTGCCAAAGAACTCCTACGAACTCAGCCCAGTCGAGGTAGAGAACATTCATCTTTTCGCCGCTCTGGTCGACCGACTACAACACCAGCCTCCGGGCACCATACTCCGCGAACCTCAGATCCAGGAACTTTACGAAAGTATTGGCGCGCTCCGCCCCAAATTGGCACGGAGCTATGGGGAGACCATGAGCAAACATGGTAAGCCATTACCATGGTTTTCATTCATTACTGGGTGAAAGAGTCTTGATGGCTAACATATGAGATATAGACACTCTCCTTGACCTACACGCCAAACTCTCGACGGTGGTCCGATACTATGATCGCATGCTTGAGGAACGTCTATCCAGCGCTTACGCACAACATTCTCTAGGGTACAGCCCGGTCCCCGGCGGATCGCCATACCCCAACATCTACCCGCCCATGCCCGCCCAGGCGCCTGATGGAAAGACTGGAACCGAAAGCTTCTACTATGGAAATCCGATCGCCGAGAGTCACCAGGCTCCGGCAGCGCCTTACCCGCAGCCTCAACCCGAAAGGGAGCTGCATGAGAGAGTTGGTACACGTAGTGGTACCATGAGCCCTAGTGTCTACGCGCATCCATCACAGCCCATCTCACCCAGCGTACCCTGGAACGGCAGTGCTCATGCTGTTGCCTCTCCACAACCGTCGAGCGCCAGTATGGCTTACCCCAGCAACCCTTCGGCTTATGCGGGGCCGGCCGGTGCGACGCAGTTCTACACCTCTCCACCACACGTGGAAGGCGATGTCAAACCGGCACAGCATGCCCGACCAATGGAGCCAGACATGCCTTATCAGGGCTCACCGGTGATGCAGCGGGAGACACTGTATCAACCGTCGGCACCGTCGGCACCGTCAGCCCCAGATCTCCCGGCCGACCAAGGACCGGCTTCAGGCTACGGGCTTCAGCGGCAGCCAACGGACCCGTCTGCTGCATTATTTTATGCGCCGCAGCCTCCTCAGGGAAACCCCTACCCGGCATACCCTCAAGGCGCGCCGGTACATCCTGGCCAGGCCGTGGGGGATGTCTCTCCCGTGGGTGTAACGCCGGCTCATGCACCGTATCAACAGCCCACGCCGTCTCGGCCGCCGGTCGAAGAAAGTCTGATTGAGCTGTAGAAGCAAGGGGTATGCAGCGGGGGTTGTGGAGATGAGGGTCAGAGGGGCGCATTCCGATGCTTGTTTTTGTTGCTTATACTCTCTAGTCTTTTGTCACCGTGATACCAAAACATTGGTTGTTTGCAAGCCACGAAATTGTATGTACAGATGTCACAAATCCTGTGGATGGGAAGGCTACTTCGGAGACCATTAGTGTAAAATTAGTTGTAGAGGTGGTAAAAGTACGTATATCGTGTAGGGGGGAATTATCCGGAAGATTCAATGGAAGGAAGATAAGAACCCAAAAGAGCTAAGATGGGATGGGGAAATGCCTCGTGGAGAAAGTTGCTGGCAATCGCCGGTCTCAGTGGCAAATGGAACTGGAAAAATACAGCAATAATGGATACTCGGTCTGGACTCGGTATGGAAACGGGAACGGGGAAAGGTATTATTCAGTCATTCATTCGTTTTCCATTCCGGATTCCATCTTTCGATCTTCAATCTTCAATCTTCCATCATCTTTCCCTCTTCCTTCTCCTCGATCTGGGGGGAATTTGATTGTCTCCTGCCTCCTACTTCTCAATGTCATAGACTACTACTACTTGCCAGTGTGTCTTTCCTTTGCTCGTTTCCATCTATACTTTATATACATAGTCTACATCCACTACCTCTCCCTCTCCTTTCTCCCTCACGATCTCCCCTAACTTAACACTTTCTCTCCCTCTTTCTGATTTTACCCGAAACTCCCTCCCCTCCACATCTCCGTCTTTCCTTCAGCTTCCTTGTTCCCGGAACTACAACGTTACTTTTTACTGGTGTAACGCATCTCGCGTCAGCCACCAATTGCTTCTTCCCCCACGCTTTCCCAGCATCCTCACATCTCTGCTGGAAAGACAATCGCTCTTAGCTTTTCCCTACTTAATTATCTGCAGCTCTTCTTTCTGGATCCTGCTGTTGTGAGACCCAGTGATCAAGTTACTTACTTATACTGCCTTTCCTGGGCTGGTCCTCTAATACTGCAGAAAGTCCTACCAATCGCTTTGATCGCTATTCCTCCGACGTGCTGCTCCTCGCCCGGTCCGGCGCTGATTACCCCCCCCCCCCCTCTCTCTTCTCTCGCCGGTGTGCCCTTTCCCCTCTCAGTCGTCGGGTCGCCCTTGCTTTCTTGGTATTACTCGCCTTGCCTGTGATTTCTTATTCCCGCCATGCCGACCTCCAACACTTCCTCCCCAGTTAAGCGCCCGGGGCTGGGCCGCCGCGCTGTTTCCTCTCACGCGGTCGTCACGCGCTCATCCTCTTCAACTACCACCATCTCCCAAGGCGAGCTCTCTCACTCTCACTCCTCGAACCCTCAGAAGCTTCCTCATCGCCCTCATCGCCCCCATTT
Source organism: Aspergillus neoniger CBS 115656 (assembly GCF_003184625.1). Lineage (NCBI taxonomy): Eukaryota > Fungi > Ascomycota > Eurotiomycetes > Eurotiales > Aspergillaceae > Aspergillus > Aspergillus neoniger. The sequence goes on from NW_020291134.1 coordinate 351,853, forward strand.
GGTCGGCGGTGGTCATCGCAATCATCACCGCAATCCTTCCTTCGGAAAGAACCTGAATAAGCTACAAAGACACCAGTCCTCCCACCAGATCGGTACTACTACAACGACGACGGAAGGTCCCGCTCGCGTGCATCAGCGCAAGAAGTCCGCACCCGCAACACCCGCTGCAAGCCCCCGGGGGCATCACGTCCGCTGGGATGGGGTGTTGGACGAACCACACCGCAGCACCGGTTCGATGAAAAAGAATTACTCGAGTCCGGCTCTCCGACGCAATACTTCGGGTGTTTTGGGGAAGAAAGCTTTGGTCACCGACCGTCCTCACTCGAGCTCCGGAAAGAAGAAGACCGTGGGCTTTGAGCTGGCAGATTCCGACAACGACGACGCTGACTGGGAGGATACCACTCAGTCACCTGAAAGTACCCGGCGCAGCTCGGTCGCACAGTCGAAGGAGAGTGTGGAGAATCCTGCCGTGCTGGTGGACCCCCTTACTTTCGTCAAACGCTCCTACCCACAATTCCCTCGAGCAACCAGTCTTCCAGAGTCAACCAGCAAGAGTTTCGGCGAAGACCACCTATCCGACGACGACGATCAAGACGACGACGACGATAACACTCCACAACAGCGTTCTGATTCTGAGGAAAGACACGAAGAAGCGGGCCGCGCTCTCGATCATCCCGATATTGCCGCTCGCCTGCTCAGCCTGTCCCATTCCGCCAAAGCACCGCCCGCCATGTCTTCCATCTCCGCCACGGTGAAGCCGACCGCCGTGGAATCGCTCTCGCGCAATGCATCTCTGACCAACTTGGCCTCCGGGCCTGATGGTGCACGACGTCCCCTGTCTTCGTCCCACAATACATTGGCGCATACTCCGGGTACTCAGGCCCAGGCGACCTCGTCTTCAATTGAAGGCGGCGTGTCGAAGTTCATCATTAATAACAAGACTGGACCGCATGCGTTTTCTCGTACCGACTCCGACCCGAATACTCCATCGTCCTTTCTACCACATTATCACCCACAGACACCACCATCCCCTCGCGGTACCAGCTCCAGAAAGCCACGAGCCTCGCCGCCTTCAAGGCCTCTCGGTGCCGAGCCGCATTCCCGTACGCAGCAAAAACTTTGGTTGCAACGCACGGCGGCACTCAACACGTCGCCGCCTGACGGTCATGGCGTAACTGCAACGGTCTCCCCATCAGCCATAGATCCCGCATTCATTGCTGTGACCCACGCTCGGCCGGGCGCTGGCCCATTTGAACCCGGCAGGGCCCTTGTCAACGGGCCTTCCCGCACAGGTGGGGCCGTGCACGACAATGAAGTCAAGCATATTCGCAAAGCGTACGAGAAGACAACGTTGGAACTCACAGTCGTTCGAAGGTTCCAGTCTCCCACGGGTGACAGCTTCAACCGGTTGAACATGATCCTTACTGATCTCAAAGGTGGTGCTGCCAGCTCCAGCGTAGGACAACGCGCATCACTTGGCAAGCCGATCAAGTCAGCACCAGCACTGACCCTCCTACAAGAAGGCACGGGTCGCCATAGCACTAGCCCAGAGCCCAGACAGCTCATCGGCAAGAGGGATCACGACATGCACACCTCAGTCTCCCAGGCCTATCTCCAAGATCCAGATGATCTTGTGAGCGAATCTGACGCGGCTCAGGGACACAAGTCTCAACACCCGTCCCATCGCATACTCTCCACATCTGACGAACCTGTCCATGGCAGTTCAGCTCCGGAGGACATCACCGAAGACACCCTTCGTGCCAATGAAGCGGAGATGATGATCCGTCGCATGTGGGAAAGTCGCGAAGTGGCCACCGCCGGCTAATTGTACAACACCTCCCCTCCACCACCCTCTGTTCACTATGTACCGCTGTCATTTATTTATGTTCCCGGTTATTCTTTATTTAGCAACCATGGCGTTCGGTTCTACTCGATGTAGCGCTAAAGGTCGTTTGGGAGTCGATTGTTTCTTTTGCGTAAACGGCGTCATGATGAGATATCACCCTGGGATGTTTTATGCTGTTGCTTATGCCTTTTTTCTTCTAATTGCTTTTTCTTCTCGCTCCTACCCTTCAGCCTCCTTCCACCAGCCTCATTCTCTGTCTATCTTGTGTGCTACTATTATAGATACTCTTTACGTAATAGTGTAATCAATTTAGTGACAACCACCTCTTCTGTGCTTATATCGCCTTACGTCGGCTATGTTTCACGATTTCTCAACCAGCAACTGACTTACAGAGAATAACCAGTTAATCTTAAGTAGAGAAAATAAAGGTAAGGGTAATATTATTCGTCTCTCAGATAAACCATACAATACACACACACATACATACAGTTACCCAAAATCATAAGAAAATAAATAAGTCCAAGTCTATCCCGCTCGTTAGATCTCTTTCTTTCGTTCTTCTCATCGTTCTTCCTGTCTATAAGAAAAACAAATATATCATTGACCCACATAACATGAAATTAAAGTAGGGGGTTACGCAAACACATCCCTGCTTCAATTGGCAATTAAAGTCGTGGAAAGTTCCAAGTAGGAGAGTGTGTATGCTCAAGCAACTTTCCCGCGTTCTCGGTTGCCTCGGCCGCGAGCAGCGCCTCTACCGCCGCGACGGGAGCTGCCACTAGTTGTGTCTGGGTGGTTACCATTAGCTTGTGACCGCTGTGGTTGTTGCTCGCGCCGAGGAGCGGAAGGTGTCTTCTTCTGCTGCTGCTGCTGCTGTTGCCGCTGGTCCTTCCGCGGAGGTTGTGAAGGTGGTGGTGGTTGTGATTGTGATGATTGTGGAGTAGAAGTGTCAATGGTACCGTTGGGGCCGTCGCCTTTTCCGCGCCTCTTACGCTGCTGGTGACCCTGGCCTTTGCCGCGGCCACGGTTACCTCGGCCGTCTCTGGCTTCTTGGGCAGTACTGTCTGGGGCAGAGCCTGGCTCTGGGAGTCCTTGGACACGTCTGCTTTCTTTGTCCCACCATTCTTGGAACTGTTGCTCCAGTTGAATGTCTTCGAGATTGTGCTTCGCTGTGGCAGCTTCGTGCAGTTCTTCTTTCTCGGTTTGTTGTTGCATGAGGATGGTGGCTAGTGAAAGTGAGTTGGCTGATGGAGTATGGAAGCTCGTTTGGTAGGGTTCTGGTCGTGGTATGTGACGGATGGATTGGATGGGGGGTTGAGGATTTGCTGAGGGGTTGGAAGTAGATGGTGCAGCGGTTGATGGCACTGGAAGTGAGGGCTTAGACGGTGTTTGGACCTTGCTAGGGGTACTGCGACCTTGGCCTTGAATAGGTGTGGTCTTTGGTTTTGTACCAGGTGGCGGGGTGCCAGCAACCGTTTGACGGAGAGTCATCGAGGGCTTTGGAGTGGACCTGGCGGATCCTTCGGACGGACTTGCTTGCTGCTCGTTGACGGGGGCGGGACTGCTCGTGCTCGGAAGCTTCCAGGGGTTCTGGGGTCCTTCCTTCGCCTTTTGTTGAGCAGCAAGCATGTCCTGCATCTGCTGCTGCTGGATCTTCTTCCGTTCCTTCTGAGATAGCTTGGAAGTAGCATTGTTGTTCTCACGGCGAGCCCCCATTCCCAAGCTAAGGTTCGATACCCGGTTTTCCGAAGCTTCGCTCATGATATCTTTGAGACTCTTCTTGGACGAGGATAAAGCCGAGGAGCTCCAGGGATGTTGAGCATCTGGCGGGGTCAGGGATCCGTTCCTCTTCTTGTAAAGTGAGGCAGCGCGAGTTTCGCTCGGTGACTCCGGAACTGCAAGATCTCGCGAGGAGGCCATCTGGTCATCCAGATAACTTCGACCCCCGAATGAATCACCGTCGACTAAGCTAGACCCAAGAGCGGGCGAATCGAAAGACGGCTTGTGCATATTTGCAGCTGGTGATTTATCCTCTCGCACGACACCCTTCCCTTTCCCAGACTCCCCAGGAGAAAGTAGATATTCATCATCCATCTGGAACATCAAGTCGCCCACAGACTGCCTCGATTTGAGCAAGGGGCTGCTACTAGCTGGAGTCGAGCTATCCTTCGCTGGGGTAGCCTTCACTCTCTGCGTTAATGGCGAGACAGCTGCCTTTTCATTGCTCATCATACGTGGCTTGCCCTCGGAGGCGTCAATGCGATTGAGGCGAGACCTGATTCTCATGGAGTCAATCCTCCGCTTCCTGTCTTCCTCTATTAAAGACACTACTTCGGGGTATTTCTCGAGAACGTATTCTTCTGTGTTTCGTCCCCGCGAAACTGGGAAGCTAGCCATCTGGTTGTCGCGGCAGACAGTGTCAAGAGCACCGAGTAATATGTCGTCGAGGTCTTCCAGTAGCCTGCACAAGATGTAAGAATCACGAACATTGTTGTGCAATGGGGGTCCTCTTACCTGTTCGCCAGCAAGTCCTCTAGATTCAAGCATATGTACTCCAAAGCAGCATTCTTGAATTCTGTCACAAAACACGGAGCAATGGCATTGAGTAGATGGCACACACTGCGTGTGTTCACTAGAGTACGTAAATAAGCGACAAGAATCAAAAGATAGAGAGAATTAGCTTACCAAACATCCCAAGCATCTTCTGACATATCTGGGCCAATCTGTCGATCATCAATTCATTGGCCACGAATGCAACATCGAGGACCAAGTCGATAAAATCTTCCAGATCCCTCGATCGGACATCATCGAAGAGCTCAGCTTCCGTGTCGGCATACATGTAGCGAAGAACAAAGTTGAACACATTCGGCTCGAAGTGCCTGAGGTCAATGTGAACCATGTGTTCCGGGTCTGCGCGACGTGACAATAGCCACATGCCCTCAGAGCGGCCAAAGAAGAGGGCATTGAAGAAGGGACATCTCTGACAGATTACTTGGCTGTGAGCCTTCACTTCGCTCCCATTCAGCTCGATGACCACATCGGCACTGTCAAAGAACGCCGGGTCCCTGATAGCTCGCTCCATGTCAACTTTGAGAGATTTGGTTGGCTCAATCATAAGCCTAGCAGCTCTCTCCAAGGTCGAGAGTCCCAGATGGCTAGCTATACGCATCACCTCGCTCCGGACTTGGCGATATCTGGAGGCACTCTCCGGCGAGTACCGCACCTGCTGCCAGACGTCCAAGATGCTGTCTGTGTATACAAAGAAAGCAATGTTTAAAACAGTAAGTACATCGACGCCATGCATAATGACGTGCGTCTGGCCCCGATCGTCACGCTGAATTGTCACAGTGTCAGGAACAGAGGCGTGGTCCGTACCGCGGAAGTCCTGGAATGCTTTTCGCAGCACTAAGCTGCGTCCTGTTAGGATGAATTCATGCACCGGTACTTGTATGTCAGATTGGCTCGTTCTGAGCCACACAGTCCCAGCTGGTGCCCGGGACTGTGAGGTTTGAAACAATGGTTCGATCTCTGAAGACGACATGACTGCTCTTCTGATAGCCATGGCTGGCTCCATGTCCGTATGAACCTCCTTTTCATCAGTCTGACTCCACGGGTCTATGGTTTCCTGTAGCGAGTTGAATGGAGACAGAGGAAGGAGGTCTTTCCACAAGGTAGATTGGTCGACGCTGATTTGCTCTTTCGTGACCTCTGAGTCGCGTTGCACGGCTGCATACGCCCCAAAGGCATTGCTGGATACGCCAATAACCCGAGATAAGCCAGGTACGCGAGCAAACTTGTAATCCTTCGATGCGCCATCCTTCGTCTTCCCTCGCTTCTCCTTCCTCCAGGCCGAACCGGAAACGGTACAAATGACGATCGAACCATCCTGCCCCACGTCTACATCTGCAGCGGCCATATGGGCTTTCTTAATGGACCAAACGCGAGTCGGCTGGGACAGAGAATTGCGGGTTTTGGATGGGTTGGTCGTTGAAGTCGATACTGGCGGATGTTCTGTCTTGTTGACCTGAACTGTATATACTTCACCAAAGCTGGACAGCGCACAGATGGTATTTCCACCCGACTTGACCTGAACGATCTCATTGACAGATGAACCATACCGTGTAGCCATAAAACTGTCCTTTATGAACCTCGAACTGACATCCAAAGGAAACAAGAGCTTCGAATAGCCGTATTGCGAAAATACCCAGACTTCATGATTCTGGAGGAGAACTGCTGTCGCCTGATCGATAGCAGACACACTTTGTATCGGGGCGCTGAAAAGAGATGCTCCTACCCGTCGGGGCGTCGTTTGGATTTCGAGTGAACGAGCATCAGAGTCCACCAACCCCAATTGTCCTTCGTTTTTACCGAATGTGTACAGACCAGAAGTGCTAAAGACGACCGAATGAATTGCCGATGCTGCTGCTCCAAGAATAACCTCTTTCTTGAAGGGATTGAAGATTTGTCGAGGCGAATTCTGTATAGGCACGTCGTCCCGATTGTTGCTCCTTGGGAGACTGTAGCCAAGTTGGCCAAACTTGTTGCTGCCCCAGCTGAAAATTTCGCCGCGGTCAGTGATCGCTAGCGTATGGTCTTGGCCTAGGGCAACAGAAACCACCCTCCTATTTGCGAGTCCACCCGTGTCTATGCAGACAAAACTAAATCGAGTTGACTCATCCCCTGTACCAAGGCGCCCGCCGGGCCCGAAACCACAGAGGAAGAGGTTCGACTCGGGGTCAGTAGTGAGAATAGCCGTGTGAAGCTTCGACATAACAATGTTCTGGATTTTTATGGGCTTATTCTTTACCAACGCTGGCAAGTCCGTTGAGTAGCCGGGTTCTTGATCGGGATCAAATGTGTCGTCATTCGACCGTTGCTCCAGAAATTCACGGTAAAAGCGTTGTAGGAGGTGCTCGGGTCGTTTGAGAGTGATTCTTTCAGGATATTGACGATCATCTTGATCGCCAACTCCAAGGTTCAAGTTCTTGTTACTTCCAAAGGTGAACACTTCGTCACCAGACAAGTTAGTTCTGGGCTTCACAATACTCCTCATACTACGTGAGTCTTCCTCAGAGCCTTCTCCACGGGATGACACATCGGAAGCAGCATCGCTGTTGTCCATATCTGCAAGAAGAGGGGCTTGAGCTGTCGTCCGGGGGCTGATACGTTTGATATCGCGAGTCGCAATCGTCGCCCCATACACATCGAATGGACTATAACCTTCTCGGTCCTTGATCCTGATCAATCCTCCACTTGGGTGCCCGGGGTTGCTTGCTTTGCTGAAATCTGTAGCGTCGCGCATATCCCGAGCCATCAACGCCTGAGCGATCGTTGCGTTTCCTGCGTATAGAGCCCGATGCAAAGCCGTCCAACCACTTTCCCAGTCTTGCGCATAGATATCAAGAGCGGGAATCTCGAGCAGGGCTATGGCAAATTCAATTGCAGTATCTTTTGGCGAAGACGCCACATGATGAAGGAGGGTTCGACCATGATGATCTCGAGCATTCAGCTCCTCCCGAGATAGCGTCTTGCCAGGGCGCAGGCTACCACCTCGATCCGGTATGGGAGTACCTGGGGAGGTCCCCGTCAATTTCCTGCTCTTCGTCAACGTACCTGGCGAGGAGGCTATCACGGACCCGGGGCTTCCCGGCTTGAAGGGAGAAGCCCCTCCGGTTCCCGTCCGCTGGCTGCCACCCGTTGTATAGGTGGCCGTTGCCAGGAACCGCCGAAAGCTCTCAACGTCATCGTAAAAGAAGAAACCCCAGAGCTTGCTACTCATGTGCTCAAAATTGTAGTGTGTCAGAAACTCTTATCAACCCAGAACCAGAGCGTCGCTGTAACCGCGGAGGGTTGGCGGCGCACCAGCAAGAGTGTGGGTGACAAGAGTATTCTGACCGGACAGAAAAGGAGGGGTTGACGATGGTCAACGCGGGGGTGCAATCTATCGGAGGGTTTTGGAGAGGGATATGTCAAGGCCGTAGATGGGGGTTTGGGACGCTGTATGTGGATGGCTCTTTGCCGATGAGAATAGTTGAAGCCAATCGAACGCGGAAATGCGGTGGCGATGATAAGTAGCTATACCGGGGGACGAATATTGGACTCGGAGTCTTGGTGAACAGCGGGGGAGGGAAGGGCTCAGCGCGTCGGGTAAGCTGGAGGGAAGGTACGCGACCGCGAAATCAAGTCGGATGACCGGGTTCAAGGAGGGATGGAGGCCATTAGCCGGACAGGAAGTAAGATGGACTGGAGGGTGTTCGCAGGGAAGCACAGACTGATTATGCCTTTCCTTCTGATCCGTGGATAATACTCTCCGGGCGGTGGCCAATCGCAGCAGCGCACCCCTCCATGCTCCCCGACGGACGGCGAGGAGCATTTCATTAATGGAGTTAAGAAGTTACTATAGCCGTGAGGTAAATGTGTGACCATCATCTGTTACAATATTAATATCTCTGCTATTGATACTGGTATGTGAGATCATTGGTATTACATCTAGGTACTGAACAGGGGTACTAGCATTGCAACATTCATGCGTATTATCTCATGCCCTACAAGCTCCGTGCCACTACGTACTTCCATAAGTATATCTGTTGTAGATCCCCGTCGTTCGGTCGGTTACACTTAATGCTCAACAGTACCAAGACTATGGCCTGCAGCTTGACAGACATACCACATATATGACTCTTCTTCAATCTCATCCTCCCCGACAGTGTTACTCTGATTGGGGCGATCTCACAAGACCCTCATCTGGACACTATTACCATAAGCCTGGCGTATCGCATAAGAAAATTGGCTACATATCTATCCATTGCTATGCCCTAAGTAAGTCTCCTGGTTTAGGTATCAAATCATCTGAAGATCCGCCAACAATTGCCCGGTTAGCTCAATTGGTCAGAGCGTCGGACTTTTACGATCACATGTGATCCGAAGGCTGCGAGTTCGACCCTCGCATCGGGCGATTTCTTTTTCGCACCTTGACCATGATTGTCTCCCATTTTTACCGACATTATGATAACAGCCACGGTTGGGCTACCATTGAAAAAGGTGGAGAACTTGTTAACTCGAATTATATAATATTTTTGCCATCTTCTGTCGCTTTCCATGTAAAAGCGGTTTGACAGGTGGATCTGGACACTTCTCCACCGTCGCACATTGGCTAACCTAGCCCACTACCATCACTAAGTATTCAAAACAGATAGATAGGCTGTCACGTTATCAAAAGTTGCCCGGTTAGCTCAATTGGTCAGAGCGTCGGACTTTTATGATTAATCGTAATCCGAAGGCTGCGAGTTCGACCCTCGCATCGGGCGATCTTTTTTTATTTTTGTCCCTGACCTGTTCATCTTGAAGAGGCAATATCCTCTCAACAGCCAACACAAACAACAACCACCATCTAAAAATCCTGTTTAGTATCGCCCATCATTTGTGATGGTGGACATACAATCAAGCTGTTGCACACAGTCTTATCGGACTCGCTACTCTTCAGCGTGTATGGTTAGGCGCTTGCCTGCTTCTTTTTTGTTGCACATGCACTCATGACTACTACCTCTCTCGAAATGTATTCTATGCTGCCGCCATCCTCGTTGTCTTCACTCCAGACTCAAATTTTTGCACCATTGAGGGCCATGCGTCCCATTCTTCTTTGTCACATCATCCATGTCAATCAGTGGTTGTGCTAAAATTACCCCTTTCTATCCTCCTTTATCCCTCGACGCATTGCTTTGTCTATCCCAACTGACTAAGAACACCCTGACATGACCCTACTTCCTTGTCCCTGTGCATGCTGTCAGGTGGACCCTATAGCCATCCATCTTATCAAGATAAGTTTACAGGGATGCGCACCATGATCAGATACATCAGGTTTCCATGCTCTGCTTTAGTTACTAGCAAGCATTCGTTGTCACTCACATCTTGCGTAGGCCTTTGCTGGAAAATGTCAGTGTCTCCATACTGTTGCAGGGACGGGTGGATGTTCCGATGGATAATGCTTGAGGGCGTATTCAAATCACTAGAAATTAATTTTCAGGGTTTTGTTGACTTCTCGACGAGCAGTGGGTCTGGACTCCTAAACATTTTGGCTTCGCTGTCTCTTTTACCAATGAGGTTCCTTCTACATCGTATTTAGAATATTACAGCTGTTCCGTAGTTCTAGATTGACTACATTAGATAACGCACTACAGTATTTGTGGAACCTATTATCAGGTAACACATGAATATTTCTAGCAGTATTCAATAGGATACGATACTGAATCTCGATAAGCCCTTCCTAAGAGTAGACCTTTATGCCTCAGGCATGAGGAAAGCTACTACTGGATGCTGCCTTGAGAAAGAAGGCGGTGTGTAAGCTATGCTCGTGGCTGCCTGTAGTAAGCTCAACATAGATTCTATCTATCATCATGTAGGCAACAATCGGCCACAAGGCTACAAACCCACCAAAAAGAAACAGCCCAAACAAAGGTACGAAAGATGAAGTGTCGAGGCCCTATTATTTTGATCTAGATTAGCGCATACAGCTGTACCACCAACTGGCTCCAAACAACCACATCCAAGTCTTTTGAGAGATGCGCTAGAGCCGATTCCCATTGGCTTGCTTGCTTGCTTTACTTCCAAATTTAAACATACTATTTTTTTTCCCCCGATAGAGTCCCACGCTTTTCCTGGGGATGATGCATCACCTATTAGTTTCCCCCGATTCGGGGTCTGCGATGAGTTAGGAGTCTAGGTAGTTTGAAGGGGTCTTAGCCAGCCGCCTAGGCTGCAAACCTCGCAGTTCCGGTGCATCATGCCGGCAGTGTGTTGTACAGTAGACTAGATTGCATTGGCTCGAGCTGAAAGGTATAGCTACAGACTAAGGTACAGTGCCTTGTAGACCGGGCAACTGGCGTCTGCTCTCCACCTAACCTGCAGGCCGTTGCAGGTGAGGCAGCCAGTCCCAGGACAGTTGGGGGTGTGTGGTCCATGCTCTCGGTGCTCGGAGGCTGTCTGCGCTCTGCAATCCTCCCCCATTTCGTCGGTCTGCGTCGCAGACATCCCAAGTTGACTGTCAGTTGAGCTGGCTCTGAAGTCTGTTTGGCTTCAAAGAAATTGCCGTCTACCGACGACGGCGGGCCAAAAGCACGACATTGCTGTGTAGAAGGTTTCGCGGGCACCACAGGAAAGACTGAGATGGCTAAAGTTAGAAAGCATGGATGTTGTCATGGATAGGGATTATCATGCAAGTTGATTGATCGCCCAGGCGCAAGCGGTAACTTTAGGAGGGCTAACCCATTCGGGAATAGTCTGAATTTAGTAGTACCGTTCCAGATGACAAGAGCCCCCCTTTTCTTTTCGAATTCGGGTAAGATACCACGCATCTAACGGGGTAATTACGACTGCCTGGCAGGCCCCCGTGCCAGTTGGCAGCCAGCCACGCCTATCAGGCTATGACTTCATGCTATCACCGCTTGATCAGCCTTTCCTTATCTCTCGGCCAATACCGTTCTGTGACGCGGACACTAGACTGGGCCGTACCTGGTTGATACTGGTTCATACAGAACTGCAAGCCGCAGCTTCGCGGCTTGACCGCCTTCGAATCGCCCGTTTTAATCTTTCCAGCTGCAACTGCTCACCTCCTGCACTATGATCTTGGTCCGCCCAAAAATACAGACAGAGCACAAGAGCATTCCCTCGATCAAGTGGAAGACTCCCTCCCTTACTGATTAGTCTGATCTTCTCGTAGCCATTGAGTGTTTTGTCCCAGATCGCATGGGTTATTTCATTTGGGGGACCTGCTGTGGCACCCGTCAGCCTGACTGACTGACCGCTCGCACTTGACCTGCTTCCTTTCAAACCACCGAGTCACCGGGTGTGCGTCACAGACCTTCTGCGCCCGTACGCTTGACTGAACTGACTGACTTTCATTACCATAACGCCTGTCTCTCTCTTCCCTCTCCCTCTCCCTCTCTTTTCCTTTTCCCTCTCCATTCTTCCACTTCCTACATATCGTCCTTTCTCTGTGGATCTTACTCTCCTACTACAACCTCCTCCCCTCCTCTTTGGCCATCCACTCCTACTTCCCTCATCTGTAGTTTTCAACCATGCGTTCCTAAAACCCCCTTGGTTCTCCCCATTACGGTGAGAACGCCGTGCACCCCCGGACGCCTGGATCCGCCCAAAGTCGTCAGTGCGGAGAAGCTCCCAAGGTTGTCTAGACCGCATGCTCCAAATGCTCCAACATCTTATTGTTGCCTGAGCACAGCAAACGATGATATCGGGCGTCCCTCGTTTTATCTCAACCAGTGCCTGTTACTTAGCGCTCAGCCTTTCTCTCCTTCTTCCTTCTTTCTCCCTTTGTCGACCTTAACTCGGGCTGTTGGGCTTGTTAGCATGGCCTTCCGCAGTGGGACCGTCACCTCCCCGTTTCCTTGATCTACAGACATACACGCAGCGGTCGTTCTGGACGCTGTCTCCACTCGAGGACGACTCAGTTACGATTCATATCCATTTCCCTAAATTATCCGCAGTTCACATTATGCACCAACACCCCCGATCTCCGGCGCCTGCGGCGCCTCCCTCCGCATCCAGGCCGGGCGCAAACCGCTCCGATGACCGCAGAGATCAAGATCTCCGCCCGAACTCTCCAGCTTTCGACCCCAGGGTACAACTTACACGGGGATTGGGCATAGAGACCGAGGCTAGGTCATCTGGACAGACGTCTAATTCACGTCCAGCGAAAGAAGCAATATCGAAGCTCAATCAGCTCGTATCGGTATGAATTGAACCCGGCTTCTAGTCCCCTTATCTATGTAACAAAGGGCCCATTGGTTGATTGTATATTGCGTCTAGAATTACCACACAAAAGCTGCTCTAGTAATACTGGCCTCTCGGATCGACTTCTCTCGCTCAGAAGATACACCGAAATTAAATCCCAAAGTCAATCGATGGGTATGCTACGTCCCCAAACATTCTGCTTCCCATCAATCATACCTAGTATCCATGTACTCTGCTAACTAATCTGCTCCATCTTCCAGTTCGCCATCGATTTAGAAGACATCGATGCTCTCCGAGAGGAGCTCCGATTTTGGCGAACGAACGACGTTAGCGAACAATCGCCTCCACCGTTGATCATCGAGACGTATCTGGATACAAAGGATCTGACGAATAACCAAAGTCTCGTTGCCTTGGATGAGCAAGGGAAACGATTTGATGTTCTGGAATCTCTTTCTAGGTCTTCAGAGGCACATGCCAAGGGGCCGTTATCGTCTAGGTCCGAGGATGTTATTCTAGAGCGATGGAGGGTGGAACTGGGGAATACGCCTAACAAGGCACTACCGGCAGATCTTGGCTCAAATCTGCCAAAAATATATAAGCAGAGTATTGTGACGTTCAGAACGTTATTCACCTACTCCAAGTTGTTACCCGCATGGAAGCTCGCAAAGCGCAACGGGAGGCTTCATACGCACCCGGCGCTTAAAATCAGGTATCGTATCTTGGTTGGGAAGCCCAATCCGAATGACTCCAAGCCGGATCGATTGACTACGCCGCTATTCGACAGCCCTAATAGGGTGGTCGATACGTACACCTTTGGGACCACGGAGTCGCCGGTTGGATACCTTTCCATCCAAGTGACCTATCGAACAAGCTGTGAGTTTCGAGTGGACGACTCGGAAGCTCTTTTGAGTTCCCGATTCATGGGAGCCGACGATGAAGTCTTCCGCCCTTCACTTCCTAGCAGGGATTCCAACCTCAAGGCCGCCAATTCCGGGGTCGGATCGGCTCCTGTCGAGAAACGAACTGTCGAAGACCCTGACCCAAGCCGAGCTTATGGGAGTCTTTCAACGTTCCACCACGTCGGCCCTACGACCAGTGCGAGTCCAATTTCAGCTCTTCGTGCCGCCCGCGAATCAGGAGCTGCCTCGCCATCCCCTCCAAGTTCCTCTTCCCGGAAGCCTGTAGAAGTTGTGAAAGCAAGTCCTCTGGGCCGTGCTGCCGTTTTGGCAAATGAAAGTAGCCCGGGCGTTGCTAGACGATCGTCTATCTCTTTCCCTCCGTTCAAAGCACCACCATTGTCTGCGTCGCCATCTCTTGTTGATCCTCCACTGGGTATGTCGCCCCGGTCAGGGACAATAGCTCGCCCTTCGTTCCCAGAATCAAAGAACATGCCACCGCCGTCCATGGCAGCTTCCGCTCGCAAATCCTTACCATTGCCCGGGGCTTCTGAGGCTACAGCTACTTCTTCCAATTCGGCATCACCTCGGCCTACGCCAACCGCAAGGTACAGTAGCGCCTTCACTCATCGACGGGGTAGGCCTTCTTCGGGCAACATCAACAAAATAGACGACGAAAATTCGAGTGGCAAGACCAGTGCAACGTCTTCCAACCCTCAACCTGGGTCAGGCTTACTTGCTGAAGCCACGGGGACAAGTGCAGATTCCATTCATGCAGACGATGAGAACATCACGGAGTTCCTGAAGATGCTGGATTTGAGGAAAGATCTCTTGAAAACATCAAACTCGACTTCTGCTGATGTGACTGCACGCCGGACAACGGCTACTTCGGCTGCGTTGACCCGGTTCCAGCGAATGAGAGATTCGAACGCACAACTGTCGGAGTCAATGTCATCGTCTATGCTCTTGCAGCGCTCGTCGACCTCTTCGAGCAAGCAGCTCTCGGGAGTGCCTCCCATGGTGGCAGGTACTTCGATTTCGACGGCCTCTTCTCCGGGCAAACCCATTTCACCCCATACCCCACATACTCCGGCCATTCCGTCTCGTCTCAGTTCTAACAGCATCGTTGATTATGGCAACGATAGAGGTCGCGAGCAACCCTCCTCGGTCGGAGATTACACTCCCGAGGGTCCGACCATACCCCATCGCCCGTCCGTCGCAACGGTGAATGCCATTGACATTCCTACGTCACCAGGGTTGCCATTCCCACCTTATCGTCGGCCCAGCTCTGCTGCTCCACCCCCTCCACCAGTTGCGGCCGATGATGATGAGATATTCCCCTTCAATCTGCGCAGCGTAAGCCTCGGGGCTGAGGAGAGATCGCACAATAGCTTAAGCGCCCTACAGAGACAGCATGACCTGGAAGGGGCTACATCAACCACCCAGCCAACGTGCAGGGAACAGCGTCCCCCTTCGGTCAGCGAAGATCCGAGCCGAAGGTCGAGCTCAACGGGGCACCGAACAAGCCCCCACAAGCGGACATCACTGTCAGGGCCAACAGCGACACCGTCGCCGTCGAACAATCATATCTACCAACCACGCTTCGGCCTTTCTCGGGGGCGAGGGCTGTCTGGTGGGCCGCACTCCCTCAGCTCCGGATCGAGTAGTCTTGCGCGCGGCGCTCCTTCTGATCTCGCTGAGCGCGATCATGATCGTGATGGCAATGCAAGTGGCAGTAACAGCGGCACCTCGGCTGTTGAAGATCGTAGGGGAGCTGGGCGACGACCAAGTTCGGGCCGAAACATTCCTCCGCCACCATCACAAGCTGAAGAGGACGAGCCGCTATTGTTTGCTATGAGCGATTTCGGGGCCTCCCGGCGAAGCTTCGAAGAAGGCAGACATGGCAACCAAGGTAGGCGACTCTAATGGAGACGCCAAATTTAGTCCTCATTCGCCTATTCCCCTATCATGTTGTCGGACTCCTTTAATATGCGTGCGTGCATTTGAAGGCTCTGTTGGAAGCTGCCATTTTGGGGGCTTTGTTCTCAGACTCTATATTTCTGCTTATTCTTAAACTTCACTCTTCTGATGCTGTCTTTTTACGAGGCCATGCCTTAACTTTTTTTTTCTTTTCCCCTACTCACAGTGATCTACTTTTATAGACTGATCTGCAAGCGATACGGCCATGTGCGACCCGGAAAGGCGAATAGAGGATGATATAAGGGCTTTTTCTCAAGGTTCTATTGTTTTTTTAATTTCTGGTGCCAAAATTTGCTTAAACGGCCGTCTGCATTCTGGAGTGAATAATGTTTTTGGGTTCCGTTGTATCCATTTGTTTTTGTCTGCCTTTTTGAAGATGGGGATATTGATCTATCCCTCGTTCTTTTTCTCTTTTTACTATTCTTCTTACACTCGCGCCGTCTGGTTTACACTTCTTCCTGATGACTCGACTTTTCTTCGTCTTTGGTTAGCGTCATTGAGTGATCTGTAATCAGAGGTATACAGGCCCAGGGAAAGGCCTGAAGTTGCTTGCTTGCTTGCTTGCTTGTGCTCATTGTGGATAGCTATCAATGAATCGGAACGCAATCAATCTATCATGACATAACAAATAAGAAATCTATGGCACGCTACCAAAGTCCCACAGACCACAAAGCTTCATTACAATTCTCAGAACATAGCTAGTAACGCCTTTCATCTACTCCAATCATGCACACAATGCTTTTAGTTTCTTTTGTATCTCTCTCATTCCCTTCAATTTTAGATCTATGTACAGTACAAGGGACAACAATTATTTTGGAAGTTGAGGGTGGGTATCTGCTTATCACATGCTGATCTAAGAAATCTCGTTGCCAGGATTTTCTTAGATAGTGTGATTCGTTTTTCTTTCCCGACTTATCCCGATGATTTTTTTCGTCGGAAGCCTCTAGGATGAGAGGCGGGTGGACATGCAGATGATGATGATGGATAGTAGCAGGATCCACGTGGCCTGTTACACCGTCTTCTGCATGTCATGTCATATCTCTGCTCGTAGATAAGATAGACATGAGATGACTCTAGTATCGCCCAGCAGGAGGAGAGAAGTGAAGTGGGAGGTGGGCGTGCATGTTTTCTGGGAACCGGCCATGTAGGTAGGTAGGTGATGAAGGAGATGATGGATGGGGGAAGCAAGACAAGACAACTGTGTCTGTCTTCTGCCGGCTGTAGGAGAGCCCTGGGGAGTATATATGTATGGTATATATGAACTGCCAGTGCTCAGGAAGGGATTCTCGACTTGTTGCCAAATCACATCTTCCGGAAAGTGTTACCCGAGGCGCTTCGGCGCTCCTTAGCCTTGAAGCTGGTGTTGTTGGTGGGAGCAGTAGTGGCCGGGGCCCTGTTCTGCTGCTGCCGGGACTTGCCTGCAGGCTGGAAGGTGACTTCTCTCTCACCGACGACACCTCTGCGACGGGTGGGTTTCTGGCGAGACTGCATGTTCTGGGCGCGGGCAGCGAACGAACGATCGCGAGTAGCGCCGACGCCGGACGAAGAAGTGACTTCCATACGGGGTTGGCGGCCGTTAGTGCGCTTGTAGGAGGCCGTGGAGATCTTGCCGGAGGTTGCTGGCTTGGTGAATCTTTCGGGCTCGCTTTCGGACTCGGAGTCGTCGGAGCTGGAGCCGGGGACGTCGTCAATCGCTTCCTGCTCGGCGGCGGTGAGACCGCGCTCTTTTCTCGGGGGCTGGTCGACGGATGTGCTGGGGTTGAGGAGCCTGAATTCGTGGGAGTTCTCGTCGATGGCGAAGTCTTCGTCTTCGAACAGTTTGGCGAAACGGCTGTCGCCCAGGAGGTTCTTGCCGGGCTCTTCGGCGGGTGCTGCTTCTGCGGCGGCTGGTGCAGGGGCGTCGACCATGTCGTCATCTCCACCCTTTTGTAGGACGCGCTGGGCTCTGCGACGCTCGTTCTTCTCTTCCATGGTGAGGAGCTTCTCGGCCAGTTTCTTGTTGACCTTGACGGCGGCCTTCTTCTTGCCGCGGATACGGCTCTCACGCTCCTTGTCGATCTTCTCCTTAACACGCTTGGCACGTTCTTCTTCCCAGATGTATGGGTTGGTGATGAGGCGGGCTTCTTCGTATAGCTGCTGCGCCACAAAGTAACCGTGCATGTAGGGGCGGAGGAGGCTGGTTCGGCCGATCAGGTGGTCCAGGTTCAGGGTCTTCAGCTGAGGAACAGTCAAGAACTTGAAGTTGTCGTAAACAGCGCCAGTCTGGCCGCTGCTGAAAGCGTTAGGATCGTTGGGGTCTTCAGCCATCTCCTCAACGAGGTTGTCCAGGAACGAACACCATCTGGGGGCAGGACCCAGTTGCGGGATGAAGAACGAGTGCTGTTGGCGACCTTCGTTAGCAGTCAAGAGCATACCGCTATCCTTGCACCATGCGACCGAGTTGATGTCGACGGCCGGTTCAACGGATGTCCAGGGTTTTCCATCACGGGGGTCCCAGATTTTGATGATTTTCTTGTCTGCGGACATAATCTTCGGGTCCAGAGTCTGCTCGCGGGTGTGTGTTGATGGCTGTAGGAACTTCAAGGTGTGGATAGGAAAGCCGTATCCCTGGTCCTTCTTAAGTAGTGGTACGGGAGACCGAAGATCGTAGAGGTGAATAAGACCGTTCGAAGAACCGGTTCCGAGGGTCAGGCCAGAACGGTGAAATTCCAAGGCCGTGATCTCGTGCCGGGGCTCATCAGGGCCAGATTGAGTGGGTGGCAGCAAGATTCCGGCTCTGCCCTTTGCTCTGGGATCCCAAAGCTCTACCGTACCCAATGTAGTACCGAACGCAAGAAGGTTGTGACTGTCCTCAGCAATCGCACCGGTGTTAACCGCGCCGGTGTTGATACCACCCTGTAAGGTACCACCACCGCTAGAAGTGAAATCGTCTCCACCAACATCGACTTCGAAACTGCGCATGTACCGACCAAGTTCCAGGTTCAGGCGGAAAACCTCTCCCATGCCATCCGAGTTAACACCGACCGAGGGAATTAAGGCTTCGGTTGATTGACGATCGTACACCAAGTCACGGCCGTATCTGGGAAGTCTCGTAGTGTAGTGGCAGCCTTGCGGGGTGTGGAATTCGAGCGATCGGTCGGACTGCAGGTGAAGGGATTTGGAGTAATCAGAGGACAACAGAAGGAAAGTAGTGTTCAGGGCTACTGTATGGCGAGCCCATGAAAGGGAAAGTTGCGGCAGGTAGTGGGTATGAATCTGGGGCTTGTATGTTCCTGCGCGCGAAAAAAAAGTCAATATTACAAAAATCAATGGTAGTCTGGAAGATGGTCCTACCTGTGCTCATGACCCATTCGCCATCTTCACTGACACGGACGCATTGACTTGCTTCTTCGAACTCAAAGTCCTGTAGTAGTTCGATGCGGTTCGCATACTCCGGATCATTTTTCAAGCTGCGCTTTCTCCGACGCGCAAGCCACTCTGGCAGAGGGCGCGCAGTGTTGGAGCCGGAGATGGTATAGACGGGAACCTCCGACTGATTGGAGAGCTTCATGGCGAAGGGCTGAGAGAGAAAAGACCAGCTTGAAGCGCAGAAGCTGAACCAAAGGGAAAAAAAGGCGATACGAAAAAAAGTTCGCCGATAGCGATAGCTGGGTCCACGTGACGCTGCGGGTGTCGATCACGCATGATTGGCTCTCGCGGGCCGAAGCAACCTCCGTTGGGTCTCGATGGCATCGCATCTTCTGCTGTTCTGCATCTGCCTCGCCTCGCCCGGCTGCCATTCGGTCGTTTATCAAAGCTCGGAGCATATCGCTGAGTCTATGGCACCTCTAGTCTAATACTTAAATGTGCCTCTTTCCTCCCGGTATTCCTTGAAACCCGCGAGCTTTCCCCCCCCCCTTCTCCCAATCCAAACCAGCGATGGCATCTCCGAGCCTATCTATCTACTGACACCTGTTGCATTATCCCAAAGTCTCCAAATAGTACTATGGGCGGCTTGTTGAGACATGATCCTTTTCGCGCATCTTGCTGGAAATGAATCCTCTTTCAGTTGTACTATCTTTCCTGGCTAGAAATACAAAACAGCCGGTGTCTCCTTGGGGACTATAACTGAATCATGGACTTTCCCGGAGGGTCCATCACCAACATACGCGCCATTGTAGGTTCCTTTTCCCTCCTCAGGAAGATACCGGTAAAGCCCCTAACTTGGTATCTTAGGATGGATTCTCCCATATTTACTGGAGAATTTACACCGACGATCCTGGCGAGTCGCCAAGTAATGGCTACGCCATCCTTAAGCATCTCAGCCGTCTCAAGGACCTGGAGCTCCAGTTAAGGGACCGAAATTGCTTGGTTTCAAGCTACCCCAGACGATTATGTTTATGGGTCTTTTCTGCTACTCCTGGCTTTGAAAGCCTATCACCGCTATCTCCGAATGATGGCAGAGACGATTCAGGTCGCCTCGCCATTGGCTCGGCTACTCTTAAAGGTGTGTATGCGCTTGATCATTATACTCCTCAACTCTCACATTGATATTGGCTTCTGACAATGTACCACAGTCTCCTCTTCTGGCAACGTTTCTGCGTTAGATCTAGTCAAGAATCTCTCGACGGAAACACAAAATGCGTCGGGGACCGCGGCATCACAGAGGCCGAACGCCATGACACCTTTCGCTACTATTTACGCATCATTCATTTCGGCCGTCAGTGGAGCAGTTAGCCTCCAACTAGTCCGGCAACGCAGCGCAGTTCCCCTCGGCTCACGTACTCTCTTTACCGTTGTTGAAAAGAGTGGCTGCGACAACTCTCACGTTTCCAAGAACGACCTTGCTTTGGCACCGTCCTTAACTACGCTTCAGATCCAGCTGACATCTGCCGGAAAGCTAACAGTAGCTCTACAGACCGTATCGCAGGCTGGCTTGACGCGGTTGCTCACACCGGAAGAAGTCCCTGCGAGCATACCCGACACTCCACCGGGCACTGACCTCTGGCTATCTCCAAGTGGGTCGATTGCCAGACTTGTCGCCGCTAATCCGCCCCAGCTGAACGCAGGATCCCCGTATCCGTCTAATGTTGGGGGTCCAGGGAATGAGAAGTCCAGCCCGGCAACTCGCAAACAGTGGAAGGTCAATGTGCTCTGGTGGCTTTCCAATTTTGGTCTTCCTGTGGATGGCATCGATGAGGAAGCTTGGGTTGAAGTTGAAGTTTGGGAACCATTTTACTCTAGACTCGCTGGGGAAGTTTGGCGGCCCAGCGAGGAAGGCGCTTCCATGCTTCCCCTAAAGCGGATTCTTTGGCCAGCTATTTACTGCTTCAGGAGAACGAAATCAGCATCTTCAGAGTTCTATGGTGAAATGGAAGGTGTCTCATCCATGGCTGGTGACCCTCTAGATTTCGCAGAGAAATGGCGTGTAACAGAGAAACTTAGCTTTGCCGAGGCGAGCCCTAAGCCTCCGTCTGTCCATCAAGAAGCGCCGACTAGGGATCAGGACGCATCATCTCCCGATCTACTTAACTTGCCCGATGGGATCGAAAGCCTTTCTCGAGCGTCGCAGTATCCTGACCTTCAAACTGCTAGTCTTGTATACCCGACACCGCCTGATGGGGCCGCCGCAACAGGCCTAAATCCCATGGTTACTTCCGATACCTTCGCGGATGACATTGAGCAAAGCTCGAACTTTATGCAACAGGACAGGCAAAATCATCATCGTCAACTCAGTAAAGAGAGAACTGGAACGGATGTGATAAGCTTTGGCCCGTCGGCAGGACTTGTGGTTGGTTCGGGCCTATACGATACGAACGACGACGATGATTTATTCGGAGATATCAATGAGAAAGACTTTGGCACCAAAGGAATTACCGATGCTGATTTCAGCTTCTTTGACGACCCAGACTTCGACCGTGGTGGTGTTGGCGAACAGGCTGAAGCAATTCAAGAATTATCTGGGTTCATGGATACCGATGAGCCCGAGATCCAACCAACTGTGGACGGCCAGGTTTCACCTGAACAGACACCAGCCATGAATATTGCAAGTGCTCAGTTGAGTCCTGTGGCCGCTACAGCAGACCTGCAGCCCGAGAAAACTCCCCAGGAGGCCAAAGCACCTGTATTTACGCCTCAGGAGAACAAACCCCGAACAATAAGCCCTCCCTTGAGCCCGGTGGAGGTCAAGAAGATCCTGTTCCCGGAGTCGCAACCTGAAAGTCAACGGCCTGCCAAGAAAGGGCAGGGGCCAGGTTACTACAATGCAGTTGCTTTCAAACAAAACATGTCCCTCTGGGACCAGAAATACGGCGCTGATGGAAAGTTTGGATTCAATCTTCGTGGGATTGAAAGGAACAAGGGGCCAGACACCGTCACAAGCGACATCCCAACTGTTGGCCTTCCACGTCACAGCGGAAAGATGAAAAGCGGCACGTCAAAGGATCCCGACAATTGCGGATCCCCTTATAGTGAGGAGATGCAAGAATCATCATCGGATTCGGACATGAGCAGCAGTGTAAGTGCCGACAGTGATGAGAGTGCCTCTGAAAGTGGCCTCTCACCTGCCACATTTTCCACCAGAAAAAGGAAACGTACTCGCTCCAATTCGGGAACTTCGTTGGCTTTATCCCAGGACAAGTCAACTGTCCGGACTGGTCAGGAAACTGCTGCCCAGAGACCGGAAGACTCGGTATTCTTGGGAAACTTTCTCTCTACCTTTTCTGACTGGTCGATGGCGGGCTACTTCTCCCTGGCACAGAACCAAGTCTCGCCAGTGCTTATTCGCAAGGACATACAGGTTCAAATTGCTCAGTTATTGGTTGACCAAGTGACGCAATCATCTCTGGACCATAAGATAGATGGAACCCTTGGTCTGCTTGATTATGCTGATGAGGTGTGCTCTCCCGAGACTCTTCAAGGTGATGCAGCTTTCGTGAGCGGAATGGAGCGACTGGACCTGAACAGTTTTGTTACGTTGCAAGATCCCAATGCGCTTTCGCCTTCGTCATCCAACGGTGCCAACCCGCGTCAGTCCTCTCAACGTAGAGAGACTGGAAAGGGCACCATAGTGAAATTACCCCCACCGCACTTGCGCGTGCGCCGGGGGAAGGATTTCCTGGAGACACTACCTCCGGCGATATTCTTTTGGGAGACTTTCGGGCTGGAACCTGCGCATGGGCAAAAGGACATTCTCGCCTATTGCATACATCCTCATTTTGCTGCTGGAGCAGCCGACACATTCTTAGAGCGGCTTGGACTGGTGTACTCAGGCTGCAATCTTGGCGAGCATTGTCGCGGCGAAAGTTCCAATGTCTTCGACCGTGGACTGGGCTCCTGGAACATCAGTCCATCAGCAGACTCACGTTACTCCGAGACCATACAGTCACTCAAGACTATTTGTGGAGTGCTTGGTAAGCCATATCCGACAATGTTAAATTTGCTTATTCTGACTGAGATAGGGTCTGCGTTTTTGAGTACTCCGCCAAGCAAGGATAGCAACATTGTAGTTTACATAGTGAATCCTTTTGCTCACGCCGCATCATTGGTGGATATTTGCGCTGCATTCTGGTCTCTTTTCCAGCAATACATCGCGGAAGCTGACAAGCAACAGACACGACAGCTGAACGAGCTTGTTCTTCAGATAATCCCCATGGATTTTGTTACTTCGGCCGAATCTCTCGTTGTTCCTCCCCAGGCCGAATATTTGAACCTGGCCCTCGAAGTGTACAGCCGATGTCCGCCTAAATCGTCCGAGGTGGGCCCGGTGAATTGCGCACCGCCGGTATTGCTTGCAGAGCCTATACCTAGATCTATTGGCTTCAAACTGTCATCGGAGGGTTCGTCGCCGCTGCAGGAAGGCAAGCATCTCCATATTGCTTGTTCCCGAAGTCTGGATCAACGTTGGATGAGTGTGGCTTGGTCTGATAACTTTGGGGCACTTCAACGGAACATGTCATATTGCCTTCGCTATCGTAATTCTGTTGCAGCTCGGCCTCTCCCGGAGGTACGGGGTGAAATATGGAAGGCAACAAGGGATATCATGGATACGATACAGACGCGCTGGAAGGTCATCATTGTCAACACTGACCCTGTGGATCAGGAGGAGGTTGACAGTAAGCGTACGCCCCATCTTTTGCCGGTTCAGAGCTAACAGATTAAAAGCGTGGACAAATTTTGCAGATCAGTACGGCAAGGCTAGGTCCATGACGCTGGATCTGGTGATCTTGGGCGCGACCACTCCTCCTGACCTACATCTCGAGCCGCCTTATCTCCCCATTCCCTTCAGCATGTTCAATCAGCAGCCTTCATCCACACCTGTTGCTACACCGAACCTCGGCGGCGGTGTCTCTTCGCCGGACCAGTTCGGTACCGCGCCCACACCCCCGGGTGGCTGGGGTGCACCCGCGAATGCCTCCACCCCAACGGATGCCCTCCCGGAGGTTGATTCCGAGTCTCTCCTTACGGATATCTACGATGAGACATGGGGGGTAGTGTTATCACATCGTCTCAACAGCTCTCTGCATCAGACGGAGTATCGTCCCGCATTGGCAAGCGGGTACCTTCTTCGCAGGAAGGGCTCTACTGATGGAGATGGCCTATATACTATGAGTGTCAATATACTCTTTGCACGGCGTTGCCCATCTTCATATGATACTCTCCTACGGGAGATTCTGGGTATGTATCGCGACCTCGCAACCCTGGCCAGAGCCAGGGGTACGCGCACTGTGCAGCAGGGCACATTACCGTGGCATGTGGCTACGGCAATCAAAGCCCAAACTCTTCTCAGCTATGCATTGTGATCTTTTTTCATGTTGTTGGCATTATACCATGTCTGCGGGTCGAGCGATCATGTGGCGTTTAGGGGAACACGGCTGGCTTCTTGCTTCATGTGTTCTACCTGATTTCTCTTCACTTATGTACATAGTTTGTTTTTTTTCTCGGGCAGAATAGGTTATACCACTACGCAGGATTGTTTTGGATTTGGACCGGGCGGAAATGTTGAGTATGGGTTTGGAATAGAGGCCGGGGCATGCATCTTTACATATTTATGGCGAAATCTAGCAATGTAATACCATATGGCAATGTGCTATATTATTGAGATACTGGGTCAATTCAACTGTATGATCTTAGTTCACCCTCTGGAATTGTTCCGTTTCGAATTGCTCCCCGGTGCCGATATATATTTCAGCTCGGGTGGTAGTAGGATCATGATAATTGCACGTCCTGAGTCATGACCACTAGGGCGAGTACATGCGTCCATATCGACAAGATCCCCGATAGCATCTACATACACACCCAAATAGGCCAATAACCCATATGCCCGACACTACGCATCTCGAGTTCCTATTTATCGTGAACACAAGCCCCATCATGCGGGTATAGTATAGCCTTACAGAACCAAACCCCACCAAATTACTGCTGTGTATGAAGATAATGCATAAATTGGTAGAGTGCTATGCAATTACTTCCGCAATATTCAACAACAACATATAATGTAACCATCAATTGTGCCTTCATACATTCGCTACCTATCACTTAAGGCTTTGGGCCTATTGGCCAAGGGATATCTATGCAAATAAACGTGCTGTCTTCAACAAGAATCCGATATGGTGTAGTGGCTAACATCGCCGTCTCTCACACGGCAGCCGGGGGTTCGATTCCCCCTATCGGAGCTTAAACAGTTCTTTTTGTTTTTTTCCCCCTCCACCTACCACATCATCTTCCGCTTCAGATCAACCAACTACATGCATCACTCAATAAGTATTATTATTCCTATCCCATGCCTGTCCTCGATATCTAGATATACATCCCCAATCCACGTAGACTAAACCTACAAGGTCCCCAATCACCAAGTACCTTGTAATACATCAATCAATCCGTTCCCTCCGCTGCATGGTAAGATGCAATCACATGACCTCTTATCTATCTAATCAACACCCCGATAACCACCATCATCCAAATCCAAAAAAATTTCAGGCGCAGACCAGCACCACCAGCAATCTTCCTTCCCTCCAACATAAATATCACCTCAATCTACACATACGTCTAACGAGAAACAACTCCCAACAAACCCCTTAATAACAAATCCCTCCAATTCCTCCCCACCAACCACACAACCACCACTACACCCACCTCCGACCCCGCCCCACCATATCACAACCAAAATGGCCACCACCCAACAACCCCCCCAAACAGCAACCCAATACCTCGACCTGGGGATAACCCTCGCGATCAATGCCTGGCCAGCCCTCACATTGGCCGTGCAATCTAACTGGGGCGGCCCGACCTCCTCCGACAAGCGCGACTGGCTCTGCGGCGCCATTTCGGAGATGATCCAGGAGCGACCCGAAACGGACGCCGAGGATCTCGAGGACGTGCTTATTCAGGTGATGAACGATGAGTTCGATGTCGTGGTGGATGATGAGAGTGCCGGCATGGTTGCCGTGCAGATTATGGAGATGAAGGGGCAGACGGAGAAGGGCGAGTTCGGGGCCATCCAGGAGATGTGGGAGAAGTGGCAGAGTAAGAAGGGTGCTGCTTCGGGAATTGAGGGGTTCAAGAGAGGGGAGGACCAGGAGGATGGTGATGATAGTGAGGAGGATGAGGATGAGGATATGGAGATGGATGATGCGCCGGCGCCGGCGTTGGTGAGGGCGCCGAGGGAGAAGGTTGAGCCTGAGGTGGATGAGGATGGGTTCATGACTGTTGTTTCGAAGAAGAGGAGGTAAATTTCTGTTTTTTATATTCTTTTCTTCTTTTAATGATGGGAATGTTTGTTCTTCATTGGTATTGTTAAAAGTTGTTTGTTCGTGCTGGTGCTGGTTGATTCCCCATAGAATAGACGCCTTGTTTCATGTATTCTGGCTGTTTGTCTATGCTACAGCTGTGTGATTCATGCGTGCAGTGAATCTTTTTGACTATCCAAATCATGAAAAGCAGTAGAATGCGTGAAATGATAGCAATGAGAATTTTATTGCAAAACCAACAAGCAAGGGAATGCAAAATCTATAGGAAAGGAGCAAAGGAGCAAAAAGGAATAAACGGAACATCAAAATTCATCATCATCAGCAACAACCAAACCAGGCTGCTATTGGGATATCATCACCGAGCCTTTTCCCACCCATTCCTCCCGGCTGACAGTCGTAGCTCGTTAAACATCGCCGTTGACCACCGTAGGGACTGCTATTTATAATGAAAAGACATTCACACTTTACGCCTGCGTCGCCGCCGCCTCTTCGGCAGAGATGAGCTTGGTAATCATACCAATGGCAACAGTTTGACCCTGGTTTTGTATATGAGCATTGTTCTATGAATGGCACTTTGACAATGACTGCTTACCTGATCACGCAGAGTGAACCGACCCATCTGGTTGTAGTCCTCGAAGCGCTCGACACAAACGGCACCAGCAGTGCTCGTCACCTCGATACGAGCAATGATGGTCTGACCCTTGGCAGCGAAAGGAGGGGGACGCTTGCTGCGACGTCCAGTGCCGGGCTCGCACTTGTGCAGCAGTGCCGCAACAGTAACTTCTTCGACAGCAGAGTGCACGTGCATCACGCAGTTGTAACCAGCCGTGAGAATGCTCTTCAGGTCAAGAATCCTGATCTTGGCCTCGAAAGTCTTGACACAGTTCACCAGACGCTTGGGAGAGCAGAGCACGAATCCGGGCAGGATATCCTCCTCTTCCACGCCACGGAGACGAAGACGGACCTGGTCACCGCAGGTACCGGTGGGGATTTCGTCCTCAGTCTCACCATAGAGTGCAGCAATTTCGACCTTGGTGCGGTTGGGCATCATGATGCAGCTGCCGTTCTTCTTAAGCACACCAGACTCGATGCGACCCTCGACCATGGTACCCATATCACGGTACTTGGCACTGATGGGCATCATGAAAGGTGCGTTAATCTTACGCTCGGGCACCTTCATGTCCGACAGGAACTCCAGAAGGGACGGGCCGCCATACCAGGGAGCAAGGTCCGTGGGGACGCGGTCCTTGATACCCGTCGTCCTCTGGGCAGAGATGGGCATGAAGAAGAGATCGCTCTTCTTGTAGCCGAGGTTCTCCAAGAACTTGCCCACCTTGACGGTGCATTCGTCGAAACGAGCCTTGCTCCACTCAACGGTAGGGTCGTCCATCTTGTTAACAGCGACGATCAGGGTCTTGACACCGGTGTTTCGTGCAAGCAGGGCGTGCTCACGAGTCTGACCACCCTTTTCGAAACCGGTTTCGTATTCACCCTTACGCGCGGAGATAACGAGGACACCGACATCGGCCTGGGAAGCACCACCAATCATGTGGTGGACGTAAGACTTGTGACCGGGAGCATCCAAAATAGAGAAATGTCTCGTGATAGTGCTGCCGTCGGCGGCTTTGACGGGAAGTTGGAAATGAGCACGGCCAACCTCAACAGTCTTACCCTTGGCACGTTCCTCGTTGGTCAGATCCAAGGCCCAAGAGAGGTACCAGGTCTCACGACCAGCCTCCTTGGCGTCCCTCTTGTACTTCTCCAAGGTACGCTCGTCCACCATACCGGTCACGTAGAGGATGGATCCACCCAGGGTAGACTTTCCGGCATCGACGTGACCGATGAAGACAATGTTGACATGCTCCTTCTTCTCACCATAGATTTCCTTCAGAGTAGCCTCATCGACATCGGCTTGTTGCTCCATGGCGACAGCGTCGGCGTTACGAGCAGCCTTGGCAGCCTCGCCGCGAGCAGGGCTGGATCTTCCAGGGCTAGAGCGACCCGAGGGGGTAGGGGACGACTTGCCGCTGGCGGCAGCCTTCGAATCGGCCTTCTTCTCAGTCTTCTCGATAGCCTTGGAAGCCGTCACCTTAGCGGCCGCCTCAACAGCGGCAGCACCCTTGGTATCTCCAGGTGTAGCGGCACCCGAGGTCGAAGAAGGCGTGCTCGAGGTGGGAGCGGGGGAGGGGGTGCCGATGGAAAGAACCTTGGTCTTGGGAGCGGCGGGGGAGTTGCTGGCACCGCCAATAGACAGGACCTTAGCCTTGGGGGGAGCAGCGTTGTTGGATGCGGCGGGCTTCGGGGCGGGCTGAGCGGGCTGGGCGGCAGCGGGGGCGGCGGCAGCTTGACGGGGCTGCTGCTGCTGCTGCTGCTGGTAGCCACCGTACTGCTGGTTGTAGACCTGGTTGTTGTTAAAGCCACCAGGCTGTTGAGCGTAGGCGCCGTATTGAGCGTAGGCCTGCTGTTGCTGGTCATAAGGGTATCCACCGTAGGCCTGCTGGCCGTACTGGCCATACTGCGGGTAACCGCCACCGTAGGGCTGGTAGGTCTGTCCAGGAACGAAGGAAGCAGCACCGGGGGTGAAAGTGGCAGCACCAGGGTGGAAAGAAGGAGCCTGGGGCTGAGGGCGACCTTGTGCGTTGGGGTTCAAACGAACGCCCTCAGTCTGTCTGGAGAGCTCATCCTCCCAGGAATCGGGGGTCTGGTCGGCCATGGTGTATGTGGGGAAGACGCTAAGAGAACGACAACAAGACAAACACCAAGCAAAGTCCCCGATATATAAAAAAGGGACTGGTCTAAAAGAAGAAGAATAAGAAGGTGGGGGGGAGGAAGAAGAAGAAGAGGAGAGCGAACAATGAAAGGCAGAGAGCAACGCAGCGGCAAGTGAGGGGCGTTTTTCTTTGCGGAGGCTCTCATTTTCTCTTGTCCGCCTTTGAGTTGATTTTGCACCCCGCTGACTCAGCTGCGCCTCCCCGCCCCCGCGGCTGTGGCGTCTGGCGCGTCAAGGAACCAGCACGTGTTGTGTTTTGCATTGTTTGTCTCGTACTGTTTCTCCGCTGCGAAGAATGACTCCAATAATGACCTCGCGGGTCTGAAACGGGTCGTGTGTGAGAGAGAAAAGTGTGGAAGGTCTGCTTAATTACGCCCTTTTTTATCTATATGTTGGGAACCCCGTTGCTGGTGGCAGCCACAGTGGGTGGCCCGTTATCGATAAGCTCTGCAAACCGCCTCAGGGGCGCTACAGATCACTACTATTACTAGATCCCACCAGCAGTCACCAAGCTCCATCTTGCTGGGTACATTCCCCTCAGCAGAATCACCCAGAGGAAAAGACTGAGGGAGGCCTGAATTCTAGGCACAATGGATGCTTTTCTTACGAGGGTGTGTTCGTGCTTATAGCCCCATTCTTAATGTCCTGAGTCTAATCGTGCATTAGCTCACGCAGCAGGCGATGAACTATGCCATTCGGTAAGGATCAGCTCCTCTATCTTACCTACTTTATCTGTTACAGCATTTTCTAACTCTGTAATCAGCTCAGGCATAGCTATCACTGCAAAATATGCCATCAGTCAATCGTCTCGCTTACTCAAAGTAAGTCAAGATTGGTCTGCTTCTACGGAATTTCGCAGAAGATCATAGCTGACCATATGCGTTTCAATCCCCTTAGAACGTTGATGATGGTGAGGTGAGGGAAGAGCTACTCACGCTCCAGCACCGACTGGAAAGCAAGATACAGGTCATTTCGCCCGCTATTGACATGATTGAACTCATGTAAGTGGATTCATTTATGGGCTGATTCTGACAACGCTTGAAATTTAACACATTCTAGTGCTGCCAGAGGCAATACGTCGCTAGAGTCAGCCGTATTTCTCACAAAATCTCTTCGCTGGGATATTCAGTCCCTCGGACAGCGGCTAGCAAAGACTGCTGCATCTGAAGAACTGTATCTTAGAGGGGCAAACCCCAAAAGAGACCGTTCCCAGCACAAGGCGGAAATCAAGCTTATCATCAAAGATATCAAAAGACTTCTTGTTCGTATCGAGGATGCAGTACCGCTGATGAACTTGGCTATCACGACGTCGGGTGCTAAGCTATCAACAAACCTGCCATCGAGTGTGTCTCCATCCCGACTGCTGCAAGCAAGCACCTTCCTGACTGCTGGCGATACGCAATACTCTATGTACCCGTCTCAAGCTGTCCAAATCGGCCCTACATTCACTCTGTCTATGTACATGCTCTTCTCCAGTCACCTTCGGCCGCATGATGAAGAAGGTATTCGCGAAGCAACCTGGAAGGAAGTTATGCACAAGGCGCGTTTGAAGCTCCGCAGGGTGCCTATGGACCTAGCTGCAATTCCTCAGTCCGAAACACCACACTTCAAACTTCCTGCTGAAGCAAGGATAGACGAATTTGCCTACCAGGTGTTGATCATTGAAGATTTGGATGATGGCAGAGTTCACTCGTTTGACGAAAGTGAACCGCAACCTCACGGCTACGAAGGTGTCAGCACCGCAGGACTACGCGAAATTCTTCCAATCCACGAGATTTCAAAGATCTTTTATGCAGACACCGGCAAGATTTTAAACATAAACACTGAGGGAGAGACCAACAACCCCGTTCTCCTCCTGAAGAGAGACATCAATGCCATCCCACCCCGACGGATGGTCGAACGGGACGAAAGCTTGTCCGGCATTACCCCCGAGGATCCCCAAGAGGACGACGAGGAGGAAATCGACGAGATTCAAGCCCAGCTAGACGCCCAACTCAACGAGGCAAACACCAACCCCGGACTACCTAGGTTCCATAAAAGCTCCATCCCCGAGGAATGGCGACTCCCCAAAGACCTCGACCCCGAATGGATTGCATTCGAAGTTTACAACGAAGAAGAATCATCCGACTCCGAATCCGAAGCAGAAGAGGACCGCACCTCACCATCCAGAGCAGGATCCATCGACCCCGAAAGGATGGCGAAGCTTTCTCTCCACGACAACACAACAACGCCGTCTCGCCGCAGCACCCCTTCTTCAACGCAGCGCATATCCACAGCCACCGTCTCAAACCCCCACTTTAATAACATCCGCACATCTCTATCCCTCCTGGAGACCCTCCTCCGCCTCACCTCCCTCCAACAATTCCAGCAGCAATCCCACCTATCCATCAGCGACGAGCTTCTCAACTTCTTCCTCGAGGAATCCTCAACCACAGGCGCCGGAGGCGACGAACAACACCGCCAACGGCTCCGTGCTGACGCAAGACGCAGAGTCGGCTGGGACCCGTATGACGAGAGCCCCGTCAAGCGAAGAGGCGAGGACTATCAATACGCATGGACCTCGGAGGGCACTCCGCTCAGATTCTCGCGCGAGACAAGCGAAATGCCCTACTCGCCTGGCGATAGTAGAACCAGAGGATTCCATCTACGGTCCCGAGAAAACACCCCCGAGACACCGCTACGGTACGGACGCTCCGCCTCTGTACAGTCGTCGGATTTGAAATCCCGTGGTGCTCGGCGCGGAGGGCCGTCATCGGCTGTTCTTGCTAGTGAGAGGTCGAGGGGAGGGTCTCCTCTGTCTAGGAAGTCCACGCCGGGTCCTGTTGAGGAAGGCGTGGATGCTGACGCTGATGGCCCGTCGGAAGGATAGGTGGGTTGGCCACATTATCGATATGAATATCAACATCAAGATCAAGCAAATGACGAACGTTACGACTACGATACCGATGCGATATAAAAGGCTTGTACATGAGAAAATTATGAACACTCCTTGTGAATAGACTTGCATATCAATAGATTACACGTTCTGCAATCTAGTCCCAAAACAGGAATATCTTTCAGAAACGCTCAGGCCATATATCAATAGAGAAAAAGGGGGAGGCAGGCGTATTTGGCACTGTCAGGGGAGAAAATAAAACAAGAAAGCCAAGGCAACACGCAACTGCTAATACCAAGAACGTATCGCGTAGGGGGGATGGAAAAAGTGGAATGAACGACGATACTAGAAAAGAAGAAGGAATAGAGTGGCAATCCTAACGCCTGAAGATATCAAACAAACGACACCGCAACTCCTCGCACCGCGATCAACTCATATGTAAGGGGAACAATAATCCTTTCTCTCTTTCGGACCAGCCAGTGGTCAGTCAATAATTTGGAGAATCTCTAGCAACTATACGACGCAGTCAAAATCTGTGCTTTACTCCAAGCAATCATCCCATCATTCACTCCCAGTCGTCATCACTTTCCTCATCCTTGGCCTTCTCCTTGGGGCTGGCAGGAGTGCGGCTGGTCGCACCGCTGACAAGGTCGTAGCTGGATTCGCTGTCGGGCTGGGACTGTTGGTCGTTGGACCGGCGGGGTTCCGTGGGCTTTAGGGTATCCTTCTCGGTAGCAGTGGCAGTCGGGGTGGCAGTGGTAGCCTTGGCGGTTGCGGTAGATTGCTGGACTTGAGGCGTAGAGGGAGAGTCGGTGTCGTCATCGGAATCATCGTCCCACTTGACTTCTTCCTCGTCGACGTTGACATCTATAAGGCAAGTTAGAGATAAGAGCCATGGTATATATACGGTAGAGGGGAGATGAGGAAAAAGAGAAAAGCATACCCTTGAGAAGCTCCTTCCGCTTCTGCTCCTCGGTCTCAATAACCAAACGCAAGAAGTAGTAACGACACCAGAAGACCGCGTATTCCACCTTCTCCGGGACAAGCTTCTCCATAGCGGAGCGCAGCTCCGGATACTTCTCCAAGTCGGCGGCAATAGCATCCGTCTTATTGTCCACGTTGAAAGACTGATTGAAAGTAGACCACTCCTCACTCACAGGATCTTTCGAGAAACTCTCCAAGTTCGAATGAATGACATGAAGCTGTGCCTCGAACCGCGTAGCATGAATAACCCGCTTCCCGTCTGCATCCTTACTCTCAAATAGAAGCTTGTCCGACGACGAGTCCGTAGACGGCGGCACAATGCTGACCGCATCCTTCAACTTCTGTCCGATGTTCATCCCAAAGCGCAGGATAGCTTCGTCGGCTGCTTCCTCAGCCTTCTCGATCTCTTTGAGTCGGCGGGCGGCCTCGGCCTTGAACCGCGAGAGGAACCCCTCATTATTGTTATCCGAGCTGGCAGAAGGTCCAGCCTTCTCCTTATCTCCGGTCTCATTCTTAGGCGTAGATGACGATGTATCCGTCTCCTGCTCAGTTGTAGTACTGGTGCCAGCGCCGATGATGTTATTGTTGAAAGCCGTGCTCAGGGACAACCCCCGCGTGCGCCCGACGATACTACTCTTCAGATCCGAGAACCCCTTGGCGGCTTCCTCGCTGGCGGCGGCGTATTCCTGGCGAGCGCCTTCGTAATAGCTTTCGCCTTGTTTGCGGACATTGTCCCAGAGTCCACCGATGCGTGCACCCCAGGGGCTTGCGGAGAAAGCGCGGAAGGTTTCCTGCAGTTCGGCGTTAAGGTCGACGTTGGGGCGGTCTGAGTTGGTGGCGGGTGCATCGGAGGGGTTGTTATTGTTCTTGCTGTTGTTTTCTTTCTTGGCGGGGTCGTTGGAGGAGAAGATCTCCTCCTGGATGTGGTCGTAGGCTACATCCATGACTGCGGGAGAGTTGGACAGAATCAGAGAGGGATATCAGATGAAGTTGGAGGGCATATCGTGGATTGGAATGAGGGATGCGGAGGATGTTCTGGTCAGTCAACTGGGCGGTTTCGTTCCCGGGGCTACGACGGCCCGACCGCCTACTCACTGACACCTCCCACGTGGTGAAGAACTACTACAACTAGGGACTTGAAACACTTGTGAGCGAGGGATATAATATATGATTGTTTGCTATATATGATCTAGTCTCATGGGGTATTTCGATGCCGTTTCTCATTAGTGTCGTGATATATCGGGCTGTCCCATCATGTAGAGTCTACGAGTCTGGTAAGCTGTAGGGTTCTCCAACGCTATCTTGGCTATCCATTAAGAAGGCCGGAAGTGGCACGCTTTCCATCACACTTGATGTGAGGATCTGGCTGCCAGTCAGAATTCCACGAGGACCGGAACTTTCCTCCTGATTCTTCTTGTGGAGTCGGTCTGCTGGCTGTGAAGACTCCACTTGTACCACGTCCCTTCGCGCAAGGGGCTCAGGGGGAATGAACTCCTTTGCTCGGATGCCGTTTCCTTGCCGCGCGATAGGTGAGGATTCCGGGACCATCTCCATTGGAGCCTTGGCGGCATTTTGTGCCTGGGTCTGGCTAACTGCTGGTATGCCAGGTTTGGACATTGCACGACTGTCCATTCTAGGAGATGACGGCAGGGGTGACATGGTCCGGAGGGTTTGCTGGTCATTTGAATCTTCTGGAAACAGCTCAGCCAATTTCTGGGAGCTTAACGTCGGGATTGTACCAAGGGGAAATTGGGTAGCTGGCTGCAGCCTTTGGTAATATATCGATGCTTCGGAGGTGGGGTTTGGTTCCGGAAGCGGGAGTTCTGTTTCAACGTCCAGTCCGGATAAATCCATGGGCGGAAGATCTTGGTCTTGCGAATCGTCTTTCGAGGGATCAAAGTCAAGGTCATCAGTTGCATCAGGGTCTCCTTCGACGGGCTCTGGGCTTTTGGGAGAAGCAGGAGCGTCGGGTAAATCGTCTTCAAGGTCGCCGTAGTCGCTCTCCGCATCTGTCTCGTATATTACCGTCCTCTGTGAAGGCATCGCTCCTTCTTTGGAGACTAGAAGCCCAGGACTGTTATGTAGACGAGCTGGTTTCGTGGGTGTCTCTGCTTGATCGGCCGATGTTTGATGAGGTGTACCTTCTCGACGGGAAATCGGCGAGTCTAGATTCTCGGATTCCGGCAATATATCGTTAGGAAATAGCAACATTGGCTCTGAATCTTGGTGAGGTTCTTCTTTGATACGATGCATCGCAGGTGATTCTTCCTTGATATGCCGATCGGGAATGCCGGCAGCTACATGCTTTGGGGGAGAATGAGTGGCGCCGTGGAACTGAGAAGATGTAATTATTGCAATACCAGGACTCTCGGGAGACTGGGACGAGGGTATCTCCTGTTTGAAGCGTTTCTTTGGTGTCACTGGAGCTTCGGTCGCTTCCCGATCATTCGTAGCTTCCGTTGTCAGCGTCGCACCTTCTTCATCCTTGATTTTCTGTGCCTCGCGCCCATTCGCTTTGAATTGACGATCATCCTGTTGTTGGTAACTCTCAGAATCCCGAGAGTGCATTTGCTGGCTAGCCTGACCATCGCTCTTTTTAGGAGTAATGTAAGTATAGTCCAATTTCACATCATCGTCCGGTTCGATCTTCAGATAACGTCGCACGTAGTCCATTTGAGTGAGGGTCTTATGTCCTTTCGCCTTTTCCTTGTCTTTCTTGCTGATATTACTGCCCTCGCCGCTTTTTCTGCGCTTCTGCTTGAAGTCGCCGCCACCTTGGGAGCTCCTCTTTTTCGGCTTGGGGACGGCATTCTTTGCACCTCGTTCGAACTTGACTCCACGAATGTCAGCCGGCTTCGGCTTCAAGTGCGATGGCGGTTGATAATCGGCGTCATTATCGGAATCATCATCAATTTGAATCACCTCAGGATCTGCCCGTCGCCTGCTGCGTGATTTGCTGTCGATGTAGTCGAGATCATCGTCATCGCCATCAGACCCCGTGTACTGGGACTTTGGCGTGACGAAGTCAATCTGCGTAAGTGTCGGCTGATCCGGCAGACCGGGGAAAGAGCTTCTCTTCCAGGATCTCGACGTCGATGCAGAGGACGCAGGGAGCTCTGTCCTGGCTAATGCTGCCTTGGCCGCGTTGGTCTCTGTCGCCGGACGTACTCTAGGAGGCTTGTCTGGTGTCTGAAATTGTCCCTGACTAGTCGTGGTGCCGGTTATACCCGTACTCTCACCTTGTCTCATCGCAACTCAGAATGGTCAGTGTCGTAGGTGAGTCTGCGGAGAGCCATAGGCGTTGCACGAGTCGATGGCCTCGGACGCAAGCTCGTGGCCGATTAGATCAATGCGGACCGCGTTAATGGATTGATTCCTCAGTCAGCCAATTCGCGTCACGCGTCAAGCCCGCCATCGCCTGGTCCGTGCATTCAGGCAACAAGGCAACCACATGGCTGTTGCTCATACTCCGCCATATTACTTTCTGGTTTATACTTCGCACGCGGTTTCTGACGGATTTGAAATTTCCTTCTGTTGTCGTTCAACAGGACCCGAGAAGCCCTCTATTAATACCGAAAAGATACCAACCAGCTACCATGGCCTACCCGGCCTGTACCAGCCCTAAAGCCCATGATTTTGCTGCGCTACTAGCAGAGACTGCATAGCAACCAAATCTCAGCTAAACAGAGAGCCAGAACAACAGGGGAACGAACCAGCGGAAGAGCAGGAAAAGGAACCGTGAATGCAGCTTGGCCATTTGACACATAATGGCCGACTCTCATTGGCAGACCAGCCATCCATGCTTGTTCAACTTACCCATGCTACCGATTGAGTTCAGTATTGCGTCACTACAAGGACTCGGGGGTGCACCAACCCATCCACCTATCTAGAATGATGAACTCTTCCATTCTTACAAGCACTACCAGCGGTGGCAGGATAACCTCTACTATCCTCTACTCATCAAGAATCTCAAGTTGAATTCAACCCCATTCCCTCCTCCCAGAAAGCCCGCCGAAGAGCGCACGCCTCACACACTCCGCCACCACGAGCCCCAGATCACAGGAACCATGCTCACGAGATCCTTGAAACCCAAGGGACCTCCCCGCTGGACACGTCCAGGCCTGCCATACCGGCGGTGCATGGCCCATGTCTCGAACATCTCAGATCTCCCTACAGTGCGTTGCTCAGCCCCATGCCCAGTTCACCCCTATGCCAGGATACAACAGAACTAACCCCTCCCCTATAGGAGGATACCAAACCCTTCAGTGTCCCCATAGCAGACGACAGCTTCGAAACATACAACCTTGATCCACCTCCCTACAGCCTAGAAACCACCAAAGGCCAACTTAAACAACTCTACCATGACATGTCGCTAATAAGGTCTCTCTCTCATTCCCCCTCCCCTCCCTTCCAATCAAAATCGTTCTGGACCCCCAAATTAACTTTCCCAGACGCCTGGAACTTGCAGCCGACAAGTTATACAAGGAACAAAAGGTCCGTGGCTTTTGCCACCTCTCCACAGGCCAAGAGGCCGTCGCGGTGGGGGTGGAACACGGCATCAGCCCCGAAGATAAGGTTATTACTGCGTACCGCGCCCACGGATTCACGTTGATGCGGGGTGGGAGTGTCAAATCTATCATTGGAGAGCTACTTGGTCGTCGAGACGGTATTTGTCATGGGAAGGGTGGTTCGGTGCATATGTTCACTAAGAATTTCTTTGGTGGGAATGGCATTGTGGGGTCGAATGTGCCCCTTGGGACGGGGATTGCGTTCGCGCAGCAGTATGATGATACCAAGAAGGTGACGGTGAATCTGTATGGGGATGGGGCTGCGAATCAGGGTCAGGTACATGAGGCGTATAACATGGCTAAGTTGTGGGAGTTGCCGGTTATTTTTGGTTGTGAGAGTGAGTTCGCATGATATTCTTTATTCTGATTTTGTTTTTCATGGTTGTTCTTGTGTTGTGTTGGAACACCCTGGATCTCAGTTTCTAATTTCGTGCCTTGTTGCAGACAATAAATACGGAATGGGCACGTCCGTGGAGCGCGCTTCCGCCATGACCGAATACTACAAACGAGGATACTACATTCCAGGTCTCCGCATCAACGGAATGGATGTTCTGGCGGTGATAGCTGCAATGACGTACGGCAAAGACTACGTGTTGGGCGGGAACGGACCTTTGCTGTATGAATTCCAAACATACCGGTATGCGGGACACTCGGTATCTGATCCGGGGACGGCGTACCGGACCAAAGACGAGGTGCAGGCCGAGCGGGCGCATGATCCCATCACGACTTATCGAGAAAAGTTGATTGAATGGGGCGTGTTCAGCGACGATGAGGCGAAGACGATGGATAAGGAGATCCGACGCAAAGTTGACCGTGAAGCTCAAGAAGCGGAGAAGATGGCAGAACCACCCTTAACTTCGGACGTATTGTTCGAGGATGTTTATGTTCGTGGAAGCGAGCCAGCCCAGCGGCGCGGGAGAACCGTTGATGAGACATACTACCTGGGCTGATAAGGTGAAGCCACCGAAACTCTAATCTCGAGGGGGAGTTGCGCTTTCATAGTAATGAGCTCATAGGCATGTGCCTCGCATAACATAGTTCGGTATAGTTCTAGTCTAATTGAACGTCATCATGATTAGCAACGTCTCACATAGTAAATAAAGGGCATGCGGCACTTAGGGAGTTTGTAGCTAGTAGACCCTAACCAGACAACGACGAGTTATTGCTGCAGCCAGGTATCGTAACAAGCATCGTCCAAATGGCTACCTTGAAGACTCCAGAGAACTGCACTGCAGACTTCTCTCTTAGTCCAGTATGTTGTCACCTTGTGTTCTAAATTAGCTTAACGAGGGCAGAACATGGATCGGTCGATACCAAGCTCTAACACCCGTGGCTTAGATCGGCTCTCAAAGCGCATCCTTCTCGAAGCAGGTCGCGGATATCCAGCGTCTGATGCAGAACTCTGGTCTCAAGTTTCAGATGCACGCCACTGGAACTATTGTTGGTATGTTTCCCGCTCATTCAAATCCCCTTTATGCTAGATCGAATTTTGCGTCGGGATTATGAGCTCAAACTCTGCATGGAGCGCGGTGTATGACTTCCATGTAGCGTTCTGATTCGGGGATCATATGTCATCCCACGTTTGCTACTGCAAAGCTAATATATTTGGCTTAAAGAGGGATCGTGGGATCAGGTATCCCAAATTATCGGGTACGCCCATACGCTGATCCACCAGGAAGGGATCGCTAGGATTCAGACGGATATTCGCATCACGACTAGGTGGGTTTGGTCCTTGGAGTTTTACCCACTTCCCTGGCTGTTATCTCACACTAGTGTATAGGACCGACAAGGTGCAGCCTATGGAGGCCAATATAGCCTCTGTGCAGAGGGCTCTCGCGACTTGAGATGGCCGTGAGCCAAACGTTTGGGCGCTTATAGGAAGATGTGCGTCTTGTTGTGCTTTGAAAGCCTAAGTTTCGGTACAAGTCAGTAATCTAGGATGCCAAGTGAATGATGAACGTTGTTTACAGAATCTCCTCAAATCCACACCTAACTAGCACCGTACTCAATTGTTGATATGTAGCCACCCCCTCTCCCCCAATATGTTCTAGCGAGGAGATACGTAAAGGTATGTAATAAACTGGACGACTCTGTCCCAGAAACCTTGTATGTATCCTAGGATCCCTGTTATGGTCCGAGAGCCCAACTGATCATAGACCAGGATGCCGCTCCTGTGGGATCCACGGAGGAGGAAAGTGAACGAGACGCAAGAGGGGAGGAGGCTAATTAACCTGTGACAGCGTCTCCTGCTGTGTGTCCTTGCCCATCACCGTTTTGGCCCACTGCACTATAGTGAGAGGTGCATCTCATCGTCGTGCTCCGGTGAGAACGATCAAGTTCGGGCGTGCGTATCTAGATGCAGACCGCGTATTAGCGGCATTCGCTAGATCTATTTTAGAGCGTACCGGCCACAGGCAGGTGTCCTATCATCGGGATGATGGCGGGGTAAATTGAGTCTGGATTCATTCACATGGTCGAAGTGAGCCTTTTTCTTGCGTTAGTATCATCTAACCCGAGGTTCCCCGAACATCAGAGCAAGATTCCTGCGGTAATTGGCAGGAAAACCAAATGCAACTAGCTGGGAGCTCCTGCATCCCGGTGGATACGGGAGGAGGGGAATTTGTTGCCTGGCAAAGTGGGAGGCATGCAGCCACGCATATCGACTTCACAAGATGGGTGTTGTTGGTCAGCCACAACTCTCTGGGAGGCGTTGAGAACAGAGAGGATGAAAGAGGGCCCAGCCACGATAGATCTTGGGGAAGGGACAGACAGATCTCGTTGGCAGAGAGAGATGAATAGATAGCCGTCCCAGGGCCATGGACGAAGAAAGCCAGGGAAAAGGCACGGTTGCCAGGACGGGGCTTAGCCTGGACGAGCGCATCAAATGAAGGATGAGTTTGGGGGTGGAGAAGTTCATCTGGCGGATCCTTCCATGGCTGGAAAAGAGGTGGAAATTGGGAATTGGGAATTGGGGATTGGGAAAATGGGGACAAATTATTGACTTGCTGGCCAGTCATGCCTCTTGCCTGTTCGGGACTCGCTGCGATTCGACGCCTGGGCGACGCTGGAGTTCAATCTGTTGCTTACTTAGTGCCGTCTCTCGTCCTCCAACCAGTCCACCCAGTATAATGGAGCCACCCATTGCCCTGATGCT
This sequence comes from Aspergillus neoniger CBS 115656, assembly GCF_003184625.1. Taxonomy (NCBI): domain Eukaryota; kingdom Fungi; phylum Ascomycota; class Eurotiomycetes; order Eurotiales; family Aspergillaceae; genus Aspergillus; species Aspergillus neoniger. The sequence goes on from NW_020291134.1 coordinate 392,399, forward strand.
ACTATCCCCAGGAGGATATGAACTTTGTATATATGCAGAATAGAGAAAGGTTGATGGCATTGAGTCCAAGGGCTCGAAGATCCAAGCCTGAAAAAAATAGTATTGCATTATAAAAATGAAACATGGTGAGAGTTTTGAGCTGGCCCTTTTCGATTGTAGGGGACCAAATCAAAAGTACGCAGCAGGAAGAATTTACCATGATGACAGAACGCTGTCAAGAAGGAAGGGTTTTACCATCCAGGTAGAGACTTCTCTTACACTGGTCTTCATATTCCTGGGGGAGGCAAGATCTGCAGCGTAAGCGTTCAATTTCTTAGAGATGCCCGGGCATGAATGGCTGCTGGGGATAGTAATCCGGGACGCCCGAAACCAAACTCTCCGGTCCAAAAAGGTCTCTCCTTCCCCCCCAAAGTCTTACCTTTGGCCTCTGCAACGATGACACGACCACGGCCTTGGGTCCTGTCTGTCATGCGCGAGACAGCTGGCTAATGCACCCGATCATGTCCCAAGAAAAGCAATTTGGACTCTAGACACTAGAAAGCAAGCCGATGATTCGTTTATCGTTTGGTATTGACGGCCCATAGTGCTAGTAATGAGTAGTACTATCCAGGGAGCATGGCACGAGCTGAGCTGGCCCGAAACAGATCGTCCGCCAGGCCAGCACACCATCCCATCCCCTCTTACCGTCCACACGGACTCGAGATGAAGAAATTCCGCTAAGCTGGCTCTTACTATTCCGGCCTATACGTGCCAGAATTAATCATGCAAGCTGTCTGCAATGTAACATCATTGCTTTTTGCTTTAGGCAAAGGCACATGTAGTCAACTGGAACCAAATCCCCACAACGATGTGTTAGCACCAACATGCAGCTTGTACCTAGGACATGCCTTGCCGGTCTTGGACCGCAGTACTACGGAGTATTGGGGACTGTAAAACGTAGTGAGGATCTCTGCTCATGCGTGCAGAGACCTGATTTGAGGACGGCAGAAATCTCTTTAACGCTGCAGTGATAGAAAAGGAGGGCCATTCCATGGAAGCTGGTTGGTTAGTTCATCAATGCACCCAGCACGAAACGGTATTTGCGGTGCTCATCAATCAAGAGGGTAGTAGGGATGCTCCGTCTCAGGCTCAATTTGTGACTGGGTACGGGACAGAAAAATGTCCGGCCTGCTTTGAGATCCGGAGACTAGAACAAGAGACCAAGGCGTTTTCTTCTGCATGGTCGCCTTGGTGAGTCCCAGATCCAGTACGCTGGGAGCGCCGTGACATGGTTACACCCACTTATTGCCAGGCATGCAAGTAATTCCCAGCTTAGCGCGGGAATGTCGCCTCCTCGGAAACATGGTATAGCCTAGAAGAAAAGCAGCAGAATACCTTTTGGTTAAAGAGCGAGACAGTTACGGAGGCGTTGAATGAACAAGGACCCGACTGTAGCTGGGTGAAACGGAGGATCTGGTGGGAACGGGGGAGTATAATTGGGTATACATGAAGGGAAAGTATCCGCATGCGGAAGTCCGCCCTGTCGACGCCTTGTGGCGGGTGAGAGCGTCCTTGAGGGTGTCGAGGACATCAGAAACCAGTAATTATGGGGATCTAGTCTAGGAAGCTCGCAGGACTTGGCATGTCGTTCTCTTCCTCGTTCTTACCTGGCGCAGACGAGTCTTCCCCTATCAGAGCCAAGAATGCGTAAACCATGCCCACCCGAGCTACGGGGCATGCGCGCCGCAGCCCCGTTTGGGATCCCTTTTGTCTCGCGTCACTTAGGAGCTCATTGCAAAGCACACCGCGATCCTGACACTGTCGCACTCTGTGATCCTGTTGTACCTGTTGTACCTGTTGTACCTACATAGACTGTTGCTGTTGCTAAGCTTTGTTCTGGGTAACAACCCACAATAACATTTTGGATTTGTCGTCGCCATGCCATTTAAAAAATTCCTTGACTGAAGTATCATCACCACCATTTTGGGGTCCCCACCGCCGTCCATACATCGCTACAAAGACAGTAGCAGTAATGTAGGATGGATACGTGATAGTCCACTTAATTTTTTTGGTGTGCACGCTGTTACAGCAGTAATTCCATAGTCTGAAAGTTAGAGGTGCCGTAGACCTTCAGACATTTGCACCAGTCCATAATGTGAGAGACCACAAGTAAGCCGAGATCTCACCCAGTGGAATCTAGTAGTAGGACGCATACTAGCTACTAGTTGGGAGGAATTAGGGAAGGTCGTTCCAGCCTAGCTGCTATCTTGAATTTATTTTCGGCACCGGCTCGGTTGTCAAGGTCATTGGAAGGAGGGTCGGCTGCAAGGGCTAAACAAGGCCAGCGACCACGGAGACAGAGCTACTAGTAGCTGGCAGTAGTACTCAAGAAGAGCCGGACAACGCCGGGTCTTGAGCCAGAGCATCACGGTGATAGCAATTACTTACTTAGGTAGCAGATCTGACTTGGCTTGGTAAGAGAAGGGAGCCACTCCAGTGACAGGGATCGAAAAAGCCGTTGGAGTGATCAGTCTGATAGTCCACCATGGTGATTGACGGACAATCTCAGCATGCAGTAGCCCAGCCGTCACTATTCTCCTCTGAGAATTAGTGAGTGGCACTTGCTAGGCTCTTACGTCCTCTAGTGTATGGAAGTGAGACGGCCTGGTCCTGCCACTCCAGGAGATGGGGCTTTTTTATTTTTCTTTTTTCTCTAAGCAAAGTCCGCGCCTCCGCTAAAAAGCTCGACCCCCAAATGATCGGAGCAGGCTTAGTCTCACTTGGAGTCCTTCCTTTTCTTCGATGGTGGCCCCCCTCTTGCCTCCCTTTCCACCCCGCTAGGCTAAACCTCTAGGTATCTCTTTTGGACGGCCTCCATCGGCCTCTCCGATAGTCTTCCGTTTCGCTCGGCTCCATCGTCCATTCCACTGAAATCCCTGTAATGGGTCAACAGGGTTCTTAACCTAATGTATAATATACGAGGTATAACATTTGAGTAGCGCTATTCCGAAAAACTGGGACAAATCACCCAATCTCCGAGCAGCAGGGACTCAAGATGACTCGCTATCCTTTCCTGCGGGTGGGACATGCAAACCCAGACTAGCGAATGATGACTGGGGACACTTGTCTCCTGTTTGCTCGTATCAATGGGAATATGCATCATGCAGCGCGGGATCTGAAGAAGACAGATCCCTATGTGCAAGAAAATGGAAAAGGACACATCACTGCTGAGCTCAAGATTTTCCCAGCATTACGCTTCTCAGACCAGGGGAAGCGAGAGGCCATCGTGGGTGTGATGGTATGATGGGCCTCAACGACATCATTCAAGGAAAACCTAAATAAATTAAACATGGCATCGCACGATAAGTTCGGCACTGTAAGCCCTGCTCCATGTATACACGACCGAAAAACTGATATTGGCGATGGAGGGACATTCCTATGCTGGCTTCGTTTGACGTGAACCGCTTATTCGACGGGGAGGAAAGCGAAGTATTACCCTGACACCAGCGGTATTGTAAGAACAGGGCGATCATCTCATGTATGACCCGGCAAAAAATCCATCAAGGTACCAGTCAGGCACTTCTCTTACAATAGCGACTGGGTGGAGAGGTGCGTGATGGCTTGGTCTTCTAAAATTTAGCCGGCAATTGATGAGAAAAGCATTGTTTATGGTCATTTATAAGATCCCGACGGAAGGCCAGCTCTTGATACCATACACGTATCATTTCCTACCCAGATTACTCGGGAGGCAACTCATCTAAGTAGTCCTTCCGTATCCGTAAGATTGCCCAGATGAGTGTGAGCGCTGAACAGAGACTTTACAATTCATCGAATGCCAGGCACGAAGTTGGTATCTCACTTCCTACAACACCAAGTCTATGCCAATCTCGGATGGCGGAGAGGATCAAATTTCAACGTTCATTATACATATCCCAGCTTGAGCTGAGGCACCTGAAGTTATCGCAGGAATGATGAAAACGTTCAACTGCGCCGAGTCTTGATCGACTAGTACCTTCAGGTATGGCATGCAGGTAAACTTGGATGATGGGAAATCCTTTTCGACACCGAAGTGGGCGGAGTCAGTCCAACTGCAGACAATGCGCTCTCTTAGAACTGTACTACTATGCTAAGCTACCGATAGGCTAGTATGTTCTCGGGATTGTTAGGACCATTTGGCATTTACCCAATATATTTTGATTATTACCTTCGTCAGGCTAGTAGCTAAGCAGGAACCTCGCGACCAACAATGCTTCTGCGGGGCGACGATCCAGTCAGAGTCAAACCCGTGCAAGCGACCAATTTCAAATTAACAATGAGACATCTGCGACTGTCGTACGATGTTGGGGAGGGGTATTCATCCCTCCTTTGGGTACGAAAGCCGGGAATGAGTTGGGATGGAAAGTGGTGACTGCCAGTCCAAGCTTAGTAGTCTGCATCATCGTTCATACTTGTCGGTGGTTGAAGAACCGGTTTCCCTATGCGGAGTGACCATGTGACAACAATCGTTCGGGTGAGTTGCTTGATCCTGCTACTATGTAGTCAGACTTGGAGCTACTGAACACACTGGAGATTTTGCTTGCTGTAACTACACCAAACATCTACAAATATACAGTACACACCTGTGCCAATATTCCCAAAGAAGGGACATTTGACTCAACAAGAAACTTTCACCCTTCAGAGACGGGAGCTTCCCGGCATCACTGGAAGTGGAGTGTGGGCCTCATGAATTTGGAATCAAACCAAGGGGAGCAACCAGAAAGCTGTCGAGGTCGTGTGGGACAAAAGTGGAGGGGAATTCCGCCGACGAAAAGGTGGGTCAAAAGTATCCCGACAGACTGGATACTGCGGTACCTCCGTCTGCTCTTGAATGATTATCGCTTCTCTTTTTCTTCCCTTTTTTTCCTTTTTCTGTTTTTTCTCTTTTGGTTATTTCTCATCCCCAGAGCCACAAAGCTGGTGGATGAACTGAAATCCAAGGCCGAAAAAGGCCGGGAAAATGCTGAGACATGCATCCTTAACTGGCTGTCTGCCAGTTAGTCTATTTAACTTTCCTAGAGTCAAAGATATATTTCGCAGGTTTATCTTACTGTGTACTAGGATCATGCAAATGCATGCGCCGCAACACCCGTCTAAATTCAGCCCAGTCGGATATTGGGGGTCGTAGTAGTCCATGGATGCGACTTTCCGGCGGTGCGGCACCAACAACCATTGGATCCCAATTTCGGTTGAAGATCACCCAATCTGCTTCCCCTCTTGGATGATGTATCACTGTTCCATCCCGGAAGTACCGTGGAAGTCTTACTCTTGCACCTTGTTGCACGGAAATCATGCACTATCATCTTCGTCTTCTTTACAGGGGAAGAAAGGCAGCAGCTACAGCATCCTGCGAGACATGTCAGGATTCCAAATGCTTTTCTCGAAGAAAATGTCCGGACCATTCGGGCCGCCACACTGGGTATGCCGACCAACATTAAGTTATTAACCGACCTTTACCATCTCGACCATCTGGGCCCCTGATTAGCGAGCGTCTTTTAGTCCGATATGCACAGGACTATCAATTTAGTAATAGTGTTTCGCCCCCCGTCGCTGGCTGCTCCCGGCAGCCTGGGACGCCCGTGCTTTTTTTCTCACCCTTTTCCTTTTTTCTCCCTTTATTCCTGTCGCTATGGATTCTGATTAGTCCGGCAGCTACCCAGTAACCTGGCACCAATGCCCAGCGGGAGGGGCCATTATAAAAAGAAAAGCAGAAAAAGGAAGAAACAAGACGGGCCGGAGGAAAAAAAATTAGGCAGATCCTAATGACCTACTGATGAATGCGTTGTCAATCTCCCCCGGCCTGGCCGCAATAATTGAACGCTAGTGTATGTCTTCCCCTCATACTGAGAAAAAAAAAAGGCTACCTAATTTGAAACCACGGTCAACTCCGACCTGAAGGAATGGGAGACGATCCTCAAGTCGCTTCAGGTTCAGGTGATCATGGAACCCCTGCCGGGAACCCAAAGGATCGGAGGGCCATTCGTCTGCGGTAGTACCCGTTGTTTCCGAGCGGAAGCTGTAGAAGAAGAGAGAACTTTCCGAAGGGAGTCAAAATGAATTTGATTAGCTTTGTGTTGGAGACAAGAAAAATTTTTTGAGGAGGGGCTTTTTCTCGGTGACGCTCGGCAGGAAGAATGACCACCACTAACATGACCTACTTGCGTCTTCCTGCGTCCACCGTACTTCGTATCGGAAGGCAACAATGCAGAGGCAAACGGGAAATTAAGCACCTACATACATGGGCTACATGCAGCAAGCAACATGCGGGAAGCCCAGCTCTGCGGACATTGGGCCAGCCAGTAGGTAGGTGTGGACGAGGTAGGCATAGTGTCCAAGTGTTTCCCAAGTAAGTCAAAAAAGATTAGGATCAGACATTGGATGGGCTTGGGATTCCCACCACCCGAACAGAACCACCCACTCGGTTCACACGAGTAGTAGTTTGGGTGCAAAGTTGGAGTAGTCCACCTCTCTTAGTCTATTATTTTTGATTGTTTTCCCCCCTTCGCGCCCGTGGGTACCCCCCGATCCCCTAGTACCCAGTACCTTATAGCGAGTATTTATTACTATACAGTAGAAACCGCCGCCTAAGGACCGAAAAGTCTTACTGCAAGTAGATAGGGATAGTGTACTACCCTAACTGGGCTGGCCAGCTACTGTGGCCTACCAATCTATATTTTTGATTTTGCATTTAATTTTCTTTTTGGTTTTTCTGTCTTTTCTTCTCTCCATTTTTTTTTATCATTTTTTTATTATTCTTATTCTGAAATAATAGCTTTTTTTCTCCCTGTCCAATGGTGTGCAATGGCTGTCTCGCAAATAAAAAAGCCCCTTAATTATGGTAATTGTCTGGCCCAGTCAGGGCCAAGAGTTTCTGGTATCTTTTTAATTTTCTTACTTCTATTTAGCTTTGAGGAGGATTAGGTATCTTCCCTCCCCTCCCCCATCCTGCTAAAGTCAAACTTAATCCAACCTGTCGGGTTCAGGGAAGGAGATTGGGAAAAGACAGCCGACGGCCCTCTGCCACCCACTTCTAATGCTACCTACCCACAAATGTCAACCACCC
>NW_020291135.1:0-10715 GCF_003184625.1 Aspergillus neoniger CBS 115656
CCCCCCTGGCCAACTAGCAGGTCAGACAACAACAGTCTGGAACTCTCCCTGCTTTGCTTCGGGTGGATTGTTTCGGTTCCCTGACACTTGACTAGCTCATTTTACTACGGAGTACTATTCTAGTATCTACGTATCTAGTTCTAAAACAAGACGTGTCAATAATCCATAACTTCCTCCTCCCCCCGTACATTTCATTTTATCTCTCTCGTCTATCAATCAATCAATCAACCCATCAATCGCTATGAGTCTCAAAGAGCTGACAAATCCACATCAGCTTGTAGGAAAAAAAAAAAAAAAAAAAAAAAAAAAAACCGTAGTAAAAAGCAGAATACTTCCCATAGATACATACAAGTCCGTCCAATCATGACCAAACAACAACGCTGGGGAATATACAGAGTCCGTTTAATGCAGTAAGAATCAGCTAGTCCCTCCCTCCATCCATTTTCCTGTTTACCTCTTCCCGTCCTAAGTCCTTCTCGGGTAGAGTAAATTAGTTCTCTTTCTGCCCGTCCATCCTTTCGCACCCTCACTTTCCTCCATTTAGAAATCGCTCCGGAATCCTAGGCATCGGGGGCGGCACCGCGGCGCTCGAGCTGTCCCCCTCGTCTTCATCTTCGTCCATCTCGTCCTCGAGCTCTTCCGGGTGACTACAAATCAGAAACCCGTCAGTATACCAGACACCATGACAAATCCCACAGTCCCATTCTGGAAAACGAGGGGCAACTTACGCAAGGAGTTCCTTAATGTTCCGCATCTCATAGTGCTTCTTCCGATGCTGCTCGAACTGGCGATGCTTTGCCTCGGCTTCGCCCGCCGTCATCAACGTATCTCCACCAGACTCCGTCTCGCCATTCAGCTCGCCAGCCCCGACTACAACGTGCTTCCCGCCCCGATGTGAGTCATTGCTCAGGCTTCGTTCGCGCACGATCCGATCCGCATCTCCCATATGCGCATCACCACCATACTCCTCGGCCTCTCCCAGCTCCAAATCCGGAATATCGTCCTCTGCGATCGCCTTCTTGGGCGCCTTCTTCGTCTTGTCCAGTTCGTCCACCACCACCTCTTGCGCATCAATCAGACTTTCCTCACCCGCCAGCTCGTCTTCATCCTCGGCGGGGTCATAGCGCGGCGCATAGGGAGTCTTGGGTTCATCGATCTTCATCTTGGCCGTCTTCTCCTGCTCGGTCAGATACAGGTTGGCTTCGTCCCACTTCAGGCGAGGCGAAGACTCGTCGTGATGACCGTGGATGCTGGCAAGAGACTGTCGTCGCGACGAAGACCCGGGGCGAGTGTTGGATGACGACCGACGTCGACCGGCATTCTGGAGGGTGTTCTGAAGCGTGATTTCCTTGGTGTCCGTAGAGTCGGCCGAGGTCGGAGGGATCGTCAGAGTAGCGTGAGCATGCTGCGCGACCTGGGGAACTTGAGAGCTGGAGTTCTTCAAGATACCTGCTGTCCGATTAGCGACCAGACGTAGAACGGGGATGATCGCAAGAGGCTTGTTTACCCTTGGGTCGCTTGTGTGCATCCTCCATATGGTGAGACATGATCGCTAAGCGCACCGAAATCAAGTCGTGTAGTCAAGATGTATAGATGGAATAAGATAGAAAGTTGGTAAAGTAAACAGCAGCGACCGCTGTCGAAGGAAAATAAAGTATGAGAAAAATGAAGAGGGGAAAGGCGGAAAGGAAGGGGAAAAAAAAGACAAGATAAGAAAGCGGATCAGATGCGCAATAAATGCGACCCGAAAGAAATTAAATGAGCCAGGGAAAGGGAAAATTCAATGAGAGTCAGCTGCAAGTGCCCGAAGGAAAAGGCAGTATCTGAGGCTGAGCTGGCGACGAGACACACAGGAAGGAGGCCTGGATGAGGCGGGGGTGGGATTCCTCAGCCTCTGGCGATGAGTCCGACAAATGAGGGCGGTGGCACGGTTGCTGATGATGAATCACGTTCGCGCGGTCCAGCTGGATCTGATGATTACCTGGTGGCTCGATTCACTTTCTCTTTTTGTCTTTGCTTAGCACGAAAGGGGTAAAGGAGAAAGAGGAAAAAGGGGTCAGAGAGTAAGGCGACCAGGAGATGGTGCAGTTGGGTTGACAGTTCTTGTAACAGAAACATCGAAAGAGACAGAAGGAGCAGAAGAAGTAAATGCAAACAGACAGCCAGCCGTGACCTGGCACGTGGGGCTGTCCGTCGATGACGTCGCAAGCATCCGAGGGGGATCTCTTCTTCACCTCTCAAACTGTCAGAGATCGACTGTCGACTCCCGACCCACTACGTGGTTGCTACCTGACTACCTGACCCCATCAACGTTGCATAAAGCTGCTTGTATTCTGAACCCTGGTGGACCGGGTTTCCCTGCGTCCCTCCAGTTGCGGTCCGAGGTGCTAACGAACTACAAAGCGTTTCTACACTCCCGTCCTTGTCCCGGTATGCGATAGAACTCCAAGAGCCCGATTCCTTCGTCCCCCGTAAAGATGCGACAACTCACCAGCAAGATAAAAAAAGCCAAAGAAACAAAATGGTAGACGAACAAGTGATCGAATAGCAGAATGCCGCCCCAAGCACAAAAAAGAGGTGTAAGTGTATAGGGGAATCTCATGACCCTGCCCAGCTCCGTGAAAGACGAAGGACATCCCGCAGAAGGGTAGCATAGCAAAATACAACAGCCAAGGGGAAACCGGGGAGAACACCGTCCATCCAGATCTGTCAAACAGGATATCAATAGATCTGCGCGTCTGCACCAGGATTAGTTGCGTAAGTAGACCCGCGCCGGATGCCAAACATCGGCAGGTCGTGAATGGTATCAATATCATAGAAAGAGGTGAGAAGGAAAAAAGATATAAGTCCTAAAGATGATCACAAGCACATGCTCGCAAGCAATAAAAGAAAGAAACGAATCGAAAGTAAGGAAAGTACTGAGTATGAGTAGAACTGCAAAATAGAAAAGGAGATTTATGCAATAGACTCGAACTCCTCCCGCTCCCGAAGTCGGTTGCGCGCAAGTTCGTCCCCGCCATTGGCCGACAACTGCATCCAGTGCAGTGCCAGGCACATGCTCTGCGGGTCAGACTTGGAATCCTTGTCGCGGCGGTACATCATTTCAGCCTTGAATGTGTCTCGCAGCAGTGTGAGTGGTAGGGTTACCCGCGGGAGGAGTTCGGGGTGGGTAAGGTAAAGAATGGCCAGTTCCCGCTGGGCAACTGGATTGCCTTCCTTGGCAGTGATGATCCACATGCCCGCAGCATCCTCGAGGGCGTGCCCGGGCCGGGTTGTATGGTCGTAGCCAGGCGGATGGCGCCGACTGAATTCTTGAGATACAATGTTATCGGCGATTTCGACCATGCTATTGCAGATCTCGTCCTTGAGGCTCAGCGCCGCCAAGCCAAACTGTAGAAATGCAGTCCCGCTGTCGGTCTTGTTCAACGTCTCCGAAGGAACAAAGGCTGAGATGAACTGCAAGTCACGGAAAAGAGTCTTCGGCTTCACTTCAAGGAGGAGGCTGCGAAGAGCATCCACAATTTGATTCTCGGTGGGTGCACAATAATCAGAGGGTCGGGAGTCGAAAATGACAGACTCGGCCGCAGGAGTCGTCGGTGTATGAGAGGATTCCTGGGCATGAGTCCGCTTGGCATCAGACTCGGAGAAGCTATGACGGGCACTTCTCTTGTTCTGGAGCCCGGGAGTACGACCTCGCGGGCAGGAGGGCGGCTCAGTTGCACTGAATGGGCTTGCATCATCGTTATCGGAGTTCAAAGATGCAACAACAAGCGCCCGCAGATCCCGCAACGCCTTCAGCTTGATAAATGGGTTCCCATGTCGCGAGAAGACTTCTATGAGGCGTCGAAAGACAGTACCGTACGAGAAGCGCTGGGTTTCATCTGACTGCATAGAGTTGTCAGCGGCAGATGCAGACGGTGTCTCGGCATCCCCGGTTGTTGATCGATCTGCAGACTCCAGCGATCTGCTTCTCCGACGGTCCGACGGTGTGCGCTGGAGAGAATGATGAACGAATCGCTCATCACACTCGGTGTAAAATTGCTGAATGCGCGCGCGTTTCTTCATCTGGGTTCGGATTCTTTTCTGTTCCAGTGCGTTTCCAAACCAAGCGTCTGTCTCACTTCCACAGCTCCACACCGGGGAGCCTAAGTCACTCAAGAGCAAGCTCGTCAGGGTCTGTTTCAGGCCGTCCAAGAAAGCTCCTTTGCTGTGTGTTTTGCGATCATTGCGACGTGACGGCTGGACACCGTTATCGCTGAACATAGAGGGGGGTCGGGAATATAGGCTGGAAGCACTTGGTGCATAGTGTGCGGGTTGTGGTGTTGACCAGAATGTGCTGAACGAATCGCCGGTAGTAGTTGAGGCAGCCCTTCCTGGGGACCCGCCGATTGAAGAGGCGTCTGTGATCGAAGGCTCCCGAGGGATTTTCCACTTATCGGACATCAGACTCTGGAAAGAGGACTTGGAGCTCAGCGGAGGTAGGTCCTGCGTAAACCGTGAAGTGTCTGATGAACGAGTAGTAGTCCCGTGGACTGGCGAGGCATGTGGCGTGTCTTCACTGGAGATATTGAACGGTCGCATGCTCGAGGAGAGGCTTAGGAAGCTTCGGTTACTGGAGCCCTCGTACATGGCCCGCTCTTTGTGATACAGTTCGCTGGACCACAGCACCGGGGTTTCGGCCATGGTCTCGCCAACGAGTCGATTGATGCTTGTCTTTACCTCGTAGCAGAACCGGTGGATTCGCTCCTCACCTTTGCAGAAATTGTCGATGTTGTTGTGAGAGAGCCATTTGCGAATCAAGTCCACCTGCTCGTCCGACAGCTTGTTGGGACCACCTTGACTGCTTGGTGCCTTCATAATATTCATGACTTGCAACTCTGGTTTCTGAAGAAGGGAGTTTCCGAAGGGTCTCATGCTGCTGCGAGACCGGCCATCGCTTGGTGCTTGTCTGTAGAGGCGAGCAGAGTAGATCATAGTCTTCAATGCTAGTGCGACATGTTTGGCATCTTCGTACCTCATCGAGTGCTTTACGTCAGTCATGTACCACATCTTGTCTCGAAGTTTAGCCACGGTGGCCATCAAGTCCTTTACGGATCTCTGCACTCGTTGTACATGCCTGTTGAGGGCAACGAGATCAGTTTCACACCGTTCAATAACCGCCCGTGAGGTAGCGAGTGAGCGGACACACGATGCATGCATGGGCTCAAGGATCCACGAGTCGTCGACGCGTCGAGAGGGAGAGTTTGCAACGCTGCGGACAAGCTGTCGGCCGGCATTCCACCAGTAGTGGGCCCCGATGAAATCAGAGTCATGATGGCAGTGTTCCATGGCCCTATCGAACTTTTGCTTTAGGGATAGATGGGCTTCTTGGGATACGCCATAAGTATCTATGAAACCATACTCTGCAGCATCATCGGCAGGGTTATCTTGAATCAGTTTCACAATGGCTGTTTGGAGAGCTTCAGAGTTGTCTTCAATTCCCAAGGTGGTGGACTGAACGTCGTCCACAGAATCGTGCTCCGGAAAACTGGACGGGCCATTATCGGGGAAAAGACCCCAGGTCAAGCATCTTCCATTTCGGCTCATGGAGAAGATGGTCCATTCTTCAGCTGCAGGTGGTTCCAGAGTTGTACGACCATCAGGCTCGCTCAGATCTGACAACTCGAAGCGGATCCTGTCAGCATTGCGACTCATGCAATTCTCCGGTAGCGACAGAAAGGCCATGTCAGAAGCAAATAATCTCTGGTCCTGGAGGGCGTGAATGGACATGTTATCGGAAGGAGGCCGGAAAAATCCTGGCTCAATGATAGACGCTATAGAGCGATCTGACCGAGCGGCCAAAGAACCAGCAGGGGAGGAAGGCATCCCGGAAGACGAGAGCGGGGAATTGCATGTAGAAGCGGTTGTCCTAGGGAATAGAGCATTCAGCAGGGTTAAGATGTCAGCAGCGGAGAGCATCAAGAATGCAGCAGGCGATTGCCGGCTGCTGATAGCTGTCGCGCGGGAAGAGGTTTGTATTCCGAAGACGTTCCTGCGAGGGTCGGCATGGTCGAACCGGCAAAGCATGCTCTCAACGTGCCTTCTCACCGTGGGACGAGCCATAGAATAGTGGTTCCTACAAGGTGAATTAGCGAATGCTCTAGATAAGAGCTTCACGTAGTGACTGGACAAAGGGACAACGGACATGGAATGAAGGACGGCAAAGACTTGCGAGTAGGCACGGAGTCCGACCTGTCCGAGGAGCTTCTCTCTAGCATCTTTTCTGATATGGAAGTCAAGCAAGAGACCGTGTGCCTGGACATAGTGTTAGAGTAGGAGCTTTGAAACATCTGGGTGAGCCTTCTCATACCTCAGGGTAGGTCAGTGCGCTATAGAGGAATTTTGCAAAGAACCACTGGACAAACAAGAACTCAAGGAAACGGTCACGACCGTCCTGACGTTCGAGTTTCTGCAAAATAGCACTGCTCAATTGCATCACCGCATGCGGAAGCCCTCCATCTGGGTCATCCAAAAGCTGGAACAATGCATCTACTGCAGAAGCAAAAAATTCCTCGGCCACATCGGTCTTCAAGGGGTCGGGAGGCTCTGTACCAAAACTCATGCCAGGGGGAGTTTCTACATGTTCCAGGAGAAATGCGCCGGTTTGCAGGATATCCATGAGATAGAGCTCAAATTTGGGCTTCGCTTTCCATTCACTGTTTGTGGCCCAGGAACCTAAAATGTGGCCGAGTAGGGGATCGTACTTGATGCCGCCATCGGATACAAATTTTGCAAAGACAGACGACCAAACATCCAAGCGGAGCTGTGCTTCCGGGGCATCTGAATCCAATGGGGACGCATAAACGTTGAACAGTAGAGTAGACAGGGCATCCGTACGCTCAAAAGTCAAGGCGCGATCTTTAAGGGAAGAGGCAGAAGAGCGCTTTGAAAAGGAGGCATGAGTCCGGGAACGGGATGCAGGTGGTGGGAATGACATCTCACTGGGATCGCTTGCAGCGCCCGCAGATGATACCAAGGCCGTCAGTTGGCCAGGAGTCAAGGCTCTGATCCTCTCCAAGATGAATTGAGGATCGGTACGGGCCAAATGTAGAATTTCCAAAAGATCGGACCTAGATTGGGGACTCAACTGAAGGAAAAAGTCCGGGGAACGGTCCACGGGGGACTCGCGGATGGGCGACCATTCTTCCAACGGATCCTGCCGGTGAAAGTTGCGCCGGAAAGCGGAATCGCATGATTCCTGGAGGTCTACCAGGGTATGATAGAGAGCAACAAAATTGGGCTTATCATCGTGTTTAAGGCGGTCGACCAAGCCTCGTTGGACGATTGAACTGACGCGGACGAAGCGCGCCGAAATCCCCATTGAAACCTTAAGGGCATGGAGACGGTGCTCCAAACTCTTCCGACGGCTCTGATTATGATGATTTTGACGATAACGAACGGCCAACTCCTCAAAGGATACCTTGGGCAGCTCCGTAGGCAGGGCGCCATGGTTGTTTTCCTGGGACTGTCCATCCTGGGAGCAGACGAGGCTTGCGACACGCGAAATCGGGCGATCCAAGTCGCCAGACTCACCTATGGTGCGACCCGCCATTGCGTCGGGAGAAAAGAGCATGGGAGACATGCTAGAAGTCGCAACCGGAGTGGAAGATTGAGGCGCGGCCTCACATGGTGTAGTTGCCTGAACGGATGAGGGAATCAAGCCTGACGAGCCAGAAAACAAGGCCGAGCCGTTAGCACGTAGTTAGTCGGGCTGGGTGGCTATACTATTGGGGAAAGGACAGCAATCGATCGCATGAAGCAAGCCAATATCGATGCGTAGGACAGGGGGCCAGGCGATTCGGCAAATTAATTTGCCAATTAAGTGGACGCGCACAAAATGACCCGAAAGGAGTAAACGGAGGAAGACAGAGCGAAAAAATGGGACAGAAAAGAGTCGAAATCGAAGAAGAAGAAGAGAAGGCAAAAAAGAGAGCCGTGCGCGCACATACAGGTCACATAAGCCAAGGTGGATGAAAGAGCATCGGATTGGGCATCGAACATGGTGTTGCCATGGGCAGTCGTCTCCTGGACACTAGGCCGAGACGAAGACAGCTGAGGTTGCAAGATGCCCCCGGCGCGAGAAGCTCCCTCACTAGCGCATGGTCCTCCTAAAGGAGAGGCAGTAGGTGAGATTCGGTCCTCATGGGGGGAATCCAGATGGTGATGAATGGCGGACACGATGGAGAGCTCCAGGATGGGAGTGGGGGCGACGAGAAGATGGTAGTAGTGGTGGTGGTGGTGGTGGTGGTGGTGGTATTGGTAGAGGGTTGAGGTGGGAGAAGAGAAGGACGAAGGAAGAAAGAGTAGTAGTAGAAGAGGAAGAAGGATCAAAATAATAGAAAAAGGCAAGGTGGGAAAACTAGACACACGCAGAGCGGAAAGAGAGAGGAGGGGAAGTTGGAGCAGAGGGTAATGGAGTGTGCGGTGGTGGTAAGTAAGTAGGTAGGAAGTAGAGGTAGTAATGGTGGAAGCAGTACTACGAATGAAAGTGGGCAGGATAATAACAATAATGAGGACGACTGATGGAGGGGGGTAGATTGCAGAAAATGGAGAAATATAATCCACACCCACACACACTATTTCGGGGACATATACCAAGAAGGTGGGAAATAATAATAATAAAAATAAAAAACTAAAGCACCGAAACAAATAATAGACGACAGTGGGATAGCCAGTCAGTCAAGTCAGCTACCAAGTAAGTACAGTATGTAAGTAGTAAGTAGTAGAAGAGGGATTCGAATGAGGGAAGAATAGTAGTAGAATAGTAGTAGAATAGGAATAGTTGAATGATTCACAGGCTGATAAACTCCGACCTCGTCCGGATAAGGGAGGGACAACTGGCTGACTTGGCCGTGGGCGGGATGACATGCAGACACAGACAGACACTCCTCAAGGAAATAACAGAATAATAATCAGAAAATCTAAAAAAGAAATACGGAAAAAAAAAATATTGACAAAAAAATCAAAAATCAAAAATCAAAGTCCAGTTACTAACGAGGGACTCCCGTGGGCAGTATTACTCCTACACGGCTAGCGGATGCCAGCAAATCGAACGATCCGGAGGGGAGGGGCGAAAGGGAAAAGCAAGTCAGAGCAGGATGGAGAAGAGTGGTTGGTCAGGTTGTGTGACTGGCTGGTCGGCTGGATACAAGGAAAAGAAGGCGTGGATTTGTTGGCGGTGACTCGAATCGGCCGCTTGCAGGGACCGATGAAGCTGCAGGGTGAGGCAAGAAAATAAGTTTCTTTTTTTTTTTTTTTCCTTTCTCTTTTTTGACTTATTCGTCAACTTGTACCTTGCTTGAGGACCGGGGCGGGAGCAGGTACATTATTTACTAACTCTCCATTACTTCCCATCCAGTTTCTGCAGCCCAGACGGCTGACCTGTCCCGGTCTGGGGAAATCAGTAAATTTACGTTATGTATCTAACTAAGTAGTAACTTCCCTGATGCTATGAGGGAGGACAGCTGAACAACTAGATCTACTCAATTAAGTAACAAACATCATGTAAAATATCGACTGACCCTCAAACATTATCCCCATCAGTGAGTGTGGAAGATAAGTAGTAGTGGTGGTAAGTAGATAGATAGTACGGAGTAGACAAGACACGAAAGCAAACCCGGTCAGATCCCCCAGCAGGCCAACGAAACAGCAGAGAAACGGATGAGAAACCGGACTAATCCTGATACTGTTTTCCCTTTTTCTTAGTCTTTTTCTCCCCTACCGAACGAACTAAACTTCCGCCCGGAACGAAGAAAAAGAGGACAGCAAGAGGGCGCGAAGAGAGAGACAAGACAGACAGAGAGAGCGAGAGAGCGAGAAATTCCTTGATGAGCTGGCAATGCATGCATGCATGACGGACCCTCCGTCGGGAGCCACTGATTTGTTGGCCGCCCCCCTTACTGTGTTGGCCCGACTAGTCAGTAAGTAGAGTTATGGGCTCAGCCTGTCTGGTCTTGTTTCCCATCTTCGGTCAGGACTCTCTGTCACTCTCACTTTCTGTCTGTGGGTGTCTCGTCTCTTTTACTGAACTGATCAGCTGTACATGGGGGGGAAGAAGGGCGATGGGGAGGGTGACTTGAATGAGTAAGAACTTGATGGAGTGTGGGTGGACTGAAATGGAAAGTTCTAGCTAGTATCCATGTACTTAGCTGGCTAGCTGCTAACTAAAAGGTAACCTGCAGGTCAGACACTTTTCTTCGTAACTCCCTAAGAGTAAGCAAAGCAAAGCAAAGCAAAGTAAATATTCCGGATCAACTCACTAATAACGATGATTGACTGCATCTTTGAAATCCCCAAATAATAACCCCATCCATCCATAATCCTCCTCCTCCTTCTTATCATAAACAAGACTAACTATCTAGTAAGAGAATAAGTTGACGGTCCCTCCCGTCCCAAAGATGATTTGTGGCTCCGCGGCACTAAGCCCCATCGGGCGCGACAACCAGCAACCCCCCACCTGCACGTGTTCATCTGCCACTTGCCCAGCTGGGTTGCCCCTCTAGTCCCAATTGGGGCTTAGACCACAACCAGCAGATGGAAGCTGGTGAGGATGATGATGATTCACTCACTACAGTACCCATTCCATCAATCAACAATTTTAACGAACCGAATAAAATGTGAATATTGAAATTTTTTTTTTTTTTTTTTTTTTTTTTTGTTAAATAATTTAACAAAAT